>NW_020175391.1:317647-335803 GCF_003031525.2 Neophocaena asiaeorientalis asiaeorientalis | reverse complement strand
GGTCTGGTAAAAAAAAAAAAAAAAAAAAAAAAAAAAAAAAAGATATATATGCTTAGTCTTTGGCCCTTTACTCCTTCAAATGAACTCAGGTACATAAACTGCTTAGTACAAGGTTTGGTATATTGTAGGTTCTCAAAAATGCTACTTTTCCTCTTCTTATCTTTCAAAGTATTTTTATATTTTATCCCATTTGATTCCCATGACAAATTTTGTGTGACTGACAGCAGATATTAGTTCCATTTTACAAATGAGGAAATAGACTGAGCGTTTAAGTCAGGGCTTAGCAAGAGCCAAATAGATATATGCTTTGTGGGCCATACATCTCTGCTGCAACTACCCAACTCTGCCATTGTAGCCCAAAGCAGCTATACCTAATGTATAAACAAACAGCACAGCTGTGTTCCAATAAAGTTTTATTTACAAAAGCAAGAGTGGAGCTGGATTTGACCGGTAGGCAGTACTTTGTAGACTACTGGTTTAAGTGACTTGTTCAAGGTCATATGCCTCAGTATCAGAATTTGCATAGAATCCAGATCTCCTGACTTCCAATCCTTGCTTTACACTATATTATGTTGCCTATATAATTTATTTTGCATTCAATATATGCTACCTTGTTTTACTATTTATTTTTTATGGCTACTTACTGTTTTTTGGTAGTCCAAGAGTCAGCAGCATGACACAAAGTAGGCATTCAATAAAAGTTTGTTGATAAGCATAATCATGTTCCGGTCTAGCTCTATTTTGGTACTTTGAACCTGGCTTACTCTAAAGCAGGCTTCAGGGTTTTTTTGTTTTTAGATTTTTTTTTAAAATAAATTTATTTATTTATTTTTATTTATTGGGTCTTAGTTGCTGTGCACAGGCTTTCTCTAGTTGTGGGGGCTACTCTTCCTTGTGGTGTGCAGGCTTCTCATTGTGGTGGCTTCTCTTGTTGCAGAGCTTGGGCCCTAGCCCCAGTGGTTGTGGCTCACACGCTCTAGAGTGCAGGCTCAGTAGCTGTGGTGCACAGGCTTAGTTGCTCCGCGGCATGTGGGATCTTCCCAGACCAAGGCTCAAACCCGTGTCCCCTGCATTGGCAGGTGGATTCTCAACCACTGCACCACCAGGGAAGTCCAAGGCTTCAGTTTTTGTGTGAGGTCTATTAGCATAATTGATGATACATCTGTGTGTGTGTATGTGCCTCTGTGTTTTAGGGGAGGTAACCAAAGAACCTTATTACACAAGTACCTGGTTAGGACCTACTTTCTTCTGCGCCTTTCCCTACTGTATTCCAGTAGATCCGAACATATGTGAATAACCATAAAATGATATATATGTAGAAGTAACATACGAATAAAATAAAAGGAAAGCTGTTTCCACAATGAGGAAGAAATAAAAAAGGAGTTATTTATACTGTCACTAGGAGACAAATGGGATAGAAGCTGACATAAAAGAGTCTTTGATCCTAAATCCTGCAGGTGTTTCCCAATTCTTGTTTTTTTTTAATTTATATTTTTGTCTGCGTTGGATCTTCGTTGCTGCTCACAGGCTTTCGCTAGTTGAGGCGAGTGGGGACCACTCTTTGATGTGGTGCACGAGCTTCTCATAGTGGTGGCTTCTCTTGTTGCAGAGCACCGGCTCTAGGCGCGGGCTTAGTTGCTCCGCGGCATGTGGGATCTTCCCAGACCAGGGCTCAAACCCGTGTACCCTGCATTAGCAGGCGGATTCTTAACCACTGCGCCACCAGGGAAGCCCTGTATTGATTCTTTCTTCAGTGATTTCACTTTATTTAGTGCAATGTCTGAGAAGGTGATGTTATAGGAATCTGATAGTATGTTCATTTCATTTTTTTTTCCCTTAGTTTTCAGGCAGATGAGGGGGTAAAACTCTTTTCCATCCGGAGAGCAGATCTCAAGGAATTTGTCCTTGGCGAAAACAGGAAGCATGCTCAGGAAGCTTCGCCTATTCTTATTTTCCTTCCAGAAAAAGAAATGGATTATCTATTTAAGGTTTAATCGAATTACAGCAGAGATTGGCACCACATTTTAAATCAACTATAATTCAATTAAAAAAAAAAGATTTAATAGGATTAAGGGGTACGGAATCGGGCTGACCTCTGATGCCGAAGGACGGCGACTCCACGAGAAAGCGAGGAATCCGTTTAGGGCGGAATTTAAGGCAACAAGTATTTTGCTTTGTCAGGTGTTGAGTCCAGGCCCGGGGGTTGGCGGTGGTGGGGGAGGATTGGAGAAACAGCCAACCCCGGCCAGAAGGACGGTTGCCATGGTTTCCACGTAGCTTCATTTCCCTTTCAGCCTCATTGTCTTCGCGCGGCGCTGGAGATCACGCAACTTCCGCTTCCGGTCGGGGCGGGCTTCCAGTCGGCTGGGCGCCGAGCGTTGAGGACCTTGTGCGGGGGAAGGGTAAAGTGAGGCGGGTGTGGCGGGAGGGCGCGGTTCTCGCGATTCCCCCCTTCCAAGCACGGAGAGACCCTGTTCCCGGCTCCCACCCCAAACCGACCTGGGCCGCGGAGCGGTAATTGGGAGGGAGAGGGGACGCCTGCGGCGCGTCCCGGTCTCCCATGATCGGCCAGATAAATCTACGTGGGGACGCCCTGCTACCGTCTGTCTTCTTCCCTATGGTAGGGTTTGTATTGGCAAAGAGATCGGGCGAATCTTGATAACAAGTCGCGTATACTTTCTAGGATATGGGGACTTGCACGTGCCCCAGTCGCGCATGTTCCAGAGCCCGTTGCATTTCCGGGCCCTGAATAAGCTACGTCGTTGTGTATTCTGTTGTGTTTCTCTTTATTAGCTGGTCTCTATGCTTTACCACCCCTTTCTCCGTCATACTTTAGGTCCTGCAGACTGAAGACTTAAATCCAAGGTCATGGCAAAACATCTGAAGTTCATTGCCAGAACTGTGATGGTACAGGAAGGGAATGTGGAAGGTGCATACAGGACTCTAAACAGGTAACTGGTTAGGGACCAGAATCATGCCTAGACCAACTCTTGAGAAGTGCGGTGGTTATTCTCTCACTTCCCCTGTTGTAGGTTGTCTCAAACCAGTGCCAGCCCAGGTGTTCACAGCCTTGAAACTTCTCAGACCCTCAGTTTACTATATTAAAAATGAAATTCTTTCCCAAACCTAACTGTGAGGCTTACTTATCAGCCATCATTCCTTTGATAATGAACCTGAATTCTATCCAAGACTTTAAAAAGAGCCCAAAGGGAAAATCAAATTATAAAATTGCTAGTAAGCGAAAACATTGTACATGATAAATAGAAAGCTGAGTGAGGGATTGGTGTGGGACAAGGCTAATGGAAAAGATGAACTCAGATTTGGGATCTTAGAGAAGCAAGCAAGAGATAGAAAAGTGTTACAGGTTCAGAGAAAGGTTAACAACACAAGCAAAAACAAGATGGAAATGAACTGGCTGGAGTGGAGGAGGTGTATTGAAAGGTTTTGAATGCTAGGGTAAGAGATGTAGAATGACTCTAATAAAAAAACGCCTCACAGTTGTGGTTTCTCAAGAAAATAGTTCCTTAAGCTTCCCTTATCACTAGTTGTAAGGATTTTGACTTTCACTTATCATTTTCTCCCCAGTGAAGCAGAGTTTGGAGAAACAAATGCTTGTTGAGTTGAATTATAAAATAATTATATGAAAGAGATGTTAATATATGAGCTGGTCCTCTGCCTTAAGGCCACTAAGGTGGTAGCTTTATGTCAGAAGTAAGAGAAGCCTAGGGAGATTGAGTTATATTCCTTGGGTTACAATTGTTGAATGGTGGAAAGAAGCATAAATCACAATTTTCTAGTGCAATGTTCTTTGCTCTGTTACTACATTATTGACTAGTTTCGCTGGAAATGGAGAGACCTACGGCAGTCACTCTCCAGTTAAGAATCCTTATTTGATTGGGTTTAAATATAGGTGGGGTTCTTGGGGACTAAGAAGGTAAATGAAAGAGAACCAATTCTTATCCAAGCAAAGAGTTCTAGGTGTGGAGGACTGGATGGCAGAGGACCATAGTAAATGAGGACAAAGGTGCTGTCAGAAGCTATGTAATTGAGAAACAGTTGCAGGCTGAGGATGATTTGTATGTCTTTTAAAAGGATCTGGTCTTGGGTCAGCCTCTTCTTTCAGTGACTGTGCATGCCAATCATATCCTTGGGCAGAAGCTGTTCCCTCTGCATTTTCACTTGCGTTGAAAGTAAAGATAATCAGTTAAGTACAGGGCAGTAAGATAATCCTATTTCATGTTTTTGTATTGCTGCTCATTCCCTCCTCTCCTATTTTAGACCTTTAGGTGGCATGTCTGTGGGACGGTTGAGATGTCTAATGATCTTTCTCTGCCCCTATACTGGGAGCACCAAGTGAATGTCTTTACAGATTCTGAAGTGAATTAGCTAGTGAGATGAAATGCTGAATTTGGGGAAAGGCAGTCTTGTAGATTACCTCACCCTTCTGACCTCTTCCTGTAAGTTTTTTGTTTGTTTGTTTTTTGGTTGTGCAGTGCAGCTTGCAGGATCTTAGTTCCCCGAGGAGGGATCGAACCTGGGCCCCCTGCAGTGCAAGCGCAGAGTCCTAACCACTGGACCGCCAGGGAATCCCAAGTTTTTTTCTGTATGATTTATTTTGGTGGATTTAGATGGGTCTTCTAACTAGGGTGACTGTGATGTTTGTGTTGTTAAGGGATGTCAAAGTAAAACAAATTTCCAGAGGCTCAGCTTTAGCTCCCCTCACCTCTTTTATTCTTAAAGAACAAATAACACAAAAGCAAGAATTTTGTTTTTAGGAAATTAACTACTCTGATGAAGAACCAAAAAATAATTTGTGCAGCATTATTTATTGAACCATTTCTTACAGTTGTATCAAGAAAGTAGCTACAGGGGATTCCCTGGCAGTCCAGTGGTTAGGACTCTGCCCTTCCACTGCAGGGAGCACGATTGGGGGTGGGGAGGTGGGGGCGTGAACTAAGATCCCACATGCTGCGCAGCACGGCCACAAGGCCAAAAAAAGA
This sequence comes from Neophocaena asiaeorientalis asiaeorientalis, assembly GCF_003031525.2. Classification (NCBI taxonomy): domain Eukaryota; kingdom Metazoa; phylum Chordata; class Mammalia; order Artiodactyla; family Phocoenidae; genus Neophocaena; species Neophocaena asiaeorientalis. The sequence goes on along the minus strand of NW_020175391.1, from coordinate 330,803 downwards.
AAGAAAGAAAGAAAGTAGCTGCAACTTTAATACTTTTGACCAAAGCCAGGCCTAAAAATAGTTTTCTCACATAAATGAGGCAGCATAACTTAGTGGTTTAGAGCACAGAGCCAACTGACTGGTTCAGATCCCTGCTGTGCCATTTATTGGCCTCATAATCTGTGATTAGCTACTTAATATCTCTGCCTCAGTTTCTTCAGTAAAATGGAACTAATAATAGTGCCCACCTCATAGGGTTGATGTGAGGATTAAGTTAGTAATATAAATAAATTGCTTAGGACACTGCTTGGTACATGGTAGGCATTATGTGTTAGCTATTATCATAATTTGGAAGTAACTGTAAGGGAGTTTTTACGCTTTTGGTTTTACTTTGTGGGTGATTTGTTTATTCATTTGTTTTGAGAGATTGACAGTTTGCTTTAACTGTTTTTTCTCTTATGCTCCCTGATTATTAAGTTATGCTCAAGGTGGCCTGGAGGTGAAAAAATGAGAATTTAGCTTTATTTTGTCCTGAGGCTCTAGTTGGCTACTGGTATATTGGAATGACTTTTCCTATACATGCTGGTACTTTCCAACCAAGGCTTCTTCTCTATATGCTAATGCTAATCTCATTTTGAAATAACAGCATTTATTCCGTCTGTATGCACTGCTCCCTCATCCCCCATTTCCACTTAGAAAAATTTAAAACCTGAAAAACAAAATGTTTCTAACTTCCTGCCTAAAGGAGTTGATCATCTCTCTATTGATGCCAAGTCTGCAGAAAGCATAAGGCCAATTCACCTTCTGAGAGAAGACTTTTCTTCTATTTTTTTGCCTGGGATTGTTATTAACCTGGAAACAAATCTCTGTATCTCCGCCTCTTATGAAATCCTAATTTAGCAAATACCTTTTTATTTAAGCAACATGAGGGTTTTGCTTTTCCTGTTTTTTCTTTTCTTTTCTTTTTTTTTTTTTTCATTTTATCTGAAAATCTTTCCTGATCCCAGGTGTGGAGTGGGTATAGGTGAGAAAAAAAGAAATACATGACAGAAGGTGAGGTGTGTTTGGATACCTTCTGTCATCTGGCCTGGCCTAGTACTGTCTTATACCTTCTTGTTCCTAAGAATCTGTTTTCAAATATCTCTAAATTGATTTCTTCCTTCTTTCCTTTCTTCTTCCCTCCTTCCTCCTTTTTGTTAAACAAGAGCCCCATACTTTTAAGATTCTCTTTTTATAGGTGAATTGCAGTTTATGCATACTTTTTCCTGGGTAGAAATGCTCATTTTAGTCAGAAACAGCAGGAAACTGGTCAGTGTAACGCTATGTGGTTTTTGACCCTGCTGCCAATCACCTGGGGGAATCTTTATTTAAAACAAAAAACAAAAACCCTCGTGATGTCAGGGCCCAACCTGAGACTAAATCAATCTCTTGATGGTGGCGTCTGACCAGCAGCATTTTTTACAATGTCTCATGAGATTTTAATATTCAGCTAGGATTTTAATAGTCTTAAGGGTAGAGACCTATGCTTTTTCATTTGTATATTCCTTGCATTTACCAAAGTGTCAGGTGCATAGAAAGCTCTCAATAAATGTCTACTTAATGAATATAAATGTTCCTTTATCTTCTGTCACTCCCTAAGTTTAGTGTTTGTCAAACCTTTCCACTGAAGTATACTTAACAGGAGAGGAGAGTGAAGGAACTATAAGGGGCTCTTCCACCACAAGCAAACATGGAATTTCTTTTTTTAATCTCTCTTTTTTTAATTAAAATTTTAGGTGATTTTTATTTGTTGTCTTTACATTTGTTTTAGGGCTAGCACCCCCACTTCCACTCTAGTTAAAGTTGGTCCTCCAGGCAGATGCATTGAATTTATCTAGAGATTTTTGTCTTTGGATAGTACCCTTGGCATTCTATCAAGTATCCTAGGTAAGAAATGTGGTATTACTTTTTCCTCACTTCAGGGATTAAAACACCGACATAGGAATAGATCTGGGGGGGGGGAAACAATTTACATTGCTGAAAAAGAAAAGAATTTGATCAGAAAGGAGAGGCATGGTTAGGCAGAAAAAAAAAAATGAAGAAATTCTGGTCCCAGACCCTCAGGGCCTGAGGTGTGATGATCTCGTTTTAGGCTTCCTTATGAATTTGGAAAATTCGAACTTTGTGACTAAGGTTATCTAGGAAAACAGTGCAAGAAGTGCATGGTTGGAAGAAGCCAGCTTGGAGCAAGTATTACGGCGGTGATTTTTATAATCTTTGGGGAGGATATGTATTTTGTCAATGTAGATTTATTCTTTAGGAAGCTGCATTTATGTTCCTTTTTATCTTGGAGTGTTAGATACATATCCTTAAATTGTATTTTAGCCTCAGGAGAAAAAAGTGAACAAATATTTTGTTCTTAGAATAGGCAAGGACTTTTAAGCATTCAAATGTGAGCAGGTTGGTTCTGGTGTGTCCCAGCCTTCCTATCTGTCAGTCTGTTTGCATTGGCAGGCAGATTCTTAACCACTGAGCCACCAGAGAAGCCCTTTTTTTTCTTGTATTGAAGTACAGTTACTGTATAATATTGTATAAGTTACAGGTGTACAATATAGTGATTCACAATTTTTTAAAGGTTATACTCCATTTATAGTTATTGTAAAATATTGGCTATATTCCCCATGTTGTACAATATATTCTTGTAGCTTATTTATTTATTTATTTGGCTGCGCCATGCAGCTTTGGGGACCTTAGTTTCCTGATCAGGGATCAAACCCGGGCCCTGGCATTGAAAGTGGTGAGTCCTAACAACTGGACCGCCAGGGAATTCCTCTTGTAACTTATTTTATACCTAATAGTTTGTACTTCTTAATCCTCTACCCCTATATTGCCCCTCCCCTACCCTCTCCCCACTGGTAACCACTAGTTTGTTCTCTATATCTGTGGGTCTGCTTCTTTTTGTTATTTTCACTAGTTTATTGTATTTTTTAGATGCCACATATAAGTGAGATTATACAGTATTTGTCTTTATATGACTTATTTCACTTAAGCATAATGCCTTCCAAGTCCATCCAAACACAGTATTTTCTGACACTTTACTTCTTTTCCTCTGGTTTTCTGTAATGTCCTCTGGCTGCCTTTGCTGTATATCTCTCTTAAATCCCGGGCTTCTCCTCATTTCTCTCAGCTTTCTGATAGTTGGTAGTTTAAAAATAAGTTGCATGTTCTGCGGTCTAATTACAACAATAGGTATGAGAGCAAATGAGAGAAGAGGGAGGTGGTTAAAGCTTTAGCGTGTTTGGAGCACAGATGTAGTCTTACAAAGGAAACAGCCTATGTGTCTGCACAGTGAGACCACCACAAAATGCTTGTTATATAACCAAGGGCCCTCATTGGTGCCCTGGGATGAAGAGATGGAGAGTGGGGGTTATTAGGAAGCCCTGCGTGATTGGCTGGTGCCCAAGTAAAGAAAGGCAAGCACACTGGAAGCATGCCCAGTTGAACCCTTTTATTCCTGGTAGGTGAGCTTCTGGGCCCATTGAGTCCTTCTGGGTACATGTTGATCCTGATGTAGGCTGGCTACACTGACATGTGAGTCTGCCACCCCCAAATTCCCCAGCCCAGGCAGCTCAGCTCCTTTTACGTAGTCTGTTGAACTGGCAGCTGAGTTCTCCTTAAATGTTAGGTTGCCAGGCGCCCAAACTCTGGGTTAATCTGTTTACTCTAAACCCCTTGGTTGACTAGTCCTTGAACTACCTGTGAAAGCAGAAGCATCATTAGTAACACCCTCTCTATTTACTTCATGAGTTCTACAAAACTCTTCCTACATCCTTTATTAGAAATGAGTTGAGTAGATGCCTCTACTTTAGGGATTCTGGAACATTTGAACATAATCTGTGCTTTTTTAGGATACCTAGAAAGTGCAAGGTAAGGAAGGAAATCCTCACCTTGCACCTTGGAATTTATTTGGTTTGTGTTTTGGAACTAGAACCATCCAAGGAACACCATTTAGCAACCCCATCATTATGTTGGGGGCCACCGATCTTTTCACTTTTTTCACCTCCTCTAACATTCCTTTGGTACTTTTTTCTTGTCTTTCTTTTCTGCCTGACCACACAGGCATTTACTTGGTAAGATGATCACTTCTGTTTCAGAACCCTTTTGAAACTCCAGTAGGATACCTGAGTGTGTTTCTAAACTCCTCCTCCTTTTGCTGTTTTCTTTCATACTACTTTAAACTGTCTTTGTCATTCCAGTAGGCTCTTCTTCCTAGGTGAAGTCATATCTAGGGTCTCTGTTCTTTTCATAGTTTCTCCTCAAATCCAGTCTCCTTGCCCTTTTTATATTTCCAGTCTTTCCCTTTCAGGCACTTTTTTTGTTGTTGTTTTTTCTGTTTTTTCTCTAATATACTAGTCTCTAGTCCAAAAAGTGGCCTTCATTTAATAGCAGTAAACAGGGTCTAGACAGAAATAAATACTTAATTGTTTGTATCAATTCCTTTCCCTTTGTGTGCCATGTCTTCTTGGCTTGCATCTTTTTACTCTAATTAAGGAGCCTGGCCCAGCTCTTCCCTCCCTTATTTTTCGCTTTGCCCATGGGCACCGCAATAATTTGTCTTTCAAACCTCAGTGGTTTTTGTTTGAGAAGCAGAGTGCTATTACAGAGCACTGCACTAAAGACCTGAATTCTACTGCTAGCTCCATTTTGTGATCTTGGGCAGGTCAGCCTGTCTAAACTTCAGTTTTCTAATCTGTAAAGAGATGATGGGAACTCCCCTGGTGGTCCAGTGGTAAGATCCTGCATGCCATGTGGTGCGGCCAAAAAAAAAAAGATGATATTACCTGCTTAATCAGGTTCATAGGATAATGATTAGGGTCATGGATATGAAAATGCTATCTAAAGTCTAATGTGCCATTTTAGTAAAGGTAATATTGAGGCCTTCTGAGCTAATATTCCCAAGAACTGTGTCTGTTAGAAAGTAACTTAATCCCTTGAGCTGTGGACATTTGTCAGTCACCAAGAGGATTCATTTTTGTCATACATTTACTGATATTTGCTCTTTTGCCAAGTACTATATTAAATGCAAAAATGAAAGACTTAATCTCTAACCTTAGAAAGCACACAACCCCGTAGGGGAGAATTTAAAAACTAAAAAACCAAACATGGCTAAATATAATACTATCTGATCAGTGCTTTAAAAGTGTACTGTGGCATTGGTTCTCCCTGGACCATTAGCAGCAAAATCATTTGGGAACTTGTTAGAAATGCAGATTCGTGGGCCCCACCCTAAACCTGTGGAATCAGAAACGAGGTAGCACAGCAGTCAGTGTTTTAACAAGTTTTCCAGGTGACTGTTGCATGAGTCTCAAAGTTTGAGAACCACTGTGCGTTGGGAACAGAGAGAAGGAGTGATTAATTTCTCCTGGACCAGTTTACAAATGTCGTTACCCGTTGATCTGGGCCTTTGAAGAATAAATAGCCTTTCATAAAACAAAAAAAGAAAGGAATCATATTCTCAGAGAACATCATGAACAAATGTAAAAAATACATGTGTAGTGTGTTTGGAAAACACCTAGTTCAATATGACTAGACATAGGCTTTTTAGGGCAAGTTATTAAAGATAAAGCTAGAGAGAGAGAGGGTGAAGCTCAATTGTTTAGAACTTTGAGCTTAGACTAGTGGTTCCCAAATTTATCTGCACATTGCAATTACCTAGGGAACTTAACAAACCCTGCCCGTGTCCCTCCCCTCTTGTGACTTAATTGGAATGTTTTAAAGATCCCCAAGTGATTCTAATATGCAAACAAGTTTGGGAACCACTGGCTTATTTTGTTTATTGGGAAAGATTTTTTAACATCAGAGTACACAATCTGATTTATTTTTTATAAATTTATTTATTTATTTATTTTTGGCCGCATTGGGTCTTCGTTGCTGCGTGCAAGCTTTCTCTAGTTGGGGCAAGCGGGGGCTGCTCTTCGTTGCGGTGTGCAGGCTTCTTATTGTAGTGTACCAGGGAAGTCCCACAATCTGATTTATGTTTTAGGACAATAATTGGTGTAGGGAAGGAGAATGGAAATAGGGCAGCCTGTTTACCCTTCACAATTCAAATAAGGTATCCGTTAGAAAGCTTTCATAACCACCTTCTTATCAAGTCCAGATTATATACCTCTCCTGTGTGCTTCCCTTATCTTTGCATCTATCACATTCTATTGTAATTCTTACATAATTGTCTTCTCTACTAGACTGCAAGGGTAGGGAACTATGCCTAAGTTTGTTTTATATCCTCAGCATTTAACACAGTGTCTGGTACAGAGTTGGGATTACATAAATACTTATTGATTAAATGACCAGTTAGATGATTATTTCAGTACAGGTATAAGGACCATAATAAGAGCTGTAGCTACAGGGAAAGGAGAGAAGGAAAAGATCTAAGAACTATTTCAGGTTATAGAATGTATAGGATATTGTAAATGTGAGTGTAGGAAGTAAAGGAGAAGGCCTACTCCAGGAACATGGTGAGATTTTTAGCTTGACTAACTGGTGATGCCATTAGCAGAGAGAGTACAGAGGAGGAAGAATGAATTTTAGGAGGAGATAATAAAATTGGTTTTTGTGGGGTTTAAGGCAATTGGAAACATCAGTCTAGTTCTAAGATAAGATTGGGGCTAGAGATAATGATTTAAGAGTCAACCAGTGTCTGGGTCCGTTCTCAAGTGTGGCTCTACATTAGAATTACCTGAGGGGTGTTTTAAAATATACCCAGTGTATAACCCCACTGGAGACCAATTAAATCAGAATCTCTGAGGAACGGGACCAAGGCATGAATACTTTTTAAAGGCTCTTCAGGAAATGATTGCATTGTGCACAGGGTTGAAGCCCGTGGTAAAGTTTAAGGGAATCATGTAGAACCAAAAAGGAGGTGGTTTACAGTCAGAATCTGGAGGGATACCAACAGTCAAGGGTAAATTAGGAAGAAAGCCAGCAATGGAGACCCTTTTGTGGGCCAAGATACTGAGTCTTTGGTGCCCTACTTTTTTTTGGCTGCGTTGGGTCTTCGTTGCTGCACGCAGGCTTTCTCTAGTTGCAGCGAGTGGGGACTACTCTTTATTGCAGTGTGTGGGCTTCTCATTGCGGTGGCTTCTTGTGGTGGTGGCTTCTCGTTGTGGAGCACGGGCTCTAGGCGCGTGGGTTTCAGTAGTTGCAGCATGTGGGCTCAGTAGTTGTGGCATGTGGGTCCTACAGAGCACAGGCTTCAGTAGTTGTGGCACACGGGGCTTAGTTGCTCTGTGGTATGTGGGATCTTCCTGGACCAAAGATTGAACCTATGTCCCCTGCATTGGCAGATAGATTCTTAACCACTGTGCCACCAGGGAAGTCCCCTGGTGCCCTGCTTTTCTATTGTACAACTCTAGTGTTGGATCCACATGACTTCTGGGCATGACTGTGTTTTCAACAGAACCTGAACTATCTACTCCTCCCACTTCTGGGAGTTGGCAGCAATTCCCTTGCCTCCCATCTCCCTGCCACTAAAACCTAGACAAACTGATCTTACAAATCAGCAGGAGCCTAGGAGAGGATCCCAAAGGATAGTGGTTCCCATGTCTATTCACATTTGTAATGTACCCAAAGCTCAAATCTTTTCAAGTACATGTTCAATCTATTATTGTTATCTTGGGCTTTTGGTATAACATACCAGCAATAAATAGGGTTTCCCACTGAGCGGAAGTAGCTGGTAGTTTCTTATTTTTATTTCCTTCTGCTGTCCCCCTTGCAGTTATAATTAAGCCATGTCTCAACTTCTCTACCTCCAATTGTGTTTTTGACTTACTTTTTACATGTAATGAAAGGAAAGGGTAGGCAGGAATGGGGTCATGTAAACAGTGCCAGGATGGAGGGCAGTAGCAGCAGGTGCCTCCAGACCTCCTCAGGACCAACTGATGATGAGTTGAGAGGGAGAGACAAGTTGCAGATTGGAGCCAGAGCTCTCAGGAGCCCAGGGATAAGGTAGGTTATAGAATAAACCCCCATGTCCTCTTGGCTCAGTGAGAACAAAGGGGCTAGTTTGAGTTAAGCGTGTTATGAATCCAAGAGAAACTGTGTTGTAAGGAATTAGGTGGGCAGGAAAAAACAAATTGAACTAAATTAAGATTAATAAAATACGGTTTCTGTCTTCAGGGATTGTTAGTCTAGTGAGGGAGACATTTGTATAAATAACTAACAGAATGGCAAAATGAAATAATCTCTAAATAGGTATACAACAAAATTATTTTCTCTAAGAAGATGAGAAAGCTTTTGTGGAGAGATGGCATCTGGATTTAGCATCAAAAAGATGTGGAAAATCTCAGAAGTTTGGCAGCTAGGGGTTGGGGATGGCATTCTAGGCTGAAGAAGCAGTGTGAGTAAAGACTTGGTGTTAATGTGTGTTCAGAGAGTAGTCAGTAAAGTAGTGTGGTTGGAGCATGGGGTACATGGAAAAATCATGGTTGAGGCTTTTATTTTAATGCTCCCATTTGTATCACTGTTGTGATAAGGGCCTCTTCTTTCCCTGTATTAAGTGGGCCCAGATATTTCTCAGACTTACAGACTTCAGCTGCATCAGCTCTTAAACACAGTGGGGGTGGAACTACATTCTCCTCTAAGGACCACGTAGGAATCACCCCTAGTTATTTTTTCCTATTGCAAATGACTTACCCATTTGAAAATTCTGAAATGGCCCCTTGGTTGAGACTCACTGCCATAGGGAGCCACTGTTCTTTTGGATCTGTGCCATATCCCTCAGGTGTGTTGTGGTAGAAAAAAAAAAAAAAAAGGTTGAGAACATGACCATGACTATAAACTCCCCAAGAACAAGGACTGTATAATTAATTGCCTTTTTATTTCCCCACATATTACTGTTTGGTGCCTGACCTCTGTATGTTGGCAGTTAATGCTGTATTGTCACTATTTCACACCATTTTTACAGACACCAGTTATTTGGTCAATTGACTTCTGATCATTGTGAAACTGGAAAAGAACAATAAGGAGCCTAAGCCTCTAACTTCATTGCCTGTCTTTATACAGAATCCTTACCATGGATGGGCTCATTGAGGACATAAAGCGACGGCGATACTACGAGAAGCCTTGCCGCCGGCGACAGAGGGAAAGCTATGAAACCTGCCGGCGAATCTACAACATGGAAATGGCTCGCAAGATCAACTTCTTGATGCGAAAGAATCGGGCGGATCCGTGGCAGGGCTGCTGAGGCCTGTGGATAGGAGGCCCCATGTGAAAATCCTTATCCAGCTGTCTCCACCTCTCTTCTTTCTCCCACCCCATTTTCTCTTACCTTTCTTACAATAAACTCACATATATGCAAGAAGGCCTGCATATATAGAAGCAATCCCACTAGTCAGCAATAGACACTTTCCTGTATTAAGTCAAAGAGAAACCGAGTCCAGAAGTAGTCTGGGAGTAGAATGGTGGTTGCCAAGGGCTGGTGTTGGGAGGAGGGGAATGGGAAATTATTGTCTAATGAGAGCAGAGTTTCAGTTTGGGAAGATGAAAAAGTTCTGGAGGTGGATAGTGGTGATACTTGCACAACAACGTGAATGTACTTAATGCCACTGAACTGTACACTTAAATGATTAAAATGTTAAATTTTATGTTTTGTATATTTTACTGTAATTTTTAAAAAATATTTATTTATTTATTTGGCTGCGCCAGGTCTTAGCTGCAGCACACAGGATCTTCGTTGCCGCCTGCGTGATCTTTAATTGTAGCATGAGGGATCTAGTTCCCTGACCAGGGATCGAATCTGGGCCCCCTACATTGGGAGCATGGAGCCTTAGCTGCTGGACCACCAGGGAAGTCCCTATATTTTACTGTAATTTTTTAAAATGTAGTCTGAAGTGGGAAATTTTTTTAAATGTAGTCTGAAGTGGGAAATTTTTTAAAATGTCGTGGAGTATATCTACCATGTCTAATTTTTATGAAACCCAAAGCAAGATCTTATTATTGGAAAACGATCTATTCCTCTTTACTGAACCGCCTTCCAACTATTAGGTAAAAGGAAGAGGAAACATGTATATATTTGGAATAAATTCTACTTCTGAAACACCCATCAACCAGGGTAGAGAGCTGGAACCCTTCCCCAAAGGAATCCTTAAGACAGTCTAACATTCACCCCTGTTTTGTCTTTCCTGTGGTTTTCCTAAAGGAGGCTAGTGGAGGGTTGGTGGAAAAGAAAGCAGTAGATGGATGGTAGGAAAGAGAGAATGGGGGAGTGTTAAGAGAAAGAAGGGCACAAAGCCAGAAATACCTACAGCAGTGGTTCTCAAAGTGTGATCTTCAGATCAGTAGCATCACCTGAGAAATTGCTAGAAATGGAAAATTTGGGACCCTACTTTAGACCTTCTGAATTGGAAATTGAGGTTGAAGCCCGGCAATCTAGTTTAACAAGCCCTGCAGGTGATTCTGATGCAGGCTAAAATTGGAGAACCATTGCCCTATAGTACTCAAAAGAGATTCCAGGTGGAGATCCCAACTACCACCCCTGCCCTCCTCAACAGGCACTCCTGGGCATGGGACTCTTGACAGCTGGGGCATCTGACCACTGTGGGAAGACCAGCTGCTCTGCTTCCTCTCCTGCTGTGTTTCCTCTGATCTTGGTCCCCTAACAGCCATGCCTGCTAGTATAAGGAGAGTTGGTGCCAACCCCTGTAGGAGAATGCAGAGGGTAGGTGGAAGTGGCTAGCCCACCTCTCCTCACCCTGAGTGGAGCCCACTCAGCATAGTGTTAAAAAAGGAAGTAAACAATGTATAACTGATTCACTTTGTTATAAAGCAGAAAATAACATACCATTGTAAAGCAATTATACTCCAATAAAGATGTTAAAAAAAAGTAAACAGAGCCAACTGCCAAGCCTCCTATCTCTCCAGATTACTAGTGTTCAAATATTGCCCCCTTGTGGTACAGTAGCGTGGCTTCAGATTTCTTCTGGTCTTAATTCTGTCTTCAGTGTCTTTTTCTCTCTTTCACAATAACCATACTTACTGATTAAACAGCAGATATGATGGAACCAGTGTTCCTTGTGTCTCAGGGCTTGATTGTCTTTCTTCCACTCATCAGGAATAAGGCCCATGGTGAATAAAGCATATTATTGGGCACTACATAGAAACAGCTTATAAATAGAAGATCTGGTCCTTGTCCTCTAGAAACTTACATTGTGGTTTGAGAAATTCTATATACAGACTGTCTTCAACTCTGTTACTTTTGTACAACCTCATTTTAATAAGTTAACAAATTAGACACTGATACTTCTGAATCACCTTTCAATCTCTGAATTTGGTCTTCAGTACATTACTTTTGAATGATTTTGAGCCACAGCATGTTATCACCTGTTGCCGATTGCTGTTGCCAAAGAATAAAGACCTGGCTTCTGCCAAAATGGCAGGATATGTTTGTGATAGCAGAACTAGGTCTGTTACTTGGCAGCATTTCTCCCTGTTAAGTGGCAGCTTTTCTCTGAGGCTAAAGTTGCTTCTGTCGTCTCTCCAAAATACTAAGGGGTGGCTAAGCTCTGGAATTTGTCTCTGAAATTATCCCCGGCTTGTCCTAATCTCCAGTCCTGACCACTGTCCATGTGCCCTGGAGCAGTGAACAATGATGGGTTGTAGCAGGTAGCCAGTAGAAAAGGCCTCGTGTGTGAGAAGCGGGTAGCCGACTTGGTGAGGTCCCAATCAGCTTGTGCTGTCATGGAAGGAAGAAAGACCTTCCATTCCCTGCTCTGGGAAGCTAGAGGATACCTCATGGTCATTTAATGAGTGGGGATTGCCCTAATCTTTTTATTCCTGCATCACCTTCGGGAGAGGGGTGCTTTAGTATTTACACAGTTATAGGGTGATAGATACAATACCTCCTACCTTGATCTTAGGCACCTATGACATCTCTTAGATGTCCACTGGATTACCTCTGTCAGGCATGTTTAGTACTCTGGAAACAGGTACCCCTTTAAAATTGGACTCTGTTGAGTAACTTTGACATTGTACTTTTAAAGTTTTCAGAAGTGCACTAAGTACAAAATAAGTTTGCCTATATGTTAACTGAAAATACTAAGGAATAACTACTCACTGTATACAGTAAGTCCTCTACATACAAACCTTCAAGTTGCAAACTTTCAAAGATGTGAATGTGCGTGCCAGCCCCTGCGTGCCAGCTGTTGTACTGTACTACTGTACTTCTCAAGGTACTATACTGTAAGGTTAAAAATGTTTTATTTTTTGTGTTTGTGTACACATTATTTGTGTGAAAAGTATTATAAACCTATCACAGTACAGTACTATATAGCTGATTGTGTTAGTTGGGTACCTAGGCTAACTTTGTTGGACTTACAAACGTGCTTTTGGAACAGAACTCGTTCATATGTAGGCGACTATTACTTCAGACTGTATTAAGTGTAGGTAGTTGAAGGAAAAGGAAAGGATTGGAGCTTCTAGTATGTTCCAGCTACCTTATATGCATAGTTTTTTACATAGTCAGAAAGATCTAGATTCAGGGGCTTCCCTGGTGGTCCAATCGTTAAGACTCCTCACTCGGGCTTCCCTGGTGGCACAGTGGTTAAGAATCTGCCTGCCGATGCAGGGGACATGGGTGCGAGCCCTTGTCTGGGAAGATCCCACATGCCGCGGAGCAACTAAGCCCGTGTGCCACAGCTACTGAGCCTGCGTGCCACAACTACTGAAGCCCGAGCTCCGCAATGAGAGGCCACGCAATGAGAAGCCTGCGCACCGCAACGGAACAGTAGCCCCTATTTGCTGCAAATGGAGAAGGCCCTCGACAGCAACGAAGATCCAACGCAGCCAAAAATAAAAATAAATAAATTTATTAAAACAAACAAAAACTCCTCACTCCCAGTGCAGGGGGCCCGGGTTCGCTCCCTGGTCAGGGAACTTGATCCTGCCTGCCGCAAGTAAAGATCCTGCATGCTTCAGCTAAGATCCCACATGCCACAACGAAGATCCTGCACACGGCAATGAAGATCCTATGTGCCGCAACTAAGACCCAGCGCAGCCAAATGCATAAATAAATATTTTTAAAATATATATATAACATGAAGTTTACCATTTTAACCATTTTTAAATGTACAATTGAGTGTTATGTAACTATTACCACTATCTATTTCCAAAACATTTTCATCACCTGAAAAAAAATAATCATTAA
>NW_020175391.1:260677-317532 GCF_003031525.2 Neophocaena asiaeorientalis asiaeorientalis | reverse complement strand
CCTATGGTATTTGTCTATTCTATTTGTCTATTCTAGGTATTTCATATAAGTGGGATCATACAATATTTTCCCTTCTGTGTCTGGCTTATTTCACTTAGCATATTTTCAAGGTTTATCTATGTTGTACTATGTATCCGAAATTCATTCCTTTTTATGGAGGAAAAATATTCCATTGTGTTTATATATATGTATACGTGTGTGTATATATATATGTGTGTATGTATATATATGCCACATTTTGTTATTCATTCATCTGTCATTAAACACTTGGGTTGCTTCCACCTTTTCACTAATGTGAATAATGCTGCTATGAACGTGGATGTACAAGTATCTCTTTGAGACCCTACTTTTAGTTCTTAGGGTATATACCCAGAAGGAGAATTGCTGGATTATAGAGTAATCCTGTTTTTTGAGAAACCACCATGCATTTTTCCATAGTGGTTGCACCATCTTACATTCCCACTAACAGTGTGCAGAGTTCCGATTTCTCCATATCCTTGTCAACCCTTGTTATTTTCTGGGTTTTTTGATAGTAACCAACCTAATGGATGTGAGGTGGTATCTCCTTGTGGTTTAGATTTTTATTTCCCTAATGACTAATGATGTTGAGCATCTTTTCATGTGCTTTTTGGCCACCTGTATATCTTCTTTGGAGAAATGTGTAGTTAAGTCCTTTGCCCATTTTTTAATTGTGTTATTTGTTTTTTGTTGAGTTATAGGAGTTCTCTATATATTCTATATATTAATCCCTTATTATATATATGACTTGCAAATATTTTCTCCCATTCTGTGGATCTCTCTCTTGATGGTGTCCTTTGATGCAGTTTTTAATTTTGAAGTCCAATTTATTTTTTCTTTTGTTGCTGTGTTTTTGGTGTTATATCCAAGAAAATCATTGCCAAATTCAGTGTCATGAAGATTTTCCCGTTTTCTTCTAAGACTTTTTATGGTTTTCGCTCTTACGTTTAGGTCTTTGATCCACTTTGGGTTAATTTTTGTATATGGAATGAGGAAGGGGTCTCATTCTTTTGCATGTGGATGTCCAGTTTTCCCTCCACCATCTGATGAAAGACTGTCCTTTTTCCATTGCATGGTCTTGACACCCTTTTAAAAATTCAACTGACCGTGGACTTCCCTGGTGGTGCATTGGTTAAGAATCTGCCTGCCAATGCAGGGGACACGGGCTCGAGCCCTGGTCCGGGAAGATCCCACATGCCACGGAGCAACTAAGCCCATGTGCCACAACTACTGAGCCTGCAATCTAGAGCCCGCAAGCCAAAACTACTGAGCCCACGTGCCACAACTACTGAAGCCCACGCGCCTAGAGCCCGTGCTCCGCAACAAGAGAAGCCGCTGCAATGAGAAGCCGGTGCACCGCAACAAAGAGTAGCCCCTACTCGCCGCAACTAGAGAAAGCCCACGTGCAGCAACAAGGACCCAATGCAGCCAAAAAAACCAAACCAAAACAACAACTGACAGTATGTGTGAGGTTTACTTCTGGGCTGTCTAATCTATTCTTTTGATCTATATGTCCATCCTTATGCCAGTGTCACACTAAGTATGTTTTATTTGTTTTCTGTTGTTGTTTTTTTTTAATCTATTTTATTTTTGGCTGTGCTGGGTCTTCGTTGCTGCACATGGGCTTTCTCTAGTTGTGGCGAGCGGGGGCTACTCTTCGATGCGGTGCGCGGGCTTCTCATTGCAGTGGCTTCTCTTGTTGCGGAGCACGGGCTCTAGGCGCGCGGGCTTAGTAGTTGTGGCGCACGGGCTTAGTTGCTCCACGGCATGTGGGATCTTCCCAGACCAGGGCTCAAACCTGTGTCCACTGCATTGGTAGGCGGATTCTTAATCACTGCGCCACCAGGGAAGTCCCTAAATATGTTTTATAAGTTACATTTAATCCTCACAATATTCTTGTAAAGTAGAGACTTATTCTCATTTTATAATTGGGGAAACAACCTCAGAAAAATGTATTACCTGAAGGAATCACAGACTTACAGCTAGTAACTGCGAGACTAAGATTTAAACCCATCTGATTCCAAATACTGGAAATAAAATCAGTTCCTAAAAAACAAAAATCCCTATGGGGAATTGAATCCAGGTAGTTAAAAGCACTGAAACTAAATTTACAACTCTGCAGAGTTGGAACTCATTAACCCATTCAACAGACTTTTTGGAGTGACTACTTATGTGAGACATTGGTTTTAGGTGCTGTAGATACAATGAGGAAACTGAGGCATGAAGTAGTTGAGCAAGAAGTACCCTCAGTTTGCTACTCAAAGCCAGGATTTATTCAGTGTTTCATCCTGTACCATCAGGGAAGGTAGATTTTGGTACATACTTCTCAAGCTTATTAAAAACCAGACTTTAAATACAAAAATCTGGTGCTCCCTGGGAAATTCTAATAACCTCCCTAGAGAATAACTGCATTTTCCAGTGAACTTACTATCTAAGAAAACATCTTAGGGTTTTCATTTCTGTCATTTGTAATCTGGAAATAATACTTTTTTTTTTAATTTTCCATGTATAAAATTGTGTCAATTTGGGGGCGTGCTTTTTCCAAACTATACTTCACCCACACACAATGCTTTTCAGAAACACTGGTTAAAAGGGTATTTAAAGTAGGTTTAAAGCCTCATTTTGAAGAAAGGGAAAAATACAGGCTTATTGGTAAAATGAGAAAAACATTGAGCCCTTAGTATGCCTGGTACTATCCTAGGTCCTGGAGATACAATGTAACACAATTCCTGTCTGTAAGGAATTTCCATTCTTTTTTTTTTTTTGCAATCACCTTATTATTGTTTCAGGCAAGATCATCAATGAATGCTAAAATTAGAAGGTGAAAATTTGATGAGAAACATGACATTTATGTAGTCACCAAGCATCTCCCCCATATTCTTTTTTTTTTTGGTCGTATATTGTGGCATGCAAGATCTCAGTTCCCTGGTCTCAGTTCCTGGACCAGGGTTCGAAACTGCGCCCCATGCAATGGAAGCATGGAGTCTTAACCATGGACTGCCAGGGAATTCCCAGGAATTTCCATTCTTTGGGACACCAGACTTCAGCAGGTTCTGAGGCCTGTAAGATCCACTGCTAAAAAAGATCTGTTCTTTAATTCAACAAATATTTAATTGTGCCAGGTGGTATTGTAGGCATTTAAGATATATCAATGAACAATGATTACTGCCTCTATGGAGCTGACATTCTAGCAGAGGGAGTCAGATGATAAGCAATAAATATAATAAGAAAATTACCTAGTACTAGTAGCATAAGTGGTGATAAGTACTATGGAAAAAGGAAAAAGGAAACAAAAAATGGGATAGTTAACTGTGCCAAGCAGACTTCAGAATTAAATAGGGTGGCTGGGGAAGACTTCTCTGAGGTTAATTTTGAATAAAAATCTGAAGGAGTTAGGGAGCAAACCATGCACATATCTGGATGAAGAGCAATTCAGGCAGAAAGCAACAAGTACAAAGGCCTTGAGGTGAAATTATGCTTGGCATGTTCAAGGAACAACAAGGGGTAAGATCCTGGAGGTGAATGAGTGAAGAAAAGAGTAGTAGGTGAGATCACAGAGATAATGGAGTGGGGCAGATCTTGTAGGGCATTTTGCTCTGAGTGCTATGTAAAGCCAGTGGATAGTTTTGAGCAGGGAAGTGATACAACATTTCTGATGTGTTAACATGATCATGATGGCTACTGTGATGAAACTAGACTAAGTGAGGACAAGGTGGAAGCAAGAGAAAACAGTAAGACTACTAAAATAATCCAAGCATAAAGGTGATAGTAGTGTAGGGTAGTGAGAAGCAGATGGTTTCTGTATATATTCTGAAAGTAGGGCCAATGGAACTTGCTGATTGGCTGGAGAAAAACAGAGGGGTTGAGGATGACTGAGATTATTGGCCTGCATAACTGTCAACTGAAAGAAAAATGTACAACATGAGAGTTGTGAGTTTAGTTTTATACAGGGTCTTACTGAGGGAGACACATGTTCAAGAAGCACTTGAAATGTGTTCCACCAGACTACAAAATGGGGGAGACTTATAAAGACAAAAACCACAAGGTTATAGTTAGTTACGTGAGTTCTTTATTAATAATTATAATTGGAGCTGGCAAGAAGTAAGGGTGCTTGTTTTTGGGGCGGTTTTTTTTGGCTGCACCACACGGCTTACACAATCTTAGTTCTGAACCCAGGCCCTGGCAGTGAAAGCGCCAAGTCATAATCACTGGACCGCCAGGAAATTCCCAAGGGTGCTTGTTAAATAAGGGTTGGTTGGGGTCCGAACTGGTTGCACGGTTACAAGGGGAGACCTTGAGACCATAAGGATGCAGTGGCATGTGTTGTTCTGAATATGACCAGTGGTGTCCTTGGGTTCTGTACAGTTCAAAGAAAGTTCAAGTTCTCGGTGGGGCAGAATTGTGTCTGAGACCAGATCCTCAATGACCTCCCAACTCCATTTTTGTATACCTGTACTGTGGTTACTCCATTATAATTTCAATTTGTCACCAACTGTAAGAATATGGTTGCCATTAACTGAGATGAGGAAGACTGTGTTGGGAGCTGGTTTTTTGGGGATGGTGGTGGTTAGAATCAGGAGCTTAGTTTTCATCATGTAAGTTTAGGATGTCTACTATACATTTATGTAGCCAACTGGATATACTATTATATGTCAAGTAGCTGTATTGAACTCTGTGAGAAGCACTGTCACTCTTGTGGTCTTCACAGCAACCCTATGAGGTGGATTTTTTTTTTACAAGTGAGGAAAGAGAGGGCTTAAGTAACTTGCCTAATGTCGCAGCTAAAGTGGGAGAGCTGGAATACAACTACAGACACTGGCTTTAAAACTCGTGCTCTTGCTTAATCATTAAGTAATACTGAATCTCAGTGGATGCCTGACATATAGTAATAGACACTCAATAATTATTTGTTGCGTGAATGAATGGAAGAAAAAAACAGTAAAGGGGAGGGATGGGCTACTATCTTCAGAGTCCTCCTATACTCGTTTTCTTTCTGGGTGATCTCTGGCACCACTGCGAAGTTAGGGAAAAAGGGTAAGGAGGGGGCGGGGGGCGGCTAATGCTAGTGATCACGACTCTCGCAGGGCTACTTTCTATCACAAAGTCCAGGTTTAGCCCAAACGCAGAAGCCCCGTTTTTAGTTCTACCATGACCTTAGCGCACTTATTCTCCACACTAGGAATGCTACAAGTAGCCCAATTTATGCTTCAGGGAACATTAACTTTGCAATAACCTAGCTAACAGATTTACCTGGGGAAACCGAAGGAGGCAAGTAACGCGCAAGCGGAAAACTTTAAAGCGCCGCCACGCAGGCGCTCCGCCGCCGGGAAAGTACCCACTACGGCTGCGCGAATCGGCGGCCCCGCCCTCCCTCATCACGTGCCGTGGGACCGCGGCGTGGCGGCGGCAGTGGCAGTAGCGACGGCAGGCCATAGGGCGGTCAGAAGGTTTCCGGTTCCGGTGTAACGTTCGGGCTCCGTCTCAGGGGCTGAAGTTAGTGAGGTGAGTAGTGGCCCCGGGCCCGGAGAGGGTATCCTCGCGTCCTAGTGACTGGGGCTAGGGTTCAATCCAAGGGCAGGACAGAGGCGGGAAGGTTCAGTGGAAAGGAAGCTGAGAAAAGAACAAATTCTGTGGGAGAACGGGTTGGAATGAGATTGTTGAGAGGAAAAGGGCGGGGGCGGGAAAGGGACGAGCTGAGGAGACTACCTCTGAGATGAGGAGTTGGGGTAGAACGAGGCTGGGTTGGGGGCGGGTCAGAGAGACGGAAAGAGCAAAAAGAGAAGAATGGGGATTTCAGGGAGGAAATTGGACTTGTAGCAAAGGAGAGCACAGAGTAAGGAAATGCTTCAGAGGATTAGAACCTGCTACCAGCTCATTCAGAGATCATTCTGCCTTCCTCTCCTTCCACACCATAACCACACCCCACCCCAGCCCCGCTCCACGCAGTTATTGTTGAATATTTGATTCGTGACAAAGCTAGTTACCGTTTGGAACTTTTATTCTGGCCACTGGCTGTTTGGTTTGCACGTTATCTTATGGAAGAATGGGTTGAAGTTGAGTACATTTGTTCATATGGTGCTTGGGCACACATTTCATCTGATAGACTTAGTTATGCAATCAATAGTTATTGAATGAATTAAGTGCCATATAGGAATGGCAGTCGTCCTCATTTTGTAAGATGAGTGAACCCAGTCTGAGAGGAATTACTTGTCAGAAGGCTGGTAAATGGTAGAGCTCGGTGTGAGCTCTTCATTCTCTGTGGTGTCTGAATATGCTTTTGAGCAATGCACATGTTGAGATTGATAGGCTCTACTGTTATCTCATGATGGGTAAATAGAGCCACTGTATTCATATAACATGTCACTGAGGCACAAAGTCTTTCACTCGTAGTTTCATGACTTTAATCTACTTGCTTCATATGGTTATACCAAAATTAAATACACTATTTAGCAACAGTTCTTACAGAGGATAAACCTGCCAAAAATGTAGAAGATAATCAGACTGTGTCTTATAGGAGAAAAGGTGTCTTAAAACATCTTAAAAGATTGAATCCTAGATTGGACCCTGATGTGTGGCGCTGCTGGGAGGAGGTTAGCTTGGAATTGAGGTCAGTCTAGCTTATTGACTTTTAGGCAATATGGAGAAAATTAGGGAAATAAAAATTTTCTTTATGCTCATGAAGAGTTTTGAGATTTAAGTAGGAGATAAAAACGTAAACATGAATAAAATTTAAGAACTCTACTTACATTAAACAACAAATTAAAGATTGTTGTAGAGTCTTTTATGATGGTGTTTTCTCTATTAAGCTAAAAAGTAGAATAAAGGTGAAAAGAGAGAGAGTACATCCAAAACGAGGGTAATCTTTTCTGAACTGAGGGATTAGTTATGACAGAGACCCTGTAGAACATGAGAGAAAAGTATCTAGGTACAGAATTCCCACTGGGATGAATATGAGTACAGAGAAATGTGATAGAACAGTCTTAAGGATTATGAGTTTTAATATAGGATGACTGACCTGGATAAGCCCTCTCATTTGTGTCCCTTAAAAGAAGGCCTGGGTTAAGGAATGCTTGCCCAGAAGTAGGAAGAATAGAACGGCTGGGCTCTGAGTGGGCTTTTTCAGTCTTGTTTTCATGTTATATGCTTGCCAGTCCTTGTTGAATATGACAGAATCAAAAAAGAAGTTAGGACTCATTTCTCAGACTAGGTTATTCCCAAGGTTTGTTTGTTTATTCCATAGGTTTCACTGATCCACTGATACTTACTGAGTTAGGGTTAAAAATCAAACAGAATGTAGTCCTTTCTGTTTTGAAGTATGAGTTGTAGGGAAAGTATTTGGCTTGAAATGAAGTAGAAGAACTTGCCTAGGATTGAGAATAGAGGTGGGGAAGGCATTCCTGATATACTTACTGTTGGCCTGGGGTCATTTTAGTCTTCTCCTGTCCTCTAACTTAACTCTTTACTGGTTTCTTTTTAGGTGCAGTATTGAATCCTATTTTGAGCTATCCTCCTTTTCCTGAAGAATGGCACTGTCTAAGAGGGAGCTGGATGAGCTGAAACCATGGATAGAGAAGACAGTGAAGAGGGTGCTGGGTTTCTCAGAGCCCACAGTGGTCACAGCAGCACTGAACTGTGTGGGGAAGGGCATGGACAAGAAGAAGGCAGCTGGTATGTACCTTTCTGAAACTTCTGGCTTAACATGTAGGATGACCCCAAATACTGCTTTGAACTTCCCCAAAATTCTCTCTGTTGGGAGTGTCTAAAAAAAGGTCAGGCCACAGTTTCCCTTGCATTATACTGGAAATAGCCTAAATAATTAATATTGCTTTTTCTCTTATTTTTTATACTATTTGTGACATATTTTGAATCTCAGACTGATTTCCTTTGACCACTGCACTGAGTTACCTAAATTATATTTACTTAGGAAATATACTTAAGTCAGATGGGTATGTTCAGATTCAGATCGACATCTAAACATATAGAAGTCTCTATAAAATACATGAAAAATGTTGAGGGAGGCAGATTTTGTTAAGGTAGTCTCCTCCAACTGCTGTTTAGGAAAAGTTAGAGTGGTTATTCATCTTAAACTTTGATGCTCAGCCTAAACAGATTACTCTGGCTATGCTACTTCCTATGCCAAAAAATTATAACTATTTTTATCTCGTGGGGCAAGGTCATTCAGTGTAAGAGAATGTATGAGAATCCTACAAAGAACTTAAGAAAGCATTTCTCTCCCTCTTAGGGATAAAATTCCAGTGTTGGCATCTGTTGTATGCCTAGTATTGGACTAAGTACTTTTACGTTTTCAACCTTACCACCTCTTTTTTTCTTGCCAGACCACCTGAAACCTTTTCTTGATGATTCTACTCTCCGATTTGTGGACAAACTGTTTGAGGCTGTGGAGGAAGGCCGAAGCTCTAGGCATTCCAAGTCCAGCAGTGACAGGAGCAGAAAACGAGAGCTAAAGGTAGGTTACAGTTAACTATCTGACGAGCTTGGAGTGTTTTGAATGGTAACAAAGTTGCTGAGCTTACCTGGCTCACACTTTAATATCCACTATTAGAATACCTAATATTTAAGAGAGATACTTAGACATTGAAGTAGAGGGGGTGAACGTGTATTATCACCATCTTATGGTGATGAACTACCTAAGTTCATGGGTTGAAACGTTCCAAGGAAACAGTAGGTAGCTTTGTCCTTTTTCATATACAGTTAGGAGTTTTGGTTCTCATGTTTCCCTAAGTCTCTCTCTTTTTCTTTTTTTTCAATAAATTGATTGCTCTAAGATTTTATGCTTTGATTTACTTGAGGCCTAATAGATTGCTTCAGAATGTGACTTCACTGCTACCTGAGCCATAGACCTCATTGTTGGTCCTTTAGAGATATTACTCTGCAATGGACTTGTAGATGGGACACCTAACAGCAATTGATTTTTTACTGTGTGTCTTGAGAGCCTACTGTTTTCCACATAGCATATTGCCAGTCCTCTGGCCCCATGAGTGGAATACTTAAAGGGACCATCATTACCTCCCTTACCTCCTTCTCTTTTTATCCTATAGTTGCTGATTGGTCATGGCCTCTTTCAATATTAGCAGTGTCAAGTAGCTGATCTATCTCTTTTCTTTGTCTGTCTCTTAAAAAAAAAATCTTTTCTGTGACTCCCATCAAAAACCTTCCAAAGTGCTTTTGATATCCTGGCTATCCTTTTGTTTTTCCTGAGGCACAAGAGTGAATAAGCCGTGTCTGCTTGGTCCCTGGCCAGGCTGTGGAACCAAGAGAAATAGAGATTTGTGTGCTTTTTGTGTTTAGGGTTTTGTAGGGTTATCAGAGGAATGAAAGATAGTCCTTGCCTTAAAGGAATTTGCAGTTTAAGGGTTGGGGGATGGGAGGGCACAACAAAATACAGTCACAAATTATGAAATCTGAGTAGCAGTTTCATGTAAATTTTAGGGTTGACTAGAGTTTCAGACTTCCGTTGAATTTTGTTACATTTAAGGGGGAATGCTTGATCCATAGTATACATAGATCTGTAGAGTGAAGATTATGTTTTGATAGGGCGTGCTACTGTATAAGTGCTGAGGGCCTGCTGTGAATAAAGTGACTACATTGGGTGGGATTAATAAAAATGGTTTCTTGAAGGAGGTATCTAGATAGCCTTGGGATTCGGGTCCCATTTTGGTCCATTCAGTCCCCACCCCACACAATATATTATGGGAGAGTCCTTTTTCTTGAACTGTAGGAGTTCCAGGAAGCGCTCGCCCCTGGCCGAGGATATGTCCTTGCAAAACACGAGCCCTCCTAGTGAAGAGGGGATGTCACCCAAAGCCTACCACCGGTGTGTACATTTGCTTTTTCCCATTGTCCCTTCCAGTTGGCCACTCTTGGTCCTGTTAAGTTCACCTTGCAAATTAGTCAACATATTTGAGTTCCCATTGTTTGATGAGAACAAAGTGTTATTGGGGAATACTGAAAAAGAGAGAAAGCCCCTGTCCTGGAAGAGCTTAGACACTAGTTGGGAGAAAGTACGTACTAACATTGAAAGACTTAACACGTGGCAAACAGAATATCAGCAGTGTAATTTTACTTAGTATGAACCAAGCTCTTAAGCGCTAAAAGGATGTGAAACAACAGTTTGATCAGAGTGGGATGAGATTATTAATGAGAAAAACTTCCTGGAGGAGGTGAGTTTTAGGCAGGATTTGGACTGGGGGAAAAGTTGAGGGAGATCATTACAAATGTGGGCAGTAAGATGTGCAAAGACCTTGGGATGGGAACATTTATAAGCACATGGGATGAAATTTGTTTGACTGGAGTAGGAGAATAATGAAGTTGAGATGGGTGAGATGGTCCATTTGGTGGAGGGTCTAGAAGACTGTGGGAAAAGCCACAAAATGCTGATAAGGACTAGGATTATTCTTCCCTTCTCCCATGGGCAGGGATACAACTCTTCTTTCATCTTGGGTTCCCTTAGGAAGTGTTTGGTGATGACTCTGAGATCTCCAAGGAATCATCAGGAGTAAAAAAGCGACGGATACCCCGTTTTGAGGAGGTGGAAGAGGAGCCAGAAGTAATCCCTGGGCCTCCCTCAGAGAGTCCTGGCATGCTGACTAAGCTCCAGGTTAGTAATTAAGAACTGGAAGCAGTGGTTTTGAGAGTTGAAGAAGTAAGAGATGGATGGGTCCAGATTTATCGTGGCCTTAATTTGAATTAATTGTTAGCATTGGAAAAATTTTATATCCTGCTTTATGTTTCATCATTTCTTGGTTTAACCAGGAGTATTCCAGTTGAAGGCTTTTGAAATAGCATTTACTGAGCACCTATTATGTGGCAAGGAAGGTGTGTTACGTACATCGTTTGCCCAAATATCTACCTCACTGTGTCAGTAAGAAAATTATTGAAATGATTAGAACTTAACATGATGGCAGAGAAGTATTTCCTAATACTATAACACAGAAAAGGTATAATCCACTTAAATAATTTTGAGTTCACTTTGTATGTTTTTAATAGGAATTATCTGTGTATTTAAAATGGGCACTGTTAAAAAATTTGGGGGCTTCCCTGGTGGCGCATTGGTTGAGAGTCCACCTGCCGATGCAGGGGACACGGGTTCGTGCCCCGGTCTGCGAAGATCTCACATGCCGTGGAGCAGCTGGGCCCGTGAGCCATGGCCGCTGAGCCTGCGCGTCCGGAGCCTGTGCTCTGCAAAGGGAGAGGCCACAGCAGTGAGAGGCCCACGTACCACCAAAAAACAAACAAACAAAACAAAAACAAAAAATTTTGATACCACATAAGTAGTAAATATTTCTTGTACCACTTAAAATTTGTTACAGGAGAAATAGAATATATACATATATATGGATGGGTGGGTGGATGGATGGATTTGCATATTATGTATGATATTTCTGAAAGGAAAGAAACTGATGGTGATGTTTTTTAATAGAATATGGGGTGGAAGAATTCACAGTATACCCTTTTGTACTTTTTTGCATTTTAAACTATGTAAATATACCACCTATTCAAAAAAATGTTTAAAATAATTTTTTTAAAATATCTTGAAGCGCCTTGACACAGGACTCTTGGAAAACTCAAGAAGAGTTATTTGATCATGTCCTCAAAGCTTATTATTCTGAACTTCTTTAGGGCAGAGGAAAGTATTTACAGAGATTAGGAAGTAAGTCTTTACATTGTTGGCTCCCGTTACCCAAACTAGGAACTCAGGGACAAATAGGTGATTTTTTTTTTTTAAGTGTAATAATGTTTATGGGTTCTGTCAGTTTTGCATGCATTTTCTAAATGTTCACAGTTGCCCTGTAAGGTAGGTACCATTTTTACCCCTTTTAGACACTTGGAGGTTTAGAAATTAAATACCGTGTTCAAGGTCACACAAGCATTAAATGGCAGAGTTAAGATTCAAACTCAGGTTTCCCTGACTCCAGAGTCTTAATTAGCAAGCTATGTTACTATCAATACTTAACATGCCAATCCTGCCTCGGGAAGATAGGTTGAAAAATTCCAGTGCTCAGCTGTGTACGCTTATCTTTATTACATTTTCTAGCCTATGGTACAAGCAGAATATGATGGGGTCATTCAAAAATTTTTTGTTCTCTAAACCTGAAAGCCCTTTGAGTTTAGGAACCTGTATGAGAGAAATAAAAAGATGTTAACAGTTTTTCAACTTTTTCCCCCACTGAGAGCAGATCAAACAGATGATGGAGGCAGCAACACGGCAAATCGAGGAAAGGAAAAAACAACTAAGTTTCATTAGCCCCCCTACGCCTCAGGTATTGTAACCAGATTTCTCTGAAAATAAGAATCTTTAGCACAGAATTTCTTGCCACCCACTCAAATGAGAGTCCAGAAGATGACTGCATGTTCCACCCCCAATTTACCACAGTCTACCACTCTGTGGTGGGTGGTGGGGGGGTGGTCGGGGGAGATCTGCCTGCCTGTCTAATTTTTCTGATTCTGATTTCTTTTTCTCTATCTCACAGCCAAAGACTCCTTCTTCCTCCCAACCAGAGCGACTTCCAATTGGCAACACTATTCAGCCCTCCCAGGCCGCCACTTTCATGAATGATGCCATTGAGAAGGCAAGGAAAGCAGCTGAACTACAAGCCCGCATCCAAGCCCAGCTGGCACTGAAGCCAGGGCTCATCGGCAATGCTAACATGGTGGGCCTGGCCAATCTCCATGCTATGGGCATTGCTCCCCCGTGAGTACCTGTTTCATGGAACTCGTTTCTGAAGCTTGAGAAGCAATAAATACCTTTGAATGTTATTGATCCTCTTCTTGCAAGGAACTTAAATAATTTCTTAGATAGTTTCATATTTCTTACATATACTCAATAAATACCAATTGAATTTATTCTCTTGGTTACCTTATTGCAGAGTTTAATTATCTTCTTTTTACAATTCGTAGAACTGAAGTTAAGATTATTCCTCTAATATTGGAGCTAGGAATAGAGCTAGGTTTCCTGAATCCTAGGTCAGAACTATATCCATTAAACCACATTGAGTGAGACCAGATCTGAGAGTTCTCTACAACTGGGTAAAGGTGATAGACTTCATTTTTAACACCTTAATTGGTTTGCCATCCCCTGTCTGACTCAAGAATTAAGGAGTAAAGGAAAATATGATTCCAACTTCTTACCATTGTAATTTATAAGTTCATTTCATCTGATTGTACTCTATACTCAACTGTCCAGTTTGATAGTTTCAGTCAAGATGTTATTATTCACTGATGGGTTTATGTTCCTTAGAATTTTGTAACCTAGTTGTCTTTGTTGGGTTTTGATTTTTCCTTTTTTTTTTTTTTTTAATTTTATTTATTTTGGGCTGTGTTGGGTCTTCGTTGCTGTGCGGGGGCTACTCTTCATTGCGCTGTGTGGGCTTCTCATTGTGGTGGCTTTTCTTGTTGAGCATAGGCACGTGGGCTCAGCAGTTGGGCCTCACAGACTCTACAGCACAGGCTCAGTAGTTGTGGCGCACGGGCTTAGTTGCTCCGCAGCATGTGGGATCTTCCTGGACCAGGGATTGAACCCGTGTCCCCTGCATTGGCAGGCGGATTCTTAATCACTGCGCCACCAGGGAAGCCCTGTTTTTTATTTTCTGCTTGGTTTTTTTTTGCTTGACTTATTGTTCCAAATGGGATTTATTCCTTTGTGGGCTATTTTTCAGGAAGGTGGAGTTAAAAGATCAAACTAAACCTACACCACTGATTCTTGATGAACAAGGTCGAACTGTAGATGCAACCGGCAAGGAAATTGAGCTGACACACCGTATGCCTACTCTGAAGGCCAATATTCGGGCTGTGAAGAGGGAACAATTCAAGCAACAGCTAAAAGAAAAGCCATCAGAAGACATGGAGTCTAATACCTTTTTTGACCCCCGAGTCTCAATTGCCCCTTCCCAGCGCCAGAGACGCACTTTTAAATTCCACGATAAGGGCAAATTTGAAAAGATTGCCCAGCGATTACGGACAAAGGTATCTGGCTTAGAATATAATCTAGAATTCTGAAGAAGTTAGGAAGGTGACAAAGGAAATTGAATATAGTCCTGAAATAACCGTCAACTCAGTTCTCTATGTTTTTGGCAATTAGATAAACAAGTAGTAAAGCAATGAGTAATTTTTAAAATACTATATTTTTTCCTGGAATACTTGATTTTTAGCTGATTTGTCTTCTCAGTTACTTACATTCTACTTAGGTGGAAATAAAATTGAATTTGAAAATTCTCCACATAAACGGTCAGTGGAGGGAAACCGTTGAGAACCCTCAGGGCAACTAATGAAAGCTAACCTGTTGTTAAAATTTACTGCAGACAGTCCACACACTTGGATAGTTTGATTGACTGTATATTTGATGACTTTTACCTTCTTGTTTTCATCCTCTCAGAATGAGGTTTTTCATAAAATTCCATTTCTGCATATTTGCTGCAGGCAGGCACTGTGGGGTAAAGGGCTAGTGATGAGAGTGAAATGTATGTAAATCAACCAAGTAAAGGATAAAGTAAAGCAGAACAGCTCCTTTTTCTAAGCTTTCAGAAAGTATGAATTTGTTGCATTAGATGTAAAGAGTTCAACAAGGGAGTGTTTTAAAGTTTGGGATTCTACTACTTCCCTGTTTTCTTTGACTTCAATTTATCTTGTCTTGTCTTTAGGCTCAACTGGAGAAGCTGCAGGCAGAGATCTCACAGGCAGCTCGAAAAACAGGCATTCATACTTCAACTAGGCTGGCCCTCATTGCTCCTAAGAAGGAGTTGAAGGAAGGTGATGTCCCTGAAATTGAGTGGTGGGACTCTTATATCATCCCCAATGGCTTTGACCTGTGAGTTTGTTGGTTAATACCTTTTAATAAGGCTAGAGTTTTAATGGGAAAGATGGTACTTGTGCATTAAGTAAAAAATTTAAATCCAAGGAAGATAGATAACCATATACAAGCTCATATATTTGTAAAGAATATGTTGTATGGGTTGTTTTAGTTTTTTCGGTTAATGTAGGAGGATTGGGCACATATAGCCTAAATAATCTATACAAATCTGTAAAATTTCTGCTTGCTTTGTTATACATTGTTATTTGTTTTTACCATATTTGTTTTCTTAATTACCTTCTTTTGCTACTTATAATAGGTGTTTAACATTTCTTAAAGATCCAGTCCTAGAATAGAGCAAGGATTCTTAGTTGATGGGGGAGAGAATGATAAATAAAGCGTATAAGAAACATTTGGCAAGCTTCAATCATATCTGTTCCATTATTCTGATACATGGCTTTAGGAGACTGTCTCAGCCTTTCCTTATGCTTCCTTTGTCAGCCTCTGTCCCAGCGAATTATTGTTACTAATGAGAGAATATGGTGTCCATCAGAGGTGTTAGGGTAGAAAAAAAAGGTTGACAATGACTGGTGTAGAGAATGCATCCAACCTTAGTGGGACCATTTTGTCATCTTGAAAATTATAAGTAATATATTACATATTATAGACATGCAAATACTGTAAAAAGTTCTAGAATGCATTATGGGGGGTGGATTTTTTCATTGTGTTTCTGAGATTCCCTCTCTCTTGGAATCATCTCTACCCACATATCCTGTTTTCCCTTCTTCCTCCAATTTTAGTACAGAGGAAAATCCCAAGAGAGAAGATTATTTTGGAATCACAAATCTTGTTGAACATCCAGCCCAGCTCAACCCTCCAGGTAATGTAGAGATTACTCAATCAAAGCTCTAGAGAAGTATTAGCCAATAGAAATTTATGTGATAATGGGCATGTTCTCTGTCTGGGCTGTCTATACTATAGCTGCTGTGCACACATGACTATTGAGAACTTGAAAACCAAGTTGCATTAATACAGCTGAGGGACTGAATTTTTAATTTTATTCAATTTAAATTTAAATGTAAATAGTAAATGTAGCTAGTGGCTACAGTGTTAGACAGTGCAGCTGTAGAGCATTGAGGTCTAATCTATAGATGGCCTCACTGATGTATATTACAAACTGGGCTTTTGCCATAGTGTTGACTCCCAACTCTAGTCTAGTACACCACCATTAAACTCCTGGCCTTCTTCAATCTTCTTTTTCTTCAGCCTTTCTCTTTATCATTTTTGTAGTGAAAGTCTGTTGGCTCAGTCAGAAGAGATGGGTTTTAGTTGTGGCTGTGAACTAGCTGAATCCCTTGGGTAAATCACTTATAATACAGAATTTCCTCATATGTAGAGATAATACTGATATTCCCTCTTAAGCAATCACAGAAGATTTTAACATTTTCATCAAATTTGAGATGAATAGAGGAGGTTAGTTTTTACTCAGTACATTTACTCAGTAAATTTGCTTGCCAGTATCTCTAATAAGTTCAGAAAAATAGATTGAGACCCTGTGATAATAAAAGAATAATAATCATTGAATTATACTTAATCAGAATGTACTTAGCTGTCATCAGCATGAATCATTAGAAGAAAGTGGGGGATTTTGTTTGTTTTAACAAATTGAGTAAATCTGCTTTGGGAGCTCAGAAGATTTTTCCCAATCCCTATGACTCTTAAATTATAAATTTCTTAGTGTTGGCCAGTGGTTTTCAAATTGTATTCCATAGGCACGTTGAGGTTCAGTAAGTAGGATCCAAATGGGATTCTGGATACCCCCCACCTACTCCAAATCCTCACACAGAGCAGCCGGAGCAGCTCTAATTTTGTTTTCTATATTTGCCACATTTCAGTTTATAAAAGGGTTCAACTGCTTAAAGAAAAACAAGTTAGAACATTACTCATGAAAGATAAGAATGCTTTTGAGGGGCTTCCCTGGTGGGGCAGTGGTTAAGAATCCGCCTGCCAATGCAGGGGACATGGGTTTGAGCCCTTGTCCGGGAAGATCCCACATGCCGCAGAGCAACTAAGCCCATGCGCCACAACTACTGAGCCTGCGCTCTAGAGCCTGCGAGCCACAACTACTGAAGCCCATGTGCCTAGAGCCCGTCCTCCACAACAAGAGAAGCCACCGCAATGAGAAGCCCTCACACTGCAACAAAGAGTAGCCCCCACTCGCCGCAACTAAAGAAAGCCTGCGAGCAGCAATGAAGACCCAAGGCAGCCAAAAATAAATTAAAAAAAAAAAAAAGAATGCTTTTTAAAGACATAACTATAATACCATTATCACGACCTAAAATTAACTAAAAGCAAACTAGAGGTCCTTTCTTTCTCTTTTTTTTTTATCTTAATTGGAGTATAGTTGATTTACAATGTTGTGTTAGTTTCAGGCATACAGCAAAGTTAATCAGCTACACATATACAGATATCCACTATTGTTTAGATTCTTTTCCCATATAGGCCATTACAGAGTATTGAGTAGAGTTCCCTGTGCTATACAGTAGGTTCATATTAGTAGTGTGTATATGTAAATCCCAGTCTTCCAATTTATCCCTTCCCGCTTATCCCCTGGTAACCATAAGTCTGTTTTCTACATCCGTAACTCTGTTTCTGTTTTGTAGATAAGTTCATTTATACGCTTTTTTCAGATTCCACATATAAGTGATATCATATATTTGTCTTTCTCTGTCTGACTTATTTCACTCATTATGACAATCTCTAGGCCAATCCATGTTGCTGTAAAGTTCCTTTTAATGTGATTGATATTCACCTGTATCCCACTAATATGCTTATTGCTTTGGTACATTCATTTCTCTGCCTGACAGTCGACAATGACACACCAGTTACTCTGGGGGTATATCTGACCAAGAAGGAACAGAAGAAACTTCGAAGGCAAACAAGGAGGGAAGCACAGAAGGAGCTACAAGAGAAAGTCAGGCTAGGCCTGATGCCTCCTCCAGAACCCAAAGGTACGTATCTTAGAGGCAGGGAAGAAAGGATGACAAGTTTATCTCTGTCATTCTAGAGGAACTTTAGCATCTCTCTATATTTGGGTGCTTTTTGTTTCTCAGAATCATTCATTGGTTCTTCCTTTCCTAAATTTTCTATTGTCTTTGCTTATTAAGACAGGTCAACATAGTTATTGTAGATGTCATTTAAGGCTTTTTTTTTTTTTAACTAATATTGACCATAAAACATTCCTATACGCCTGGAAGAATAATAGGCTTGAAATTCATGAAGATAGTAGTTGGAGTATTTGCATAGAGTTGTTATGTACATAATTCTTAAATGTTTGAAAAATGAAAATGCAGTTTAAAAAACCTCACTCCTGTAGTTTCCATTATCAGTTAGTAATATTTTGAGTGAGCACTGTTATGTATAGGATCTTTCACTAAATGCTATGATGAGAGTGAAAAATGCCAAAGGGCTTCCCTGGTGGCGCAGTGGTTGAGAGTCCGCCTGCCGATGCAGGGGACACGGCTTCATGCCCTGGTCCAGGAAGATCCCACATGCTGCGGAGCGGCTAGGCCCGTGAGCCATGGCCGCTGGGCCTGCGCGTCTGGAGCCTGTGCTCTGCGACGGGAGAGGCCACAACAGTGAGAGGCCCACGTACCGCAAAAAAAAAAAGAAAAAAAAAAAGCCAAAGAAATTAAATTCCTTGTCTTTCGTAAATTTTCAAACAATGTGAATAAATGCATACCAGTTATTTAGATTAATTATGTGACTTCCCTCAAATGCTGAATTAATTGGATGGGCTTTCAAGGTAAGAGTATTTGGAGGAGGTGAGTTTTGAGCAGAGATTTGAAATAGGTGAATGATATGAATTAGTAGAGAAGAGATTGACAGGTTATCCCAGCTGGAGTAATGACTTATGAGATTGATTTCTATCATCTCTTCACTGCAGTAAGAATTTCAAATTTGATGCGAGTATTAGGAACAGAAGCTGTTCAAGACCCCACGAAGGTAGAAGCCCATGTCAGAGCTCAGATGGCAAAAAGACAGAAGTAAGTGCCATGGGATTGGGTGGAAACCCAGGGCAAGTACCTTTCCCAGACTCTTCTGGGGGATCCATATTTGGAGGGAGGGGAGAGTTCTCCGTTGCTCTCTCTTTCCCTCAGCCCTGCCTCTGATCTTCAATGCCTTTCTCACTTGTGGATGTCCTTCCTGTCACGACAGAGCGCATGAAGAGGCCAACGCTGCCCGAAAACTTACAGCAGAACAGAGAAAGGTCAAGAAAATTAAAAAGCTTAAAGAAGACATTTCACAGGGGGTACACATATCTGTTTATAGGTAGGTGTCCAAACTGGGCCAGCCTTTTCCTTAGAAATACCAAAACATTTTCCAGGTGATTGAGGCAGAATCACTGGTGTAAAGCATACCTAATAGCAGCTCTACTCTCTTTTAACGACCCTAGTGTAAATCAAGAGCTAGTAGATCTTTTTCATTGGTGAGGGTTAAAAACTTAGTCTTCTATCTCTGAGGTCTTAGTGAACTAACTAGTTCTGAAGAATGAATGAACGAATATGCTTATTCAGGCCAAGATGTGAACTAGGGATCATTCATACTTTATGAAGCATAAAATATTATTTTTTTAGGAAGTATTAAAAGTTTTTTTCCTCAGTTAACTATATCCTTATCCTAATGTATTGCAGTAATCCTTTTATTCCCACTCCAAAGTGGACTTTATTTATTTATTTATTTTTGATTTATTTATTTGTTTTTATTTTTGGCTGCATTGGGTCTTCGTCGCTGCGTGGGCTTTCTCTAGTTGCGGCGAGTGGGGGCTACTCTTCATTGCAGTGTGCAGGCTTCTTGTTGTGGCTTCTCTTATTGTGGAGCACAGGATCTAGGCACTCAGGCTCAGTAATGGTGGCGCACGGGTTTAGTTGCTCTGTGGCACGTGGGATCTTCCCAGACCAGGGCTCGAACCTGTGTCCCCTATTGGCAGGTGGATTCTTAACCGCTGCATCACTAGGGAAGCCCTGGACTTTCCATGTTGTAAATATTTTCTACCTTTTGTGTTGATTTAATGTTTTCATTTTATTCTTTTATGTCAAGTACATGTGTATCTTCTGTTTAGACGTGCTCCTGTTTAGTTCTTTATTATAAAAACGGCACATTATAAAAGTAGTGAATGCTTACTAAGATAAAAAACATTCTAACAATGCAGAAGGACATTTACTGAAAAAGTCCCCTTCCTATTCTCTGATCCCTTAGGACCACTCACTGTGGGTAATTGCCACTGACAGTTTTTCGTATATTCTTCAAGAAATTTTTCAGGCATAGCATTGTGACTACTTTATATTATAAGCATCTAGAGGGCAAAGAATTTGTTGGTCTTTATACTGTCAAGAACAACTAGCATATAAATATTTTTGGATGATGGTAAATATCTCTCCTTCATTCTTAGAGTAAATTTTGATTACCTGCTATTTGTTGTAAAGTGTACAGTGCTAGACTTTGAAGAAGTTTAAGACAGTAGAAATACTTCTGGATTCATCAATTCTACCTTTAAGCATTAGTATATTTGCTTACTCCAAATGCCTTTGTTTTTAGAGAGAAAACTATTTTGGATCCATTTTTATTTGCCATTCCATTCAGGCAGCTGCTGATGCTAAAATGAAAGCCATAACTAAACTTTCCCTTCTCCAGAGTTCGAAATTTGAGCAACCCAGCCAAGAAGTTCAAGATTGAGGCCAATGCTGGGCAGCTGTACCTGACAGGGGTGGTGGTACTGCACAAGGATGTCAACGTGGTAGTAGTGGAAGGGGGTGAGTCTGAAAAAATTGAGGCAACCGTAGGCCTTGAAGTGATTAACATGGTGGGAAGAAAGGAGAAAAAGATAGTATTTTAGAGCCATACCTGGGTTTAGTATCTTGGGCCTCTGTTTCTGTGTTTATTGGAGTAGAAGGACCTAAGATGTGGTTCCTGGGATTGCTTCAGCTACCACATTAATGCCTAAGCGTTGAATGCACACAAACGTTCTTTCTACCCCATTGTCTTCCACAACTCTGGCAAAATTCTCCTTCTTTGTTTCTAGGCCCCAAGGCCCAGAAGAAATTTAAGCGTCTTATGCTGCATCGGATAAAGTGGGATGAACAGACATCTAACACAAAGGGAGATGGTGAATGGGGGTTAGAGGGGATTAAGTGGGAGGTGGGATGGTACTCTGTCCATTCATCTGTTCCCTCTCTCTGACACTCTTGCAAATACCAGATAATGTTTAAGAATTTTAGAAAGACCCATTTGGACTTTAAGCATGCTAGACATTCATACAGTATTTATTATATGATCATATACATGAGTATTAGTTATTCTCCTGCCTGTCCTTTAAGGCCTTTCTACTAGCTGATTTCCCTGTTAGCCCAGACTCTGGATACTGGCTACACGAGTGTATTTAGTTTGTGAAATTTCAGCAAGCTGCGCATTCATATGTGCATTGTCTATATTATATAATTTTTTGTGGTTTTTTTTTTTTTTAATTTTTTGACAAAAAGTTTTTTAAAGGATTGAGAGCAAAAAATATTTTTCAGATCAAAAAAAGCTCTCTGCTTCATTCAAGAAAATAAACTTTTATTCTTTTGCCCAAGTTTATCTAGTATATTTATTTGACATCCTTCAGGCCATCTTCTTCCATCAATATTCATTCTTCCCTTCTTTGAAGACCTGGGTTAGCATTTAACATATGCAGAGAAGCTTACTTTTCTTAACTTTGGCCCTTCTATACTTTTCGTTCTTCCCTATTTTTGTACTTAAAGTACACTTTTTACTATAATTGACCTATATTTTATTTTGTTTTGCAAGTATTCCTAAGATATTTTCATTCATTATATCTGTTCTCCTTCATTAGACTAAAAACTCCTTGAGAATGGACTCTTATCATTTTGGCATCTGAAGTGCTTAGGACAAGTTTTTATTGTTCTTTTATTTATCTCCTTATTCCCAGTACCTGTCACAGCTCTTGACACGTAATTGGTCCTCAATACATGTTTGTTGAATTAATTAATGTCCCTACCTGTTTGGAGATTTCAGTCTAATTGGGGGGAAATAAAGAGTAACAGAAGACATTTGATCCCAATACATGAGAAAAGGTGATGATATTTAAAAGAATTTGGGTAGGCTTGAATACTGTTTGTTTAGAACCTAAATCTTGATGTCTGATCTAAGTCTAGAGCAAGATTTAGCTATATTGTCTTTTCCAGATGATGAGGAATCTGATGAGGAAGCTGTGAAGAAAACCAACAAATGTGTACTAGTCTGGGAGGTAGGTGATTAAACACTGAAGCAGGACTTTAGCTAATTCCTTTTATGTTATGCAAATGGAGCAATATAATGGTAAAACTAAATAATGACTAATCCCTTAAGGAATTTGTATTTCTTTTTGGAATTCATTGTTAAGTATTGGGCAGCAAATCCTTCCTGATTATATTTTAGTTAAATTGATGGGTATATAGTTTATAACATCTGGGGAAAAGTATGGAAACTGGTGGCAAGAATACAAATTCTCGATTTATTTATTTCACAGTCATGGATATGAGACTTGGAAAGAGGGAAATGAATTGTAGAATTTTTCTTTGGATATAGTGAAAGAAGTACTAGACTTAATACAAAGTTGGGAGTCTGGGCAGTATCACTGTGTAACTGGGCAAGACACTTAATGTCAAAAACTGTTGCTTTGTCTATAAAATGTGGATATTATTTTCTCCCTATTGTCAGTTTTATTTTGAGAACCTAATTTGATTATTATGTAATGATGCTTTGCAAAAATGTAACTAAATCACTCTTAAAATGGAATTTTTTTATGGTTATACAATTCTTTCATCCCTCAAATTTTCTTAGTGAGCCACACTATTCTGAAGAATGAATGAATGAGTGAATATGCTTGTTCAGGCCAAGTAGTGAACTAAGGATCATTCACCCTTTGTGAAGTGTAAAATATCATCCTATTTCTCCAGGAAGCATTAAAAGTTTCTTTCCTCAGTAACTATATTCTTACCCTGATGTACTGCAGTAATCCTTTTATTCCCACTCCAAAATACATTTTATACATTGTAAATATTTTCTACCTTTGTGTTGATTTAACGTTTTCATTTTATTCTTTTAGGTTGCATGCGCGTGTGTATCTTCTATTTTTTAAATGTGCTCGTATTTAGTAACTAGTTCTTTATTATAGAAGTAGTACTTTGGGACTTCCCTGGCAGTCCAGAGGTAAGACTCCGCACTTCTCCTGCAGGGGGTGTGAGTTCGATCCCTGGTCGGGGAACTAAGATCCCACATGCCATGCAGCATGGCCCAAAAACAAAAAAGTAGTACTTTACTACCAAAGTAGTGAATGCTCATTAAAATAAATTCTGACAACACAGAAGATCACTTACTGAAATAGTCCCTTCCAATTCACTCATTTTTTAAGACCACTCTATAGGTAATTGCTACTGTTTTTCATGTATCCTTCTGTCTTACCCCAGATTCCTCCAATTTATGCATACTAAGTAGGTAATAATAACCATAATAACTGTTTCTGTGTCTCATAAGTCCCCATCTGCATATTTAATATCCCCCAGCCCCTTCACCTCTTTAAAATTCTGTTCCATTTATCTCTGAGAGTCCTCAGGAATTATTTCTCAGGTTCAGAAATAAGCCAAGTTGTGCTTTAGCCTCCTTTTTGGAACCTGATCCCTGAAAGCCTCTAGCACTTTGTGACTGCCATTGCAGCTAGTCCCTTTGGTGAGAATGCGGTTCCAATAAGTACTGAATGTTTCTACTGTAGTTGTCTGCAGGTTATCCCCCTTGGCTCCCATTCCTCTCTCCCCCGAACCCCTGTATTGTTCTTTGTCACTGGGCCCCAAAACCTCCTGCCTATATACATGGTCTCACTAAGTCTTATGAAAAGAGTCCTTTTAGCCTCTAACTCCTTTCTCCTTAAATGCCCAAATCTGGAGGCCTGGTGGGAGGCAAGTTCATCCCATCTCACCCTCCCTAGTCCTTCCTGACTTACTCTTCCATCCAGGCACCAGAGCACAGAACTCCTCATCTTCCATTCAGTCAAAAAAACAAACCCATATAAAGTCATGAAAACTCAGCAAATATCCAAGGGGGTGGAGGTTAGAATTGTTTGTTTTGTTTTGTTTGTTTAATATTTATTTAGGCTGCACCAGTTCTTAGTTGCAGCACTCGGGATCTTTTATTTGAGGCATGCGGGATCTTTAGTTGTGGCATGTGGGCTTCTTAGTTGCAGCATGCATGCAGGATCTAGTTCCCTGACCAGGGATCGAACGCAGGCCCCCTGCATTGGGAGCATGGAGTCTTACCCATGGGACCACCAGGGAAGTCCCTAGAATTGTTTTTACCATAAAATTATGTTCAGGTAGGCACATTGCTACACAGGTGTTACTAGGTTTTATAAAGGAATATTATATCTGATTTAAATTAGAAACTGCAGTGTTTTTATTAAAAATTTTGTCTCTTTCCCAGGGTACAGCCAAAGACCGGAGCTTTGGGGAGATGAAGTTCAAACAGTGCCCTACAGAGAACATGGCTCGGGAGCATTTCAAAAAGCATGGGGCTGAGCACTACTGGGACCTTGCGCTGAGTGAATCTGTGTTGGAGTCCACCGACTGAGACTACTGCAAGCCCTTGCCTCTCCCTTCTTGCCTGTGTCTCTTCAGTCCTCTCCCTTATTCTACTTCCAAACCCAGCCCTACTTGTGTGTGTGATCTCAGAACTGTGCCAGGCTGACATTGGGACAAAGGGAGAACACCTTGCTTCCTTCCCCAGACAGCCTGGTGCTGCCCTTTATTCCCCTTATGTGAATATGATTAAAGAGTTATTTTTAAAGTCGGTATGATATTTTTCACAACGTTCAAAGGTATTGGAGTTTGGGTCTTCAGGTGATCTTTTCTCCAGACTTCTAGCAATTGCTGTGGAAAAAGAAAATTTTGTCATTGATATTTATGAATATATAAATGGATGAAC
The DNA here is from genome assembly GCF_003031525.2 of Neophocaena asiaeorientalis asiaeorientalis. Lineage (NCBI taxonomy): Eukaryota > Metazoa > Chordata > Mammalia > Artiodactyla > Phocoenidae > Neophocaena > Neophocaena asiaeorientalis. Next base: position 292,694 of record NW_020175391.1, on the reverse strand, counting down.
GAATGGATGGATGATTGGATAATGGAAATTTCTGACCTCATCTTAGAGTAAGAATGATAAATATTGTTTTCCTGGAGCAGAGTGAAGAAGGAAAAGGTATTAAGTGGATAGGGGAGAGGGAATTTCCATCTCCTAACCTTCGGTGGATAGTCACGAGGTTCAGATTACTTCTGGTCTTGGCTGAGTAGTCTTAACAGGAAATTAGTTCCTCATATGGGTGAATATATGAGAAGGTATGTCGTGGGTGAAATGGACACAGAAGGAGAGTCCAAAGAGGATGTTATGGGTCAGTTTGTAAAAGGGAATAGGATTTGGGAATTTAGCCTATTTCTTCTCTTTACTAATTAAAGAAACCAATCCTTTTCTAAAAGACAATGTGTAATTTCTTTTTCCCACCCACCCCCAAGAATCTGACAAGATGCAGTTCTGTTTAAGCATTTAATGTTTCTGGTTTGATTTTAGGAGTATTTGGGTCAGAATAAGTATCCATAGAAGTCCAAAATTCTTACCATAAATATCGTTCCAGTTCATGTTGCCTGTTGAGGATGTATTGAGAATGGATTGAATATAGGAGCCATTAGAGTTCCTCCCTGCTAATTGGAGTTTACTAGGAAGTAGTGTCAGAATGAATACTTGACCGGAAGTTAAAACATTCTATGTTATCAAATTAACCCCTTTAAAAAAAATGTGGGGACTTCCCTGGTGGTCCAGTGATTAAGACTCCATGCTCCCAAGGCAGGGGTCACGGTTTGGATCGTTGGCTGGGGAACTAAGATCCCACATGCTACATGGCATGGCCAAAAATAAATAAAATTTTTAAAAATTAAAAAGTTACTGTTTCAGGCCCTAGTTAGAGTTCCAATTATAAGGCAGTATTAGAGAGTGCTAGGATAAAAAAGGTGGAAAGAGACAAGGGACTGCAGAAGGCCTTAAGGAAAAACTATACAACCTCTTTTTTAGAGATAAGCAAACTATAACCCAGACAGATGACATTACTAATTCCTAGAGCAGGAAGAAACCTAAAAAAAAAGCCTATATCTGTGAGACTTAGGAGCTAGAGAATTGATATTTCGTGATTTAAGCAAATCCAGGGGAAAACATTGTCAGAAGTAAGTGCTTTTGCTTTTATTAAAGGATTTATTACAAACATGAGTGTAAATAATTTATACACAACTTCAAAAATGTATTGTTTGCTGAAGACCTAAAAGGAGTCTTTTTGTTCATTATAAAGTTCAGTAAGTTCCCTACATTAAAGAATGAGTTCCAGGGCTTCCCTGGTGGCGCAGTGGTTGAGAATCTGCTAATGCAGGGGACACGGGTTCGAGCCCTGGTCTGGGAGGATCCCACATGCTGCAGAGCAACTAGGCCCGTGAGCCGCAACTACTGAGCCTGCGCGTCTGGAGCCTGTACTCCGCAACGAGAGGCCGCGATAGTGAGAGGCACGCGCACTGCAATGAAAAGTGGCCCCCGCTTGCCACAACTAGAGAAAGCCTACGTACAGAAACGAAGACCCAACACAGCAAAAATAAATTAAAAAAAAAAATTCCATTCCGAAAGCACGTTCATAAGTCCACAATTTGTTCGTACATCCAACAAAACCCAATTCACAATTGCTGTACTGTAATCGGTTTGTAATACTTTTCACACAGTAATACATAACAAAACATTTTGAATCTTACGGTACAGTACCTTGAAAAGTACAGTAGTACAGTACAACAGCTGGCATACAGGGGCATGTTTGCATCTTTGAAAGTTCTGAACTTGAAGGTTCGTCTGTAGGGGGCTTACTGTACCCATAGTGAGACTTAATCCTTGTTTTAAGTCTTAACTCCCTGTGCTTCAGGGTGGTGGTGGTTTTTTAATTTATCTGATCCTGTACTGTATTAAGCATTGTGCTCGATAGGCATTGCCTCCTTTATCAGAACAAATTTATGAGGAAAGTAGATTTTAGAGGTGAGAAATTTGAAGCTAAGAGTAAGTAATTTGCTCCAAGGTTATGGCTAGTAAGTGGTGGAGTTTAATTTGAACCCAGGTTTGACTAGAACCCAAACTTAGTCCCTACACATGATGCTTCATTTGTGAAATAGGTGGTAGGGACAGATGTGTTCTTTCAGATGAATGCTAGACTCAAAATAGTTCCTATCTTGGGATGCTGTTATCACTTAGAATACATTGTGAACTTTAGTAATTTCTTTCATAATCTGAAGTTATATCTTTAGTTAACGGCAGTTATTTGTCCTCTGTAGCGTTCTGGAGAGAACTTTAAAAGTCATTTGGAATTTATCATGGAGAATTAAGTGAAATGATCAAGGTAGATAATAGCTTTCTTTGTTAAAAAATGCAAATATAAAGTTACTGGACTGATTTGTTCTTCCTATATGTGGCTTACCTTGATGAATTTCCAGAAATATCTTGAACAATGGCAATATCATTGTAATATAGGTACCAAATAATTATTTTTGGATAAGACAATTCAGTCATAACTAACACTGTTTAGCAATCAGGGTGCTTTTGCATGTTATTCAATGCAATATTCTGTAGTTAACATACATGTAATTTTATTCAGGGCAGAAAATGCTACTGTTCAAAAGAGTCGATCCAGTTGGAATGATCAGGGAAGTTTGCCTGAAAGAGGCAATTTAAGATAGTTCTTGAAAGATAGGTAGAATTTTGGTAATAGAAGAGGATATTTTAGGCAGAATTAATTATAAATAGAAAATTACAGGATACATTTAAGGAAAAGGAACAGTTTGGAGCCCAAGGAACCTTGGAGGAAAGGCATTTGAGATAATACTGGGAAGTTAGATTGGAACCATTGTGGAGGGTCTTAAAAGTTAGGGCTTTTACTTAACTTGGTACATAACAAGGAAGAAGTTTTTTGGTTTTGTTTTTTGAGTAGGGGGAAACTAGGAGATTAGTCTGGTAATATATATAAGCTGAAGAGATATACTAGGAAGCTGATCGTGATGCTGTTGATATGTAGAAAGGTGATAATCTTTAGGTAGAGGGCAAGGGGAATGAAAAGAAGGGAATTCACGCAAGAAATATCTAGGTAGAAGTCTACAAGATTTGATAACTAGTTGAAGGGGTAGAATCAAAGATAACTAGGATACCCAACTTGAATGAATGCAGGTGATAAATTTAATCTTTGGGAGGGAATGAGCATAAAAATGAGAGAAGGGCTAAAAATGGAACTTTGGCAAACACAAGGGGGTAAGAAAACTAGCAATGGGCGGAGAAAGGATCCATTTAGTGGGATCTGATTAATGATTGTATATTTAACAGAAGCAAAGGGAAATGAATTTTAAGAAAGATTTAAGTATAATAAATAATAGCTGACATCAACGTCATCAAGCCTTTACTAAGCCAGGCACTACTTTAAACACTGTGCACACATTAACTCATTTAATAATTATAGCACCACAGAGAGTAACTTGCCAATGGTAAGTGGCAGTAAAGTAAATTGCCAATGGTAAGTGGCAGTAAAGTAAATTGCCACTCGCAAGTAACTTGCCAACGGCAAGTGGCAGAGCCTGAATTTGAGCAGTCTGGTTCTAAGTGTCTTACTCTAAACCATTGCACTAACAGAAAAAGCTGAAGGCTGAGACTGTAAACAGTGCACTGGAATTGGCAATTAATAGATCCTTGATGCTTTTTAAGAGTGTGCTTCCTCAGCACCTATTGCAGCGCCTACCTATTTCACTGAGAAAAGAGAAGCAATTGAAGAGAATTTCTGCACATTCTCACCAACACATCTATCAACCTACCTGAATCTCTACCTAGATCTACCTTCCTGTTACAAGAAAGGAACTGTCTATGAACCTACCACCTGATCCTATCCTCTTCCACTTACTCAAGGAAATCAGCCAGCAATTGTCCCATCTCTATCCTGTATCAACTGTAGCATCTGATAATAGCTACATTATTTCCCACCTTGGAAAAAAGAAATGACCTTTTGAAACCACATTTCCCTCCAGCTTCAGCTCCATTTCTCTGCTCCCATTTTATTTCTTGAAAGAGTTGTCACCACATGATAACTCCACATCTCCCATTCTCTCTAGAACCCTCTCTAATCACTTCACTTCCTGGAAACAGCCCTTGTCAAGACCACCAGTGACTACTGTGTTTGCCAGATTCAGTGGTTATATCTCAGTCCTCAACTTATGCAACCTATGCAGCAACACCTGACACAATTACTCCCTTCTGCTTGACAAATATTCATTACATGGCTTTCAGAACATTACTTGCTGGGTTCTCCTTCGCTGATCATTCATTTTCAATATCCTTTGAAACTTGCTCCTTATAGCCCAGTCCTTGGTCCTCTATTCTATCTACGCTCACTCACTTCTGGGCAACCTCATCCATCTCATGGCTTTAAGATCATCTATATACTGACAATTCTTAAACTGATGTTTCCTACCAAGAACTTTTTCATGAACTTTAGACTCACAATATCTGGTGCCATTTATGCCTCTGATACTCAAGATGTTTAACTGAAATCCCGATTTCTACTCATTTCTCACAGGACTGCTCCTTCCCCTTTCCTCCCCTGGTCCGTCTGAGAAAATGGCAATCCATTCTCCGAGGGAACAATATCACCCCACATGGAGAAAAAGTTGGCTCTTGGGGGATGAAAAAGTCTTAGATATTACAATGCTTTGTCACCTTCCAAAGCTCAGCTCTACCCAACAAAATCTTACTCCTTATTTAATTTCTCTCATTTTCTTGGGTGTGACACAAGCAGCAATGACATTGAGTTAATGGAAGATACAAAAATTGTATGCAAAGTCAGTAAGCCCGTGTGCCACAACTACTGAGCCCGCGTGCCTAGAGCCTGTGCTCCGCAACAAGAGAAGCCACTGCAATGAGAAGCCCGTGCACCGCAACGAAGACCCAACGCAGCCAAAAATAAATAAATAAAATAAAGTTAAAAGTTCACTAAATTTTTTTAAGAAATTAAATTTTCAATTATTTTACTTCTGCTGGAAATATAACAGTTTTGAATGATTTTTTAAAAACTCAGTCCCGGGCTTCCCTGGTGGTGCAGTGGTTAAGAATCCGTCTGCCAATGTAGGGGACACGGGTTTGAGTCCTGGTCTGGGAAGATCCCACATGCCGCGGAGCAACTAAGCCCATGCACCACAACTACTGAGCCTGCGCTCTAGAGCCTGCGAGCCACAACTACTGAACCCGTGTGCCACAACTACTGAAGCCCGCATGCCTAGAGCCTGTGCTCCGCAATGAGAAGCCACCGTGATGAGAAGCCCGCTCGCGGCAACTAAAGAAAGCCCGTGTGCAACGCAGCCAAAAATAAATAAATAAATAAATAAAATAAAATAAAAAAAACACTGATTCCCTGGTGGTCCAGTGGTTAGGACTCGGCGCTTTCACTGCCATGGCCCGGGTTTGATCCCTGGTCAAGGAACTAAGATCCCACAAGCCGCATGGTGTGGCAAAAAAAAAAAAAAAAAATCAAAAACTGATTTCATTGCTATTATGTATTTATATAAATTGTTAATTTACATATGTAATGCAGTGAATTGCAATTTATATACATAAATTACATTAAAGTTTATTCAGCAAATACAGTTATAAAGTTAAATATTATTAGCGTTAAATTTTTTAAGTTTTGGGACTTCCCTGGTGGCGCAGTGGATAAGACTCCATGCTCCCAATGCAGGGGGCCCGGGTTCGATCCCTGGTCAGGGAACTAGATCCTACATGCATGCTGCAACTAAGAGTTTGCATGCCACAACTAAGAAGCCCGTGAGCTGCAACTGACCAGGCACAACCAAATAAATAAATATCAAAAAAAAAAAGAAGAATCCAGTGGAAGAAAGACATCAAAAAATTTTTTAATTTTTAACAAAGATTTTAGTCACACTTAACTCTGCATTGAATAAAAAGTAAACTTCATGCTTACTCTTGTATAAAGCACAAATATACAGACAGTACATAAACAGATATACAATATAACTGTGGTATTAACATTTCATGGGGGTTGGGGGAATAGGAAAAAATATCTAAGAAGAATCTTTAGGGTCAACAGCAATGGAAAAAAAGGCTGAGAAACACTGTTCTAGTTAATCAGGTCAGAAACCTTGGTGTCATATTAGACTCTTTTTTTTTCTTCTTCTCATATTCCCCTTAAATCCATGAGCAATCCTTTCGGCTCTACCTTCAAACTATCCAGGATCTGACGCCACTCCTCTTTTTTTTTTTTTTTTTTGCCATGCTAGTAGAAGCCACCATCATTTCCTTGTCTGGATTACTCCAATAGCCTCCTTAACTGGTGGCTCTGCAGTCAGTCTGTTTTCAACATAGCAGCCAGTGTAATCTTTTAAAAAGAATGCTATGTAACTTTTCTGCTTAAAACTGCTCTGCTTAAGTGTTCCCCACATCAAAGTTAAAAGCCAAAGTCTTTACAGTGGCCTTCAAGGCCCTACATGAACTCTCTCCCTTCACCTCTCAGATCTCATATTCTATCACTTGTCCTCTTCTCTAGCCACAATGGCCTCCTTGTTCTTCCTCTACTATATCAAGCCATTGCTGTTTTAGGTCCTTTACACTTGCTGTTCCACCTGCCAGCATGTTTTTCTCCCCCTCTCCCATATTTGCTTGGTTACCTTGTGCTCAACATTCAGATCAAGTATCACTTCCTTCCAGAAGCCTTCCTTGATCACCAAACCACCATTCCCATTCCCTTAAGGACCACACACACAACCCCTCTCTCTTCCTTACCTTGCTTCATGCTACTTCATAGAACTTATTACTCCCTGATATATTTTTTATGGTCTCCTGCCAATAAGCCCCAGAAAAAAGGGATATTTGTCTATTTTATTATGTTACTCCCCCACATCTAAAACTGTACTTGGCACAAGACGTTCAACAACTTTTTGTTGAATTAACAAATACTATACGTGAGCTTGACAAAACAGGTTCCCTGCCTCAAAAAACGTGAGTCTACTGGGAAGACGTGAAAGAATTAAAATACAATAACTGCATGTGTTCAGTGGAACAAAGAAGTCTCCAAATCTGCCCAGAGAATTTACGTAGGCATATGCAATTGCACGGTTAATCTAGGTTGTGCTAATCAATGTAATAATAAATATCTAAGGCTTTTGTAAACTATAATGTATTATGCAACTGTGAGACTGTAACATATCTGGCGAAGGTGAGATCACATCTTGCCTTTTATTGTTTCCGCGTCTCGAAAATTCTACGGGGAAAATTTTCGTTTCACTTCATTTACTTCCTCTTCCTATAATCCAAAAAGTCAAGTGGCTGTGAGTGTTAATGTCCCAGGGGAGTGTAAAAAATTGTTTGGTCTGGGAGTCTGCGTAGTGAATGGCTCGCTGGAGCTGGCGCATGCGCATCCTCTGAGGCACCGCAAGATGGCTGCTAGCTAGTTTGTGGCGCGTCGGTGCCCCGAGGAATTAGCAGCGGCGGCGGCGGCGGCAGCTGCAGGTGCCAGAAAATAACAGTGGCCGCTGAGCGGTGGGAGTTTCTCGGCCCTGCTGTGTGAGCTGGACAGCCCCAAAGGAGACACCTCGCTAGGAAGCAAAACGCGGGGCGGAGCGGTGAAGCCCCTCCCCCAACCTCTCCTTAGTTTGACCAACTCCCTCTCCCACCCTTCTCTCCCCGTTTTTCCTCCCAGCCCGCTACGCGCTGGCCTGCTGCGCAGGCGCACGAATACTCGAAGCGCCTCCTTAGCCCTTGGGGCTTGTGGGCTTCTGCGCGCGCTTCCCGTTCTTCTCCCTTGATTGGCCAGATTGCCCCGCCATCACACCTCCCTCTGCTTTTTCTAGGTTGAGAAGGAAGCAGGGGGGCGGGGCCAAGCAGCGCGTGCGCGATAGTGTTGCTGTCCCTTTGCTGCTGTTGCGTTGCAAAAAAAATCCTGACTAGGTAGCTTTGGGCCTTTCTGTGCTAGAGGATCTAAAGGAGAGAGAAAGATTTCTGCAACTGACGGGGCAGTCGGGTAGTATTAACTTTAAGATATTCATGCCCGCTCTTAGAGGAGTGTGGGGGAACGGCCTTAAGCGTTGAGAGCCGAAGAGTATAAAACCATTAATTTCCGGGCCAGGCGTTTAGAAAGGCTTTGCAGGACCTGTTTTCTGCGCAGTTCTTCCGTGATTACTGACTGGTTTAAACACAATCCCTTGAACAATTCCGATAAACCTTCGAAATCCGCAGCCCCTCTTTGCAGCGTGTAGGAGCCGCCAGCGTGCCCAGCAGCTGGTCCTCCCGTCCTACCTCCAGAAGAGCCTAGCGCGTGCACCATCCCGACCCCCTGGCCCCCCTCCCCACCTGCGGCTTTCACGCACTCGCAGTGATTGTTTTGCCCGCTCCCGCCGCCGCCGCCGCCGCCGCGGCCGCCAGAGGAGCAGCAGCGCTTGTGCAAACCGGGAAGATGGCGGCCGGCGGCGGCGGAGGCGGCAGTAAGGCCTCCTCCTCGTCGGCCTCTTCGGCAGGGGCTCTGGAGTCCTCGTTGGATCGAAAATTCCAGTCGGTAACTAACACCATGGAATCTATTCAAGGCTTGTCGTCTTGGTGTATAGAGAACAAGAAACACCACACTACTATCGTCTACCATTGGATGAAGTGGCTCCGGAGATGTGAGTGTTGGGGGGTGACTAGGGAAGGGAAGACTGGGGATGGAAGGAAATACTACCCGAAACGCTTAGGGTTTCCCTGTGGAGCCGCTGCATTCGGTTGGGGTTGTTCATATTAAAGCTTCGACCAGAGTGTACCCAAACTCAGACCCTATTCCTAGCCAGGATTGTCCTGAATGCAGGAGGCTCATCATTTCTTGGATTTTATAGCGACTGACTTGGTGTGACCTTGGGACGTTGGGCCCAAATCTGTTGAGATTTACATGTTGTTTCAGAGCTTTGTAAGGTGATGTTGTTTTTACTGAACCTTCACAGAAATTGTTGCGTCCGTTTATTTCTTATAGGCCCTGACGTGTTAATGATTTCTTATTCTCCTGGTGATAGACACGCTATGGTTTAAGCAGTAGTAAATGCATCTACTTCGCTGGAATATGTGGGACCATTCTATTTTCCACTGACCTAAAACGTGTGATGTGTAATAAGAAGGGCCTTACCTAGATGAAGAGGTAACGTGAGCTCCACATAGAGCTGAGGCGACCACCTGAGAGGTTTTTGTAGCTATGTTTGCTGCAGTAAAATACAGGCTTCTTGATACTGACCGGAAACAACCGTAGTCAGTATCGCCACTAACACCATAAAATGGAAAACATATCCGGCTACTTTTCAACCAGTTCAGATACCTTTTTAAAGAATAGGAATTGGTTTCATAGGTAATCAAAACAAAGAATCAGGAAGTGTGCTTTTTGAATAGGTACTACTTTTTTACCCCAGTTAATTGCTTTTTTGTCTACATCGTGGAGTTTTTTTCACTTTACTGCGTTACTGCAGAAAAGAGGTCTGTTAGACTGTCAGGAAGCATGGATTGTTTGCAGAAAATTTCAGATCTTTTAGGACAAAGTGTGGAGAAGTCATTTGTTGCTTCCTGCTGAGAAGAGAGGGTTGACCCTAAATCCATGTATATCTATTTGAATTTTAGGTCTGCTTCCTGTCTATGGCACGTCACCAGTGAGACCCATCATTCACTTATTCTTCTTATTCCACTTTTGCTATTGCCCCTATAGTGTTTGAATTTGTGTTTACTTTTAGGGAACAGATGGATAAAATTTACAAAATCATAGACCCCAAACTTCAAATTATTTGTGTATAAAGTTATTGTTGGGAGAGATGTTTTGTGGCTCTTTGAATAACATATGCAGAAAGAGTTGTATAACCAAGGCAGGATTACCTATATTTACCAATAGCAGATCAAAGTTACTTTCTTTCCAAGAGGTAAAATTAGAACATACAATATCAAGTACCAGTCATTATCAAAGACTCACATAGTAAGTATCTACTATGTACCCAGCCCTTTGTCATTTACAATATATCTAGTATCTCATTATACCTTAAACTAACCCTAAGAAGTAGATTTTTTAATAATTGATTTACAGATGTGGAAACTAAGCCTCAGAAATGTTAAGTAAGCTGCTTAAGTTTATACAGTAAAATGGTGGAGTTGGGATTTGACTCCACCATATCAGATGACAATGGCCACACTTAACTTTGTAAAGTAATGTTTTCATGATTATTCTTTAATGTTTTTGGTATACCAGTGGTAGCAAGCAGTGCTCAAGCCTGAGGACGTATTCTCCTTAAACATATTTTTCTTCCTGTTTTAAAACATTTTTACTTTTTCTACCTTTGGGCTCTGGTGCTTTAACTGTATGGTTACATCATTTGCAAGAATAAGTTGGTCGCCATCCCTGCCTGTGGGATTACAAATGCAATTACAATATATTTTTTACAGTCAGCGATAACGAGATACACTGGAGCCAGAATTTTTCTGCCTCTACTTTTGATATTGTGCCTGAGCTTATTTCCCTTGTTGATATTTTAAGAGTGAAAAAAATGATTGCTCTAGGAAGACAGTACTTCATTTGAAGTGTATTATATACAGTTTGTATAGTTCAATGCTTTTGGCTTTCTATAAACCTGATTTTTTTTTTTGTCTGGTGGAATGCAACTTAACTTTCTAAAATGGTTAAGGGTAATTTGTAGTTGTTTTATGTTTACGTTGAGTGAACATCGTTTATCTTATTGTAAATAAAGCCTTTTGAGAGAAATATTCAGGAGATTGTTGTTAGAATTATTTTAGTTCGAGTTTGGTTTTTAAGTCAGCTTTAGGCAAATTTGTGAAATAGGTGTCTTTGGCATTCCCAGCCTTTCTGTCCATTTTCCTGATGCCACTTTTGCTTCTCCTTTTTTTCTTTGGCATCCATTATTTAGTAACTTATATTTAGACCTCAGTGGGAGTTTAAGTGACTATGTTAACTCTTCCTGAGATATTTTCATTTTTATCCTTTATTTCATAATGTGTAATAAGAGACTTTTGTTCACTTTAAAGGAAATACTTTAGGGAGTTCCCTGGTGGCCTAGTGGTTAGGATTCTGGGCTTTCACTGCCATGGCCCAGGTTCAATCCCTGATCGGGGAACTGAGAGCCTGCAAGCTGCGCAGTATGGCCAAAAAATAAATAAATAAAAATTAGAAAAACAATAAAGGAAATAACTTAGAGAAGGCAAGTAGTCTTCCTCAAGCACACTCCATGGTGGTCCATGTACCCTGCATCGGCAGGCGGACTCTGAACCACTGTGCCACCAGGGAAGCCCTGGGTTCTACTGATTTTATTCAGACTTGTTTTAATTTGTTTGACTGAAGCTTCCATTACTATCATTTTTCAAAAGTGATCTTTCTGTAGCATAAACAGATGTCATTTCTGTGCTTTAAAATCCTTCAGTGATATACCATTGCAACAGGCTTAAAGGGTTAAACTTCTTTTTACTACAAGTAAAAGGTCTACAAGGTCCTACACCACCTGCCCTGCCTACTACCTCTCAGGCTTCTTCTAATCCTATCTTCCCATCATTTAGATCCAAGCTCAAATATTACCTCCTCAGAAAGGCCTTCCCTAATGATCTTATTTCAAATGGTTCCTTCAGTTGCATTATAACACATCACTTTATTTTCAGTATATGAAATTACCTTATTTATTTGTTTATATGCTTACTGTTTATTTTCTTCCACCAGATGACAGGGCTGTGTCTTCTTTGCTGCTACATCCCCAAGCAACTAGAACAGTGTTTGGCACACAATAAGTAATCAGTAAATATTTGCCAATATAATTTTGTGAAATAGTTAATCAAGAACTTGAATTGTTTTAATTTCTGTTTATCAGAAGGCAGCATTTATAATTTAGTAAAAGAAATGATAGGTATGGTTGTTGGCAGTTTCAAAATATGGCGCTTATATGGGCTTGATGTGCAATTTGACTAGACTGTCATTTCTGTATTTTGTTCATCTGTCCCATTTTTAATGTAACATGGAAATAAGTATGGAAAAGTAGAAAAACACAGACTTTAGAATTAGACCCAGGTTCAAATCTTAATTCCATCAGTTAATACCTGGGCACAGTACTTAAATTGTGAGTCTCAATTTCTGATCTGTGAGTAGAGATAATTATCTCTCATAGGCTTGTTGTCTAGATTTAAGAAGATAATGCATGTATTTTGGTATAGGTCCTAGCATATACATATATGTTCACATTATTTATTATGGTGACAACGATGATGTAGATAGTCTTAAGGTCCTAACTATTCGAAATAATTACTTTGTTTTGGGAACAGTGCTGGAAATTACATTCCCAGTCAGAGGGAGATGATTTGGACCAACCTTTCTGTAGTGAATTAGCAAGTTGTCTGAAGAACTAGTAGGACAAAATGGAAAATACTGTGTTCATGATATCTCCAAATTGTTTTGCTTCTAACCATTGAATGGGTTGGTCTGTTTTAGAAGGTGTATGAGAATTGAAATGAGTTTTTGAAGAAAAGGGGGTTATAGGAAAGTAGAATCATTTGTAGAGCAGAAAAGCTGTTAAGATTTCCCTTCAGCTGTTTTTGGTACGAACTTTAAGTATGTACAAGATTAGAAAAGTAATAACACTCCTGCCAACACTGATCACCCCACTTCAAAAGTAGTTATCTTTTTTTTTAATTAATCAATTAATTTATTTTTGGCTGCGTTGGGTCTTAATTGCCGTGCGCGGGCTTTGTCTAGTTGCGGCGAGCGGGGGTCTACTCTTCGTTGCGGTGCGCCGGCTTCTTGTTGTGGTGCGCTGGCTTCTCGTTGCGGTGGCTTCTCTTGTTGCCGAGCACAGGCTCTAGGCGCGCGGGCTTCAGTTGTGGCTCGTGGGCTGCAGAGCGCAGGCTCAGTAGTTGTGGCCCATGTGCTTAGTTGCTCCACAGCATGTGGGACCTTCCCAGAACAGGGCTCGAAGCCGTGTCCCCTGCATTGGCAGGTGGATTCTTAACCACTGCGCCACCAGGGAAGTCCCAGTAGTTATTTTAATGGCCGATCTTTTTTCTTCTGTCGCCTTTACTTTCCCTTCTCCTCCTCCTCATTTGAAGCAAATCTCAGTACAATCTGGTATTTTCTCCACAAGAGAAACTGTTATATAAATATGGACTGTCCAAAAAAAACCTCTTAATACAGGATTAATTTGTTGCAGAGAATTAGAAAAGTGCAATTTACTATTTTTGATGTATGGCAGTGGTTTCTCAGATCCTTGAATGGACCATGAAGCTGGTAATAATTTTCTAGCTAACTTTTATCAAGTGCTTATTATGTGCCAGGCACTGTTCCAAGCATTTTACACTTATTAATTCATTCAATCTTCATAATTCTTTGAAGTAGGTATTGTTATGATCCCCACTTTACAGATGGGAAAACAGAGGCACTGAGAGGTTGAGTAACTTGCCCATGGTTAGAGAGCTAATAAGTGGTGGATCCAGGATTCAACCCAGGCATTCTTGATTTAGAGCATACACTCTTAGCCACTGTACTACACAGCCTTTCCTATTCATAAAATATTTTCTACAATATTAGGCCATGCAGATTAACTAGAATATCTACATTTTGAAGCTTTGTGGGTATTTTTGTTTTTATTTTTGCTTTCTGTGGGAAAACTGATTATCTTGTATAGATTTGAAGTTCTGATAGTCATTTATAATTTTAAAAAAGGGAAAACAAGTTGAACATGTTAGTTACTAAAGTTGTTTACTTGATAAAAATCTCTAAATGTTAGGTTTTAGATTAAATAATAGAAGGATTTTTTTTGGTGGCAAAAAGTTTGGGGTACCACACTGGTACCTCCATTGGTCAGTGGAGAGTGAAGTCTATAATCTTGTATTTGATATTGCACAAATCTGAGGGTCTGGAACTATTTTTTGCAGCTCTGGTATCTGAAATGTAGCTATTCCTTTAACCGTTTACTTTCCTTGTAATTCATCCTTTGTAGCAGATATGTTGGCTACACATAGAGTATAACAGTACTGCCATAGCTTTTTAATCACATATCACATGTATACAAATATAGGTGGACTAGGTACAAATTCTTACTTTAAGTTCCAAGATGAATTTTGCTTACAAATCCCTAGTTTACATTCAGTTCTTTTAACAAATATTTATTGAATACCTACTGTGCCAGGCACTGGGGACATAAGCAGGTGAATAAAATGGAGAAAAATTTTTGTCCTCTCAGAGCCTATACTGTTAGAAGAGGAGACAAGCAACAAACAAACAAAATATTAAATATATTAGAAGGTAAAAAATATTAGGAGTGCTAAAGAGAAATATAAATCAGGGAAGGGGAATACAGAGTGTTATAAGAGTTTGCAGTTTTAAGTTAGGTGCTAAGGGAAGGCCTCACTGAGAATGTGACTTTTGAGCAGGAAGGTGAGGTATAGGCAATATAGATAGGAGACTGTGAGAGAAGAATGTTCCAAGACAAAGAGAACAGAAAAATACAAAGGTCTTGAGGTTAGAGTGTGCCTGGTGAGTTGAAGAAAGCTTTTGTGGCTGGAAAGAAGTAGTGAAAGTAAGGATTAGCAGATGAACTCAGATTATGGTGGGTGATATGGCAGGAGGGGCAGATCACAAAGAATTTTATAGGCATTCTTGGGCTTTTATTTTGAATGAGATGAGGCAGAGGAGTGATGTGAACAGATTTCTGTTTTTAAAAGATCATTCTAGTTGCTGCAGAAATAGGGATGCCAGTAGGTGGCTATTGAAGTAATCCTGGGATAAAATACTGGTGGTTTGGACAAACTTTATAAGAAGTAATTTAATTCTACACCTGTTCTGAAGGTAGATCCAAACGGCTTTCTAGATGAATTAAATGTGGGGTAAGAGAGGAGAGTTTTCAAGAATGACTCTGGGGTTTTTTTGGCTGAGTGACTAGAAAGAGTTGACATTTATCGACAGACTTCACTCATTTCAAGTGTACAATTCATTTGTTTTAGTATATTCACAGAGTTGTGCGACAGTCACCACAGGGTATCTGCTTAGTATGTAAATTGTCTTTAGAGCCATCAGCCTGGAAGAGATGTACTAGGAAGTAAGTGTAGATAGAGAAGTAAGTGTAGTAAGACAGAGTAATAAGTATAGATAGAGAAGATGTCCAGAGAGAAGGCTCTGGGGCATTCTGGTATTTCAGATACCTCTTTCTGCTTACTTGGTCTAATGTGTTATTGTGTGTGGTTCTTTCTGAGGTTCAAGGTAAACTTTCAGCTCCCCAAAGAAGTAATAAATCTATTTTGATCTCTTGCATATTTCTACTCTTGGGTTAGGTTTAATGGCACTTCTGGATTAGTTAGGCATTAGGTCTGTTATAATTCCCAGTTGTAAAGTTATTGCACAATCTTCTCTCTGCCCTTTGGATGCCTAGGTCACCTTTTCTTCCATCCATTGCCCTAGGTTCATAGAGATGTAGATAATTTCCATGTTTTCTGACAGTATTTCAAAACATGAGCTACCGTGATTATTACGTGTGATTATTGTAATGGTGTATACTAAATGAGCCTTTTTATGTGTGTTATGAGACTTTACAGGCAGTTATATTCTTCATTTAGCTGCTTTGTCTCTCAAATGCAGAAGGGTTGTTTATATACATGGCCTTAGGTGGATTTAAAGCAATATGTAAAACATACTTTTGCTGTACATCCCATAGTAAGCTAAATGTTAAATTATATAGCAAATAAACATTCCCATAAATCAAAGTGTGAAACAGTATTGACAAACTTCAAGTGATTTTGTGGTGTGGAAATATCTTGAAAATTCCATTGGAAATTTCCATTTCCAATGTAAAATTACTAATATTAACATTTCCTTAAACAGGCCACCCCAAAATTACAGTCCTATTGGTAGAGAAGGGGTGAGTGTATGTTTGTGTGTAATTTCTTAGAGAGTGGAGACTTCTGATTTTATTCTTAGTGATTTGGCTTCCTGCCTTTCATAAACTCATAAATAATAGATGCATCCAAACTCCCTTTTCTCCTAAGCTTTTGTCATTCAGTTATGATCTTTTCAAAAATTTTTATTTTTTAATTAATTTTTTTAACCCCTCTGGCATCAGTCATGGACAGATAAAGCCACAATTCCAAGATTCCTAACACCCTGGTCTCCGGATTCAATGTACAACTGGCAGTAGCCTCTGTCCACCAGGCAGGTGATGGAAACCAGTTTGCAAGTGTGAAGCTGGCTGGTGGGAAGATAAGGAGGGGGCTGAAGGGGCTGTGAGGCTCTTTTTTTTTTAATTAATTAATTTTTTGGCTGCGTTGGGTCTCTGTTGCTGCACGTGGGCCCCCTTCAGCTGCGACGAGCTGGGGCCACTCCTTGCTGTGCGCCGGCTTCTCATTGCAGTGGCTTCTCTTGTTGCGGAGCACAGGCTCCAGGCACACGGGCCTCAGCAGTTGTGGCTCGCGGGCTCCAGAGCGCAGGCTCAGTAGTTGTGGTGCACAGACCCAGTTGCTCAGCAGCATGTGGGATCCTTCTGGACCAGGGCTTGAACCCGTGTCCCCTGCATTGGCAGGCGGATTCTCAACCACTGCGCCACCAGGGAAGCCCAAGTTATGATCTTTTCTTTTAATCTTTTTTTTCCCACTTTTCCCAAGTGTTTAGTGTTCTACAGCAGTACCTTAAAATATTTTGGGTTAGTTGTTTTAAAATTTCATCTGAGAACTAAGACTACATGAGGTTTTTTAATGTGTAGAAGGAGCTCAGAGACCCTAGTAAAAAAAAGTTACTCAAGAACTTAACACTGTTGCACAAACCACCTTGACTGAGTTTCTCATCTGTTTGTCAAGGAAACAAAAAGGAGTTGGTGCTTTGTAGTGCTTTTGATTCCACTGCATCCACAGATTTTAGTTATAGAACACTGGAGAGATGCACATCTTGTGGAGAAGTAGTAGAACCTAGTTACTCCTTCTGGAACAAGGCAACAATTCCATTTGTGCTTTAGAACATTAAAGTCTTTCTGGCTAAGATAAAGATAGTTTAAAAAAAGAAACTCACTGTTTTTCTTGTTCTCTTAGAAACATTGAAATAGAGGCTGTTTGATGAAAGAAATAAAATGTTTAATACGCTGGGTTTAAATTTTGGTTGCAGCCTTTTATCTTTCTCTCGTCTCTTCCTTCACTTCACTTGCTAGTGATTAGTTTCACTTACTTTTACCCTATGGTTCTTTGGTACCCACCAGAGGTGGCTGGGGGGAGAAAGGAGATTGATTATTTCCTTTAGTGAAAGTTTCACTGTTAGAAGGGAAAAGATTTTTTAATGTTAGGCATTATAACTTACCATTTTCAATTAAAAAAGACCCGAATGGATCCTGTGCTGTTTTTGTGTTCCCTTTACTGTCATTATAGTTTTAAAATGGTAGCATGACGCATTATTTTAAAATGATGATCTCTGTCCAAGAGGCGGTCAGTATTACTTGAGTTATTTCTTAACATTACTTGAGTTATTTCTTAACATTACTTGAGTTATTTCTTAACATTTCTTTTATAGTGTATTCCTATGTCCAAAGATATAGAATTCAGAAAATTAATTTAGGAATATTGGGTGCTTACTCTATGTAAAACTTTATGTTAGGTTGCTCGCTGAAAGAGATGGAATTATAAGGAACTTAACGTTTCATGACTAAGATAAGAATTGAACAAAAATAACTTGTTTTGGAAATGATAGTATGAGTTTTTACATGCTGTACCAGTTTCGAAGAGTTATCACTTTTTGGTTGGAGTGAAGGTATCATTCACTGAGCACTCTTACTAGATATCAAACATATACATACATACATATATATATATATATTCCTATCATCCTAACATAAGCTCTGGAAGGTAGGAGTTATCCCCACTTAAAATTCTTATAAACCGAGGCTTAGGGAAGTCAATTGATTATTTTGAGGAAATTGTCAGACCATTTTTATAGTATAGGAAAGGGAAACTGCCTGGTTTCAGGGTGGCTAAGCATAAGCTTAATTTTTTTTCCCCCCTTGGTTTTGTTCTCTGAAGGCAGAAGGTGAGAGTGAGTGGGAGAAATACAACAAATACGGTGGATTCAAAGCCTGAGTTGCTTACAATTACTTTGTTATTATTTAACAATGTTCTTTATTAAGTTTCCAATCATTAATACAGTTAACTTCACAAACATTATCACTAATAGATTTAGTAATAAATAGTTAACATTTCCTGAGTTCTTATCATGTGATCTCATTTAATATAGCAATTCATGAGGTATTGATATTATGTAATTTTTATTACTTAGTAAGGCTATTAGTGATATATATGTAAAATTACGCTGGTGAAGGGAAAATAATAAAGAAAACGTTATAGATGATATAACTGAAGCACTTGAAGGCTCAGTGAGGTAAAATTAATTGTTAAAGTTTCATAGCTAGTAAGCAGTAGAGCCAGAATTAAAATCTAAGCAGTCTTGACTCCAGCGCCTACTCTCTACCTTTGTGCTAGACTGCGTTCCACTTCTTTCAAAGTCTATTGGTATTTTGTAGTGTTCCATAGTGTGGTATATATAGTATAATGGTTCCCAAACAGCCCTTGTGCCTGTTTTTTCCCAGCTTTTTAATATATTATTGACATGTAACATTGTGTAAGTTGTGATGATTAGATACATGTATAAATTGCAGAATGATTACCGCAAGATGCACTTAGTAACTTTCAAGTATATAATGCCATACTGTTAACTATAGTCACCATGTTGTATGTTAGATCCCCAGAACTTATTTATCTTATAACTGCAAGTTTGTACCCTTTGACCAACGTCTTCCCATTCCCCCACTCCCTGGCTCCTGGCAACCACCATTCTACTCTCTGTTTCTGTGAGTTCTGTGCCTGTCTATTTTGATGATTTCACTAAGCTGCAGAGGTGAAAAAAATTCATTAATTCGTATATAGCAATAAATTGAATATAGAAGCAGATATGAGAACTTAGCTGTCTTCTGTTGAGCCAAAACATTAGATTTTCAAGAATGTAAAACAGTGCTACTCTCCTCACTAAATTTTTTTCTCTTGCAAATACAGTTATTTTTAATAAAATATGTATAACTTATTAACTGAATGGTTTTATTATTTTTAATGAATTAGTAGTAGATATTTTAAAATTCTTAGTTTTAATTTATAATACAGTAAAGAGCATAGATGTAACTAACCCACATAAGCAAAAGCTCTTTGGGGTCTTCAGTAATTTTTAGGAGGGTAAAGGTATCCTGAAACCAAAAGGTTTGAGAATTCACTGATTTATTGATATGTTATAGAATAACCTTTATTAAGTTTCTGCAACGTACACATCCATTGTCTCTCATCTTAATACTGTGTATTGCCCAGGGGTTACCAGATGTTATTTTATAACCATTTAATTACTGTTTTTTAATTTGTGAGATCATAAGTTTGATAACTTTTTATTTTGCCAAATAAGGATGTAAAATACACTACCATTTATATTATCACTATCATTTTATAAATTACCACTTTATATGAAAAATTTGCCTTAATGTCCTTGTCTTTCAGGTCTTAGCTCATCTCCTTAGAGGTTGATCCCTATCGTCCTAGCCAAAGAGCCTACCCTACCCCACTTTGCTCCTATCTATCATTCTCTTACTGCATCACCCTATTTTATTTTCTTTATATACCTTTTCCCATTATAAGATATTACCTTATTTATTTGTTTATTTACTAAGATGCACGTCCCCTCTCACCCCCAACTAGAATGTAAGCCCATGACAGCAGGGACTTTGTTTTGCCCACCACTACATCCTCATCACCTTGAAGATGGTGTAGAACATAGAAAGTGCTTAATTAATGACTTTCTTATATCTGACCACAGAGCACACTTCGAGAATTGTTGCTATAGAGGTTTTACATAGTTTTGTTTACATAGATTTACATATGTAGGGGGATATACAATATTGTATAGTGGTTAATTGGCAAAGTACATGGGTTTTCGACTCCAATAGGCATTATAATTGTTACTTAACCTCTTAAAGCCTTTAAATAGGGATAATAATAATACAACACACCGTATGTGATTGTTGGTGGCATTAAAAAAGATAATTCAGGGCTTCCCTGGTGGCGCAGTGGTTGAGAGTCCGCCTGCCGATATAGGGGACATGGGTTCGTGCCCCGGTCCGGGAAGATGCCGCATGCCGTGGAGCGGCTGGGCCCGTGAGCCATGGCCGCTGAGCCTGCGCGTCAGAGCCTGTGCTCCGCAACGGGAGAGGCCACAGCAGTGAGAGGCCCGCGTACCGCAAAAAAAAAAAAACCAGATAATTCATATAAAGTGCTTTGCAAACTACCTGACATTTAGAAAGCTCAGCACTGTACAACAGAAATTAACACAACATTGTAAATCAACTACACTTCAGTAAAAAAAAAAAATATACATATATGTATAAAGAAAGTTCAGCAAATGGTAACTATTGTTGTTTTTAAATGCAATTATGGTATGTATTTTTGTTACACTATGTTTCATGCAGGCCTGTGTGCTTAAGCTTTAAATTCTTCCAGTTAATCCTGCATACCCTAGGTGAAATTTTAAGGTTAATAATCCAAAAGAATGAACACAGATTTTTTAGGCCTTTTTATTAATTCTAGAGAATGCCTGGAAAACACACTAATTTGGAAACTATTTATCTGTTTTGAGTATTTCAAGTACCTATTTGTATAAAAACATCTTGCAGTTCTAGAAGTTCATAGAATTTAAGAATCTTTCATATATTTTTATAGCTGTTGTGCTAATATGAAAATGCATCTCAAAGAAGGGATTTCACAGGGACAGCAATATCTTTAGTGCTGCTGGATTTTTAAAAATAACCTATCAAAAACAAGGGGTTTATAAAAATTTAAGTTGGAATAATAAAGACCAAATATTAATCATATTTTCATTTAAAATTTGAAATTCAAGATTTTTTTAAAAGAAAATTTCATTTCAAGACACATTTTGGAAGATCAATTTTACTTTGTTTTAAAAGTCTTTAAAAACCTGGTAATAGAAAAGTGAACAGCTTTTGAAATCCATTTATAGGTCATCCTTACACATATATACTGTGTTTAGTATAAACTAGGATAAGAATTCATCTCTATTCTCCTATTGATTCTTATCCTCAGATTGCCATGTACAGTACATATGTATAAACTGATAAATGTGGATAAGATACAGAGAAAATATAGCAATAAACAAAAAATATGAATTTGACTTTGTACAACAGCATTTTCTAGAAGGTGGTGATGTTTAGGTTGTCACTGTCAAAGCTTAGGTACTACGAAGTTAGAGTTAAACCTGTTTCATGCTGCTAGACTTTAGCACCTTTAATAAAATGCTTCATGAATTTCCAGAAGGAGTGGGGGATGGTCTGTTCAGTATTTTCCAAACTTATTTGACCATGGAGTTCCTTTCATTTCTAGCCATCTCATGTGATTACTGTTCTATGGAACGCACATTGGGAAGCTTTGTTATGGATGTTTTTCTAGGAAACCCCCAATTAAAGAGCAGAGAGAACCAATTTATATTTGTGTGTAGTAAGAAAGGCTTCATGGAGGAAACAGTTGTTCAAAAAAGATGTGAAGCAGGTGAAAGAAGGTATCTCAAATACAAACAAAGGTGTGAAAGAATCAGAAGCAGAGAGTGAACAATCAGAAGTACACATAGACAAGTGAGGATGGAAAAGACAAAGAGAAGCAAAGAAGCAGTAAAAACCATGATTTTTAAGACACGGTGGGGAGGGGAAGGTATGTTGAAAACAAAGTAACTATGTATGTATAGGCACAAAAGCTACAATAGATAGTGATTGTAACACTGGACCAAAATTACTTTTTTGTAATATTGGTAGTAGTATATTTTCGGATTTATTCAAAGCTTTTAGAATTCAAAAATTGAAGTTAAGTCTGTGAGCCCAGATTTTTAATGTATTTCATATTTTAAAACATCAAGTAAAAATGTAAATTTATAAAAACATAACTATTAAGCATAGGTTATTGTTGTAAATCATCAGCTCCTCCTGGTTTTGCTGCTTCCTTTGACTTTGGTCTTTTTGTCTGAGGTACGTTTATAATTGCTTTGTGTGATGTAGCTGGTTGGGTTGGACTTTAGTATCTTCTTGCCATATTTAACTCCCCTGACCAGTGCTTTCAGAACCACCTGTCTATGTTCAGTAGTTCAAAATTGCTGAAGTTTTGACTTCTTTCTTGGCCAACTTGGGAAACGTTTCTCTGATGGAGTTTAAATCCTTTCTTTTCCCTAGGAGAGATTCTTTGTTATGGAAGGTTCTTTCCCTCAGGGTCAGACTCTCCCTATAAGTGGGCCATGACAAAGGTAGAGGGGGGTGAGTCAGGGGAGTTTCCTGAACTGCACAGGAAGTAGGGTAAGGAGTTTGTGGTGAAAGTGAGAGGAATGGGGGTGGGTGAGTAGGTAGGAAAGAGATAAAGACAACTAAGGACAACGAATGAACTTCTTTTGTATTATGCCAACAAAAGTATTGTATTTTGGTCTTTAAAATAGCAATACCTGAAACTGATATTACAGGTTCCAAAAATAAATGATAATATGTTTGGGGGAAATGTTCAGGAGCCACTATAATAATCTAACCAAATGACAAAGATTTGAAAGAATATAACTGGTAGTGGAGAGGACAGAAAAGATCTAAGAGGTATTTAGAAAGTAGAATTCGGCAGAACTTGCTGACCAGTTGGATGTACGGGATGAAGTTAGAGGAAAGCTTGGAAGATGGATCCTGTGGATTCTGTCTTGGGTGACAGGAAGTTTGGGAGGAAATAGATGATAAAAGCAGGCTTGCACACATGGAGTTGGAGTGTCTGGAGGGCATCTGAGACAAGTTGTTTAATAGATAATTAACCATTTTGATAGTGCTTATAATCCTAATATTGGCTAATATTTATTGACAGTTATATACTTGATGCAATTCTAGGAGTTTTCTGTGTATTTTGTCATGTAATCTTGAGAAAAACCTTTGAATAAGTGGGTACTATTATTTCATTGTATAGATGAGAAAAGCATCTCATTGTATAGATGAGAAAAGGTCATGCAGTTGGAAATAGGGGCTGGGTTTGAAACTAGTTCTGACTAACTTAAATATGTTCATAACCACTATATTGTATTTGGGAGGGAGCTTTGGACTAGAGATGGAGACTTGGGAATTGTAATCATATTGGTAGTAGTTAATGAATGAGCACTTCAAGGGACACAGTATTTTAAGTGAGAAGAGAAAAGGGCCAGTGAAAGAACTTGGGAAACACCAGAGTTTCAGAAGAAAAGGTGTCCTAGGTAGAGGAGAAGATCAGAGCAAAGTAATTTCTCAGAAATTAAGGGAAGAGAAAGTTTGCCAGTGGAGTTTCCAAGGAACATGGTTCTGGGAAAAGGCATGATTGTACTGGGGAGAAGGGTGAATAGGACAATTTCTGTTTCTGATGATATGACAAACTAGATATTTTGCAGAGAGACTACATTTTTTTTGCCCTAAAAAATAACTAAATCCTGCAGAAATTGTAACAAACATAACTTTTAAAAATAAACTTTATTCTAGAATAGCTTTAGGTTTACAGAGAAGTTGCAAAGATGGTATAGAGGGTTCTAGAATACCCTGCACCCAGTTTCCCCTGTTGTTAACATCTTACATTGGTATATGGTACATTTGTTACAGCTAATGAACCAATACTGATAGGTCATTATTAACTAGAGTCCATACTTTATTTGTGGATTTCCTTAGTTTTTGCCAAATGTCTTTTTCTATCCCAAAATCCCATGCAAAATTCCACATTACATTTAGTCATCATGTCACTTCAGGCTCCTTTAGACTGTAAACAGTTTTGAGGAGTATTGATCAGGTATTTTGTAGAATGTCCCTCTATATGGATTTGTCTGGGGAATTCTCTGGTGGTCTAGTGGTTAGGACTCTGCGCTTCCACTGCAAGAGGGCCTGAGTTTGATTCCTGGTTGGGGAACTAAGATCCCTCAAGCCGCTAGGTGCGACCCAAATGAATAAACAAAAATATGCGTTTGTCTGATATATATATTTTTTCATGATTAATTGGGGCTATAGGTTCTTGGAAAGAACACAGGAAAAGTGCCATTTGCATCACATCGCGTCAAGAGTATCCTGTCAACATGACTTATCACTGATGATGCTAACCTTGATCACCTGGCTGAGGCAGTATTTATCAGGTTTCTTCACTGTAAAATCTCCTCCCACCCCCTTATCAAACTATACACTTTGGAAGGAAGTCACTGTGCATAGTACACACTTAAGGAGTGCAGAATTGATGTTCCACCTCCTTGAGGGGGCAGTATCTTTGTGCATGGAAGGTCACAAGCTTAATTTTTAATGCATTACTGAGTATGCTAAAAAAGTTAGGGCGCTCTCTAAGGGTCTGTTCTCACAAAAGTGAAGAGTCAGCTGAAGCAGGAACAGTGAGCTGTGAGCAAACAGAAAAGGCAAGGTTGCTCTCAAAGGCAAATGCCCATATTAGCACTAATGGGAAACTAAGCCTTTGGCCCACAGCAAAATGGAAGAACCCTCTGAGAAAGATGATAAATTGGACCAAGGTCAGTACTACCCTGATTCTGCCATAGCACTTGCAAGTACACTTTGAGAGAAAGCTTTTTCTGGTTAGGCTCTTTGAATTCCCACAGATAAAATTCAACAGAGAATTACCAAACACAAGGAAATAAGTCACTTTGAGTGAGATTTGATAGAAACAAACCCCTAAAGACTTAAACTATTAATGATAAGATACAAAACATAAAATAATCATGTATAAAATGTTTAAATTAATAAAAGGGGCTGCTCTTCGTTGCGGTGCGTGGGCTTCTCATTGCGGTGGCTTCTCTTGTTGTGAAGTGCGGGCTCTAGGTGCACGGGCTTCAGTAGTTGTGGCATGCAGGCTCAGTAGTTGCGGCACGCGGGCCCTAGAGTACGCGGGCTTCAGTAGTTGCAGCACACAGGCTCAGTAGCTGTGGCGCACAGGCTTTGTTGCTCTGCAGCATGTGGGATCTTCCCGGACCAGGGATCGAACCTGTGTCCCTTGCATTGGCAGGCAGATTCTTAACCACCGCACCACCAGGGAAGTCCCAGAAGGCAGATTCTTAACCACTGGACCACCAGGGAAGTCCCCCAACAGCATTTTAAAATTAAGGTGTGTACATTGTTTTTGTTTAGACATAATGCTATTGCATACTTAATAGACTACAGTATAGTGTAAACATAACTTTTATATGCACTGGGAAACCAGAAAATTCATGTGACTCACTTTATTTCTATATTTGTAACTTTATTGTGGTGGTCTGGAACCAAACCTGCGATATCTCTGAAGTATGCCTGAACTGAAAGGAAAATTTACCAGCTTTGTTATCCTAGTGAGAGAGTTAAAATGTAGCTGTTAATTATTGGTAGTTTAAGCAGATACAAAATATGTAAAAATATAATTTATACTATACTACCATATCTGATTTAACTGACTCACGTATGGAGAGTCAGTGCTCTGTGCTCTAAAATTAGAAAATGTGCATTCTTTTTTGAACAAACAAGGAATATTTAAACCAATTAGTGATGTGTACTGGCCCCTAATGCAAGATTAGTATAATTTTAGATCCTTTGTATCATGCAGATTCATGTTCTTTAGCCATATAGTACTTTTAACTTAGAAGTTAATAACCAAAACAAAAATTTCCCCTTTGCTTGGAAATTAAAATGTGCATTTCCAGATAACTCATGGATCAGAGAATAAATCATAGTAGAAATTTAAAAATACATAGCACTGAATAGTAATAAGAACACTACATCGAAACTAATAGCTCATTTTATTGAGTGCTTACCATTTGTTTATTTGGGATCCATCAGTGATCCCACTGATGGGATCCATCAGTGATCAAGATTTCTGACCTTGTGGATCAATAAATATAATGAAAAAGTAAATTACCTATTATGGTAGAAAATGAAAAAATCTTATGGGAAAAAAGTAAAAAGAGCAGGGTAAAGGGCATTGGAATTAACAGTGGAGATTGGGGGACAGGTTGTAGTATTAAAGGAAGCACTTAAAATAGGCTTCATTGAGAGAGTGAGAATTAAGTAAAGACCTGAGGACACTGAGTTAGCCGGGTGCATATCTGGAGGAAGAGGATTCTAGGTAAAGGGAACAGTTAGAATTAAGATGCTAAATTATGAGTATATCTGGTATGTTCAAAGAATAGTGTTCCAGAACACTATGGCTAGAATGGAGTGAAAGTAGACGAGGTCAAAGAGATAAAGGAGATGGCAGATCACGTAGGGCAAAGTCTTTGGCTTTTACTTAGAGCAGAAGTAGTAACCATTGGAGAGTTTTGAGCAGAGAATAACATGCTCTGACTTACCTTTTAAAAGAATTCTCCACTGCCATGGCAAGAATAGACTATAAGGAGGAATGGACAGAAGCAGAGAGACCTATTATAAGAGTAATATAATAGTCTAGGTGAGAGATGATGATGGCTTAGATTGCAGTGACAGGGATAAAGGTCATAAGAAGTAAATGATTTCTGAATATGTTTTGAAGATAGAACGAATTGCTGACAGTATGAGAAAAAGGAGGAATTAAAGATAATTCCAAGATTTGTGTCCTGAGTGATAGAGGATGGAGTTGTCATTAACTACGTGATGAAGGCTTTGAGTAGACAAGATTTGGGAGAGATCAAGAGTTTAGTTTTTAACATGTTGAGTTTGAGATATCTTCTAGATACTTCAGTGGAGATGTCATGTTAGACAAGTAGGTATATGGGTCTTGAGTTAAGAAGTCTGGGCTGGGATGCAGTAAAGCTGTACCTAAGGGAAATTTGTAACCTTAAATGCAAGAGGCTGAAACTTAATAAGCTAAGCATCTTTTGTTTAAAAAAAAAACAACAAAAAAAACAGGCAAAGAACAACAGAATAGGCCCAAGGAGAGTAGAAGGAAGGAGATTAAAAATAAGAGCAAAGAATAAGTACAAAAGAAAGATAAAATAGAGAAGGTCAGCAAAGACAAAACTTGCTTCTTCAAAAAGCCCAGTAGGGGCTTCCCTGGTGGCACAGTGGTTAAGAATCCATCTGCCAATGCAGGGGACATGGGTTTGAGACCTGGTCCAGGAAGATCCCACATGCTGCAGAGCAACTAAGTCCATGTGCCACAGCTACTGAGCCGGCGCTCTAGGGCCCGCAGACGACAACTACTGAGCCCGTGCACCTAGAGCCTGTGCTCCGCAACAAGAGAAGCCACTGCAATGAGAAGCCCGTGCACCGCAACAAAGACCCAATGCAGCCAAAAATAAAATAAATTTTAAAAATAATAATAATAAAAAAAAGTAAAAGATAAACCAAAAAAGTAAAAGATAAACCGAAAAAGTAAAAGATAAACCTTTGTCAGGACTGATCAAGGAAGAAAAAAAGAGGAAGCATAAATAAACAATATTAGGAATGGAGAGGGGACATGACTACAGATAAAGTAGAAATTTAAAAATCATACGAACAACTTAATGCCAATAAATTTGAAAACTCAGATGAAATGGACAAATTCCTTTAAAAATTAATAATCCAAGAAGAATTAGGAAATTTGAATAGCTCTGTAAGTATTAACCAGACTGAGTTAGTAGTTTGTAAAATCTTCCTATGAAGAAAACATCAGGCTCATGGAATGAACATCTTTGGCCGGAGGGCAAGAAGGTCTCAGGAGAGCTCAAAGATGAATGAGATCATATGAAAAGGATGTAAGAGCTGGCTTGAAAGGGATTTTACTAGCTAACTGTGGGACAGTTTGTACATCAAAAAGAATGACAGTAATGAATGAAGAAAAAGCTCCCTGTGTCTATAGTTACATTCATTAAAAGAAAAGAGAAAGAGAACAAGGGGGGGGCAAGAAAGAAAAACTCTTTATAGAAGAATGGCATCTAATAAATTGCATACTTTTTGTATGTTTAATGTTAAATGACTAATATATATATATATACTTTTTTAAAATTAATAAATAGCTTGTCCTAGGTGAGGACATGGAGAGACATCTGGCCATTGTAGTAGACAGTGTTCCAAATATTTGAAGGAGGAGGGAAGGTAAGAACTGAGAAGGTAGCTATGATGGATTATGTAATTAAGGGAGGGTTATTTTCAAATGAAAGTCACTTCAGTATACAGAACTAGGGAGCCATTAACTAGTTTGTTTTTTAACAAACTTTATTTATTTTTTTTTTGGCGGTACGCGGGCCTCTTACTGTTGTGGCCTCTCCCGTTGCGGAGCACAGGCTCCGGACACGCAGGCTCAGCGGCCATGGTTCACGGGCCCAGCCGCTCCGCAGCATGTGGGATCTTCCCAGACTGGGGCACGAACCCGTGTCCCCTGCATCGACAGGCGGACTCTCAACCACTGCACCACCAGGGAAGCCCTTAACAAACTTTTTAGGATTATTAAAGTACATTGTAAAATTCAAACTATACATGTGTTACAAAATGAAAAGTAATTTACCCATCACTTTCCTCTATATGCCAAGTTCCATTATTAACAGTTTCTTATTTTCTTCTTATGTACGTTAACATTGTTGTGCAACCATCACCAACATCCATCTCCAGAACTTTTTTTCACCTTCCCAAACTGAAACTCTGTACTCATTAAAAAGTAACTACCCATTCCTCCCATCCCATAGCCCCTAGCAACCACCATTCTACTTCCTCTTTCTATGACTTTGACTACTCTAGGTACCTCATATAAGTGGAATCATATAGTATTTGTCTTTTTGTGACTGGCTTATTTTACTTAGCATAACGTCTTTTCAAGGTTCATCCATATTATCTTAGCATAACGTCTCTTCAAGGTTCATCCATATTATGGCATGTGTCAGAGTTTCTGTCCTTTTTAAGGCTGAATAATATTCCATTATGTGTGTGAGATTTATATATACGTATATCACATTTTGTTTACCCAGTGTGTTCTTAAAAGGAAACTAACTATAGACATAGATTTTTTAAAATTACAAATACATCTTCAGCTTTACATTAATAATTTTCAAAGCCTAAAGGAAATGGAGAAAATGTCCATAAAAATATTGGCTTAATATATAGAATATATATATTCTTAATATATAGAACGCTTATTGGCTTAAGCAGTAGAAAACCTGAAAAAGGCCTAGAACCCAGCTGGTTTAGCAGCCATACGATCATGTATGTGTGTTTGCTTTTATTAACATGTGTTTTGTGGCTGAGTATTAGTTTGAAATAATTTTTTGTCTTCAAAATTTTAAACAAGGCTGTTTTTCATATCCAAGTGGATGTCTTTGCAAGGCTGCATCAGATCTCATCAAATTAAAAAATAATCTCTATGATTTACATTCAAGGTTGTAACTATTCAGGATTTAATCTGTATTATAGTTATTTGTCTGTGATGAATAATGCTGCTATGGATACTTTTGGGCACATATGCAAGAGAGGAATTGCCAGATTGAAGGGATGCAACTGTTTGACTTAACAAGTATGTGTTGTCATTTTGTTTCTCATTTAAAATCCCATTAAAAGTACTTTAAAATGATCAATAAAACCGACAAACCTTTAGCCAGACAAAGGAAAAATAAAAGAAGATGCTAATTACTAATAGCAGGAATGAAAAAGGAGCAACAGTACAGATCCTGCAGACATTGAACTTCTAGAAGTTTTTTTTTTTTTTTTTTTTTTTTTTTAGAAGTTTTGTAGTTAGATTTTACAGTTAGGTCTATAATGCATTTCGAGTTAATTTTTGCAAATGGTATGAGGTGTGGGTCAAGGTTGTTCTTTGTTTTTTTTTTCATGGATGTCCAACTGTTCCAGTACCATTTGCTGAAAAGACTGTCCTTTCTTTATTTCTTCATTAAATTGCCTATGCACCTTTGTCAAAAATCAATTAACCATATGAGTCTATTTCTGAACTCTGTTTTGTCCCATTCATCTGTGTCTGTCCTTTTGCTAATGCCTCACTGCCTTGATTACTATATCTCGTTCTGAAATCAGGTAATGTGAATCCTCCAACAAGATTTTCAAAATTACTTTAGCTATTCTAGGTCTTTTGTCTTTCCATTCAAATTTTATTTTATTTATTTTTTTAATTAATTAATTTATTTATTTTTGGCCCTGTTGGGTCTTCGTTGCTGCATACGGGCTATCTCTAGTTGCGGCGAGCGGGGGCTGCTCTTGTTGCAGAGCACGGGCTCTAGGCACGCAGGCTTCAGTATCTTTTTTGGCAGGCAGATTCTTAACCATAACCACTGTGCCACCAGGTAAGTCCCCCATTTAAATTTTAGAATCAGTTTGTTTTTTCTAAAAATCATGCTGGGATTTTGATTAGGATTATATTGAATCTATACATTAATTTGGGAGAGAATTGACATCTTAACAATATTGAGTCTTCCAACCCATAAATATGGTATATCTCTCCACTTATTTAGGTCTTCTTTGATTTCTTTCATCAGTGCTTTGTATTTTTTTCTCAGCATACATACCTTATTTTGCTAGATTCTACCTAAGTCTTTCTTGCTGTTATAAATGGTTCTACGTTAAAAAAAATTTTTTTTCTATTATGTATTCTGCAACTCTACTAAACTCACTCACTAGTTCTTGTACCTATTTTGTAGATGCTTTGTGGTTTTTCTATGTAGACAAATCATGTTGTCTGCAACAAAAGACAGTTGTAATTTCTTCCTTTCCAATTTATATTCCTTTCCCTTGTCTTACTGCACTGGCTAGGACGTCTAGTTGTAGAGAAAGGGTGAAAGTGAACATCCTGCAGCTTTCAGTATTTCACCTTTATGTATGAGAAAGTCTGATCTTGGGATAGGCAAAGATTTCTTATGACACCAACAACACAATCCATTAAAAAAATTGTTTTTATAAGCTGGACTTCATCAAAATTATGAAATTTTGCTGTGTTAAAGATGCTATTAAGAGATGTTTATAGTGGTTTTATTCATAATTACCAAAACCAAAAAAACCCAAATACCCTTCAACAAACAAACTGTGATACAAACAAACTTTAGGACATCCTTGAAATGGAATATTATCTTACAATAAAAAGAAATGAAATGTTATGTTTTGTATATTTTACCACAATTAAAAAAAAAATGATTTAAGGGAATTCCCTGGCAGTCCAGTAGTTAGGACTCTGCGCTTCCACTTCAGGGGGCACGGGTTCAGTCCCTGGTTTGGGAACTAAGATCCTGAAGGCTGTATAGTGTGGCCAAAAAAAAAAAAAGACTTAAAAAAAGAAATGAAGTACTGGTACACACACATAGATACATGTCAAATGTATTATGCTAAGTGACTCAAAGGTTATGTATTATATAATTTCATTTATGTAACTCTCTGGAAAGGACAAAACTATATGGTTAGAGAGTGGGGGGTAGGGAGAGGGGTTCACTAAAAATGGGCAGGAAGGATTTGGGGGGTAATAGAACTGCGGGGGTTACACTGCAAAATTTGTCAAAATTTATATACCTGTACATTAAAAAGGGTGAATTTTGGTGTATGTAAATCAAACCTCAATAATAAACCTGATTTTTTTTTTAAAAAAAGCAAAACACCAACACGATAAATAAGATGACGTTCTGTTTATCCACATCTTTGCCAAATCTTGGTACTGTCAGCTCTCTTTAATTTTTTGCCAGGCTTGGGGGGCAGGTAAATGCTGTCTCCTGATCTTAATTTGGATTTTCCTGATTATTAATGAAGTTCTTTTTTGATTGGCTATTCAAGATTCCTATTCTGTGAAATGCCCATTTGTTTCTTTTGTCCACATAAGAAGTTACAAGGAGTTTCTCCCAGTTAGAGGTATGTCTTTGTACTCTCTTTATGATGTCTTTTTGATGAAGAGAGGTTCTTAATTTTAATAATATTAGATTTATATATGTATTGTGGTTAACCCACTTTTTATTATGGTTGGCACACTGTGTTTGGTTTAAGAACTCTTTCCCTACCTTATGGTCATAAAGATGTTCTCCTGTGTTTTCTGCTGAAGCCTTTGGTTAGCCTATTGTATTTGTCCTTATTCCATTCAG
>NW_020175391.1:149485-260581 GCF_003031525.2 Neophocaena asiaeorientalis asiaeorientalis | reverse complement strand
CCTTTTTTTTTTTTTTTGCGGTAAGTGGGCCTCTCACTGCTGTGGCCTCTCCCATTGCGGAGCACAGGCTCCGGACACGCAGGCTCAGCGGCCATGGCTCACGGGCCTAGCCGCTCCACGGCATATGGGATCTTCCCGGACCGGGGCACGAACCCGTGTTCTCTGCATCGGTAGGCGGACTCTCAACCACTGCGCCACCAGGGAAGCCCCAGAACTGATTTTTGTATATGACATGATAGAGTTCATTTTCATTTTTTTTCCATGTAGAAACACCATTGTCCTATCTACTTTAATGAATAGCATTCTCCTTTTTTCCCAGTGATCTGCAGTGCTACCCCTGTCATAAATGTCAGTTAACACAGATCTGTGTATGGGCTCTCCATTTGGTTCTAATGGTCAATTTGGCCATACCTGTGCAAATTCCATAGCCTGTTATATGACATCATGGTATCTGGGAGGCCACATTCTTCTACCTTGTGTCTTTTTATTCTTAGGCCTTTGCACTTCCATATAAAATGGAGAATCAGCTTGTCAAATTCCTTAATGTATTTTATTAGGATTTTGACTGGAATTCTATTGAATGTGTTGATCAGTGTGGAAGAACTGATCTGATATATATGATAGTCTTACCTCTATGGTACTTCACTCTTTGTATTTAAGACTTCATTATCAGGTTATGTGGTTCCTTTTTATTTCTAACGGAAATTGTTATTTGCTAACAGTATCTACTTCAGCAGACACAGAATTTTATCAAGAATTTTTCTGTAAATATAGTGAATGATATTTACAGATTTTCTAAGATAAAGCCATCCTTAAGTTCTTGGGATAAATAAAAGACCATCTTTATACACTAATGCTGCTTCTGGCATTTTTGTGATCCACAGATCATGGGTCCATGTAATCTCAAGAAAGAAATTTTTCCAGCACAGTTAACACACAAGTCTAATTATTGATCATAAAAAGCAAACTAAGCAATGAAGTGTTTAAGCATTCATTTATTTTGGTAGCTCACAGTGAGTCAGGATCAGAGGAGATCTATTGGACTAGTAGTTTCTAGACATGGGCCAATCAATTTAAGAAAATAGAAAAACTAAAGGTACTGAAATAGGATTGTTCGTATTTCTAATTGAGGACATTAAAATCATTACCATCATTTCATAAAGATATTTTAATTACCAGAAAAATAGGAAGAAGATAATAGAGAACCATTCTTTAACTTGGATACATTTTGCTTCAGGAAAAATAAGCTGCTCTGTCCTTATTTTTCTCATTTCTCTGCAAACCAATGGAAATTTCATCACAGGCTATGGCCAGAATTTGGGAACTGCTGCACCAGGCCATATTATACTGCTTCTTGGAAATTTTTCTATAGTTATTAGATAGATGGAGAAAAAAGGGCACAGTACCTGACTTTGACAGCTGATTGGCTGACATATTATGAAAGTGTTATGGAAATTAATTCCTCTAAGTTTTTGGTAAATATATAAGTTTATAACTCTTGGTTTCACATGTACTTTCTTGGTGGTGGTGGCGACATTGATGTTGAAATATCATATGACACCCTGGTTATAAAAAGTTGATTGTTTTCTCACAAGTTACTCTTTGCTAATCTTGTGGCATCTCTCTTCCTTCTCTGTTAGAGAAGTATCAGGTGTGGAGAGTAAGGTAGATTATTGTGACATAAACTTAAGTACATAATTACCGAGATAAATTTGTTAAAAGAATTGATATGATATATTCTAAATGTACAGTGGAAATGTTTTGGGAATTAATTTGTTGGGATTAGCCACACTAGTATTTCCCTTCATTAATGTAAATAATAAATAGTTGTGCTAATACTCATTGAAGATGAAAAGGAATAATCTGCTTTTTTTGGCCTCAAGTTAGACTATGGAAGTAGGCAGTCGGTCAACAAAAACATAATAAATGGCTAGTTTGTATTCAGCACTATGAAAGATGGAAAAGAAGTAAATGATATAATTCTGTTTCAAAGAGTTTACAATCAAGCCAAGGAAAAGCTAATGTGTGAAGCAGTACATGATGTTAAATATAAGAGCAGTGTAAGTTCAGAGTTAAGAAAGGTGGAAGTGGTTTCAAGAGCTGTCTTTGAGGACCAGGGTTTTGACTTGGGTTTTGAGATGAGAATTCAAATAATAAAAGGAGAAGAGTAATGTCATTTTAGATGGAAGAAATAGTGTGAACATTTTTTAAAATCCATGAACAGACAGCTTGGCTATTTAATTAACCAACATTTGAATCGTTCTTGAACAGAGTTTTGGTTATAATCAACTTTTTAAAACATTTCGCTTATTAAATGATATGTACATAGTTACTCTGCATAGTTATTAGGTGTAAGCAATTAAACAACTCATATAAATCTCTATATTTAGTATTACTATAGACAAACCAAGTGTTTCTGAGGTCAGCTGAGAAGAAAACTGGTTGAGTTGAAGCCCTTGGACTTCTCCGAAGACTAGGGTTCCCAAGTGATTCCACTTCTGATTTTTTTGCAACCTAGATGTTTCACAAGCCTCCTAGATGTCAGGAGCCAGAATAGAGCAAGGGAGTCCTGGAATTGGAGGAGCTAAGAATAAAATAGCCTTTTCTCTCCCCGTTTTCAGAGGCCAGGGTTAAAGAGAAAGAAACTATTGTCATACATACCTTAATTTAGATTAGTTTAATCAAATGGCATTTTCCCCTCATACTCACCTGATATATACTAGCTTACAGGGAAGGAAAACTGGGAGAAAACAACTGCCATTAGTGAAGTATTTGACTTGTTCTCTAGTAGGTACTATAAACAGACATTTAACATATATTATTTATTCCTTCCAAAATCTTGAGCTATTATATTCATTTTAAGGATGGAAATAAAGGCTCAGAGACATAAAATTTTAGTCAAGGTCATGACTCAGTTATTGAGGTAAAATTTGAATTGATGTATGTCTGAGTCCAATTTCTGTTTTCTTTCTGCTATACCATCCTCTGAAAGGAATGAGAATTCTGCTATATGTATTTGAGACAGGACTCTCCTTAGCACTAAGGTGGGGCAGATTACATTATTTATTTGATATTCCTCTTTTCCCCAGCATTTTCGTATTAGTGAAATCAGGGTAAACTTGAAAGAGTAAATGGTATGAAAGGGCAATGGTGGGGGGTTGTTGTTTAAGACCCTGTAATATAGACTTACAGAAGATGGATTTGGTTAACAAGGGACAGGAGTAAAAGGTTCAATCTCCTTCACATCCTAGATCATTGCTTGGTGTTATCTAGGAGACCCCAAAACATTTGGGGATAATTGATAAGAGAGAGAAACAGATAATTTGGAGCATGGGGGAAGATGAGGCCTGGATGGGGATGATTTTAGAAGGGAGGCTTTGGTTAGTATTCATTTATTCAATAGAAGATATTAATTGTATACCTGATAAATAGTTGATTGGCATTGAGGTACCAAGTCAGTGTGCTGAAAGAACTCATGGTCTGATGAGGAAACATTTATAAATGGATGTTTTAAATTCCAAGTGAAAAAGTACAGTATCTATATACAAGGTGCTTTAGCAGTATTGAGGAAGGACATAAAATGTAGTGGCATAGGGGTGTTTTCTTTTTAATTTTTAATGTATTATTTTGAATAAGTAAATACATGCCCAAATTCCAAAAAGTGTACGATAGAAAATGAATTGCTCTGTCATGACTGTCTCTATCTCTCTTGATCCCTTGGTTTCCTTCTGTAGAGGCATCACTGTTAGTAGTTTCTTATATATCTTCCCAGAGGTATTCTCTATAAATATGAAGTATATGCTTGTTTGTACTTTTGTACACATATACTAGCAAAGTAGACCCATCGTATCTTTTTTTTTTTTTTTTTTTTTTTTTTTTTTTGGGGTGCGCGGGCCTCTCGCTGCCGCGGCCCCTCCCGCTGCGGAGCATGGGCCCCGGACGCACAGGCCCAGAGGCCACGGCTCATGGGCCCAGCCGCTCCGCGGCACGTGGGATCCTCCCGGACTGGGGCACGAACCCGCGTCCCCTGCATCGTCAGGTGGACTCCCAACCACTGCGCCACCAGGGAAGCCCAGACCCATTATATCTTGTTTTTGCTTTATATCTTGGAGATAGTTCTAAATGAACTGTGAAATGAACTATTAAAAACACAAGTTTTTTAATAGTTACATACTTTTCAGCTAGATGGAGGTAACAGAATTTATTTAGCAAAGCCCCTATTAAGAACTTTTAGGATATTTCCAGACTTTTGTTGGAAATAGTGCTGCAAGAATATCTTTGTACACAGGGACAAGCATACTGGTGGGATTAATTCCCAGCAGTCTGGAAAATGCATTGAAACTACAGACAGAGATCAGTTATTAAGAAGTTTGTTGTAGTAATGATGAGAAACTGAAGTAGGGTAGTGGCAAAAGAAATGGGGAGGGAAAAAATGAACTAGAAATTAATGTACTTCATCAATTCTAGGATGTACATTGTCTTTTCACATTTTAACATGTTTGAAAGCAGTATGTATTTTACAGTTGATGGTTTCATTCAGCTAACTGGAAGCACTTTTAAAATTTCTTGGTGGTGTATAAAATGTGCATGTTATAAACAACCTTATCTTAAATTCAGAAATACGCAGTAATAAGAAGGTAGGATTAACAGGACTTAAATGTAGAAAGTAAGGGGAAGCAAGAGGCAAGGTTGACATATATTTTTTGTTTTCTCCACTTTCAATATGTAAACCATTTTTCTATTTTCTGTATGGTCTTCATATTTGATTAATGATTGTCAACTCTACTACTGGTGGATATTTAGATTCTGATTTTCTTTTGGCTCTTTACAGATCATTGATAACACTGAGTAGTTTTCTGTTTAGAGTTAGGGAATGTTTGGATTTAGTAGATTTCTAGATAATTATATATAATGATATTTAACAAATGTTCCTAGTGGCAAATTATTCAAAGAACTTCTGAGTTGATACTTTACAAATGTTGAGAGACCATTTTGAATTTTTTAGCTTAGATGTGGCTCTTTCAGTGTACATTGAAGTCATTTACTCGGGTTCTAAAATCAGTACCTAAGACAAAAGATTAATTCTTAAAATCCTGCACTAATTACAGTACCTAACGGTATCTTAGATGGAAGTCTGGTCTCTATCTACTCTGTAGGTACTCAGAAGCCAGCTACCTTATGGGATTATTAACCAAACTGAATAGAAGACTCTAGTACTCATTTTCATGAGTACTTTTTCTTTTCTTTGTATTTTCCTTCTCCTTTTTTCTAATTTATTTATTCAAGAAATACTTACTGAAAGCCTACTATGTGTTAGGCATGGTCCTAGGTGCTGAGAATTCAACACTAAACAAAACTGATGAAAATCCTTGTCCTCATCGGGGAGACAGGCAAAAGATAAAGTAAGTAAATTATAGTATATCGGGTAGAAAAAACAAGGGGTGATAGGAGTGTTGGTGGTTTGATGTTGCAGTTTTCCTGGTCACGGAAATACAGAAAGTCACTGAGAAAGTGACATTTGGGCAAAGATTTAAAGGCAGCGAGAGAATAAACCATGAGATTATATGGGAAAAGAATGTTCCAAGCAGAGGGAGCAGGGAGCTCAAAGGACCCTGAAGCAAGAGTATGCCAGGTGTGTTGTAGGTCTTGCAGTTGCAAGGTGGCCAGAGTGGCTGGAATGGAATGAATGGTTACCAGGACTGGGGATCAGAGAGATAATGCAAGGTCAGATTGTTTAGGACTTACAGGCCATAGTAAGGACTTTGATCTTTACCCTGAGTAAGGACGAGAGCCATTACTGGAGGGATTTAAAGCAGCAAAATAATAATATGATCAGATTTATATTTTGAAAGGATCTAGACTGAAGTGGGACAAAGGTAGAAGCAAGGAGACCAGTTGAGAGGCTAATTCAATAATTCAAGCAAAAGATGATATGACTTAAACCAGGAGGCAATGATAAATAATAGTTGGAGTCTATGTATTTTTAAAAATTTGTTATTTTTAAATAATTTCAAATTTAAAGCTGCAGTATATTACAAATACCTCTTGTGTGCCTTTCACCAGATTCCCCAGTAATTAACATTTTACCATATTTACTTTAATCTCTTATTGCTCTCTTGATATACACGTACACACACACACACACACACACACTTATTTGAGAGTATGTTGCAGACATGATGCCCTGTTTAATACTTCAGTGTCCTTAAAAGCAGTTCATTTCCTTATATAGTTGTATCAATAAGCTTGGGCTGCCATAACAAAATACCACAAACTGTGTGGCTTAAACAGCAGAAATTAATTTTCTTACAGTTCTAGAGGGTGGAAAGGCTAAGATCAAGGTCTGACAGGGTTCAGTTTCTGGTAAAAGTTCTCTTCCTGGCTTGTAGATGGCCACCTTCTTACTGTGTCCTCACGTGGTGGAGGAGGGTTTGGGGGGAGGCAGAGTTCCTCTGATGTCTAAGGACACTCGTGTCGTCTTATCAAGGCCCCACCATTATGTCCTCACGTAACCTTAATTACCTCCTTATAGACCTTATCTCCACATACAGTAACATTGGGGGTTAGGACTTCAACATATGAATTTTGGGGAGACACAGTTCAGTACATTGCAACAGTTGTTATGTAACATCTGTATAACCACCAAAACCAGGAAATGAAAACTGATACAGTACCACCATCGAATCCACAGACCTTAATTGAATTTTGCCAGTTATCCCAATAATGGTCTTTTTTGTTGTTGTTTGTTTTTTGCGGTACGTGGGCCTCTCACTGTTGTGGCCTCTCTGGTTGCGGAGCACAGGCTCCGGACGCGCAGGCTCAGCGGCCATGGCTCATGGGCCCAGCCGCTCCGTGGCATGTGAGATCTTCCCGGACCGGGGCACGAACCTGTGTCCCCTGCAGCGGCAGGCGGACTCTCAACCACTGCGCCACCAGGGAAGCCCCAATAATGGTCCTTTAAAAGTCCAGGGTCATTTGTTAGAGTTGTCACATCTCTTTAGTTTACTTCAGTCTGAAACAGTTCTTTAGTCTTTCCTTATCTTTCATGACCCTGAAATTTTTGAAGACTATAGACCAGTAACTTGTAAAATAATCCATAAATTTATGTTTGTCTGTTTTTTTGTTTTTGTTTTTAGATTCAGGTTATGCAGTTTTGGGCAGGAATACCACAGAAGTGATGCTGTGTTCTTAAAGCATTATATATATTTGGAGGAACATAATGTCAATCTGCCTCATTAATAGTGACATTAACTTTTATCTCTTGAATAAGTATATGTTTTCTATATATAACTGTGAATTCATACCAAGACTTCCAATTACAGTCCAGCACCACAGGGTTTATTCTAACCTCCTCCTTTCTGCATTTGTAACTTCCTAAATCTGTATATATTTCAAAGGTAGCGTTACTGAGATCTGCATTGTGAGTTTGGATATGGAGTGTGAAAGAGGGGAATCAAGGATGACCCGATTTTTGGCTGAAAAAAACCACCACAGAAGAAATGCCATTTACTGGGATGGAGAAGACTATAGGAGGAGAGAATTAAGAGGAAGAGATCAGAATATCACACGTTGAGTCTGAGCTGTGTATTAAATATCCCAAGAGAGATGTTGGGTAGGAAGTTGGATATTTGAGTCTGCAGTTCAAAGAATAGGTCCAGGCTGAAATACAAATTAGTTTAAGACAGTCAGTTAAACTTTTTGGACAAAAGCGATTATATTTCCTTAATCAATAATGGAAGCAGCAAATATATATTACAGAAAATTATAATACAGGCAAGCAAAAGTGAAAAAAATAGAGATCAGTACTGTTAAAACTTAATTCCTTATTCTTTCTGATCTCTTTCACAGATGTTTTTCCTAACATGAGATCATTCTATAATTACTGTGTTTTCCCTCCAGTTGATGATTTATTTCCATTTCCGTAAATTTTCATTTTATCTGATCCCAGACCGCATTCACATTTCTTCAGTTGATCCAAAAATGTCATTTATAGCTGGCTAGTCCAAACCTATGTCCATTTCAGAAACACAAATTAGTTACATCAGATTGCTCTGTACCTTGAGTCTCTTAATCTCTCCAGTAATAGTTTAGGGCAGGAATTTCCTGGTTAGGACTCCAAGCTTTCACTGCCAAGGGCCTGGGTTCAGTCCCTGGTGGGGGAACTAAGAGCCTGCAAGCCACGTGGCATGGCCAAAAAAAAAAAAAGTTTGGGGTGATTTGTTTTGGGAAGTTGAGGTAGAGAGGGGTCAGAATCTGACATGAATTAAATTTAAAATTTTTGACTTTTTCCTATGGGTGAGTAGAAAACACTGAAGATTATTTAGGATGGGTTATCAAAGAAAAGGAAAGTTCTGTGAGAGAGAGAGAGGTGTGTTTCTGGGAACTGTGAGTAATTCATTAAAGGTGGAATTTTGAATTTGAAGGGGAAGGAGATGAGACTGAAAGAGAAGGTAAGATCCAGAATGTAAATGAAGACTAAGGTGCTTGGGCATTTTCTAGTAAGCAGTTGGAAATCATTGACAGATTTGATCTGAGAAATAGTTGGATACTGTTTACGTATTAGAAGATGAATTTAGCAACAATGTAGAGAATAAATTTGAGAAGACCAAGTCCAAGGCAGGATAACCAGTTAGGAGGCTATTTCAGTAGTAGTCCGGGTCAAAAGTGATGACCCAGCAAAGAGCAATGGTAGGAAGAGAAGGAGAAGAGGGGATAAATTTGAAAAATGTTATTGGGAGACAAAATTGGCTGGACTTGGAGATTTATCAAAAGGGGGTGAGGGTCAGGCAGGGAAGAAGAAGAGCCAAAAAAGACTGCTGAAATTCTAGCTAAATACAAGAGCAGTAACAGATGGAAGAGGAGGAAGATTAGTAATAAAATATTGAAAAACCAAGTTCAAGGTATCTCTGAGACTTTGAAGTAGATGTGTGCATTGACTGGTAAAGGGAAATCCAAGTATGAAATCTATGGATATGGGAATCATTGGTACTTAGGTGGTAGTAGTTAAATGTGGATAATTATGCTGATAGCATTCCATTTTCTGTTGGCTAAGCAAAGTCCTAAATGCTTTACATACATTGTTTTATTTAATTCTTATAACAACCCATGAGTTTGTCATTTTGCAAAGAAAAAAAAAAGTAACATATAGAAGTTAGGTAATGTATAAGACCCTAAAGCTAATAAGTGATAAAGCCAGGAATAGAACAGACTATCTGATTTTGAACCTGAAATCTTACAACTCTATGCTACGGGTGAATCGAGAAGAGTGCTCAGGAGAGAACCCTGGGGAGCATCAACATTTAAAGGAGGATTGAGGACTTCACTGGTGGCGCGGTGGATAAGACTCCACACTCCCAGTGCAGGGGGCCTGGGTTTGATCCCTGGTCAGGGAACTAGATCCCACACGCATGCTGCAACTGAGAGTAGCATGCCACAACTAAGCCTGTGTGCCGCAACTAAGAAACCTGCATGCCACAACTAAGGAGCCTGCGACCTGCAAATAAATAAATAAATATTTTAAAAAAACGAAATAAATAAAGGAGGATGATCACAAGCAGAGCTGCCTACCTATCATGTCCACCTGTGTATATATATATGGAGGAAGAGCTAGAGACGTCAGAGGAGAACTAAGAGAATGATTATAACAGAAACAAAAAGGGATTACTATAGCACATTATTCTGTGTGCCAAAGCCTGGTGGAAATGATAGTTCTTTGTAGAAATAGCATTTTAAAAAATCTCCTTTTGGGGCTTCCCTAGTGGTGCAGTGGTTAAGAATCTGCCTGCCAACGTAGGGGACACATGTTCGAGCCCTGGTCCGGGAAGGTGCCACGGAGCAACTAAGCCCGTGTGCCACTAACTACTGAGCCTGTGCTCTAGAGCCCGCAGGCTACAACTACTGAGCCCATACTCCTAGAGCCCGCGCTTCCCAACAAGAGAAGCCACTGCAATGAGAAGCCTGCTCACCACAACAAAGAGTAACCCCCGCTCGCTGCAACTAGAGAAAGCCGGCACACAGCAACAAGACCCAACACAGCCAAAAATAAATAGATAAATATATTAAAGAAAAATCTCCTTTGGGTTTAATAAGTTGGAGTTTATTGGTAATATTGGTAATTGCTGTTTGAGTGAAGTGATGGCAACATAAATGAGATAGCATAATTTATATAAGGCTCCTCACATGGTAGATTGCATTTTTTAAAATAAATTTATTTTATTATTTTATTTTATTTTTTGGCTGCTTTGGGTCTTCATTGCTGCGCGTGGGCTTTTCTCTGGTTGCAGCGAACGGGGGCCACTTCCCGCTGCAGTGCACGGGCCTCTCACCGCAGTGGCCTCTCTTGTTGCGCAGCATGGGCTCCAGGGCGCCGGCTTCAGTAGCCGTGGCGCACGGGCTTAGTTGCTCCACGGCATGCGGGACCCCCCCAGACCAGGGCCTAAACCCGCGTACCCCGCATTGGCAGGCGGACCCCCAACCACTGTGCCACCAGGGAAGCCCGCATATTTTTTTCCTATAATTACGGAGTTACTAGAAATTAGAGACAGTGAGTATATAACACTCTTTCAGATCCCTAATCTGAAATATCTTAACTGACTTAGGTAAATTGATCTGGATGGGTTTACGTATGGGTACATTAAAAAAATAATAAATTTATGTATTTATTTAATTTTGACTGCATTGGGTCTTTGTTGCTGCGCGCGGGCTTTCTCTAGTTGTGGCGAGTGGGGCCTACTCTTTGTTGGCGGTTCGCAGGTCTCTCATTGCGGTGGCTTTTCTTGTTGCGGAGCATGGGCTCT
The DNA here is from genome assembly GCF_003031525.2 of Neophocaena asiaeorientalis asiaeorientalis. NCBI lineage: Eukaryota > Metazoa > Chordata > Mammalia > Artiodactyla > Phocoenidae > Neophocaena > Neophocaena asiaeorientalis. The sequence continues at coordinate 249,785 of NW_020175391.1, read as the reverse complement.
AGGCACGCAGGCTTCAGTAGTTGTGGCACGTGGGCTCAGTAGTTGTGGCACACAGGCTTAGTTGCTCCGTGGCATGTGGAATCTTCCTGGACCAGGGATCGAACCCATGTCCCCTGCATTGGCAGGCAGATTCTTAACCACTGCGCCACCAGGGAAGTCCCTGGGTACACTTTTTGAGAGAACATAATTCCCATCTAATGATTTCTGCTTCTCTGTGAAATAGCATATTAAGCTTATCTCCTGAGAGTGAGAATGTGGTAAGAGAGGGCGCTTGACAAGAGTGGTAAAGTTTGAAATAGCTCTTACAGCAAATGAGAGAGGATGCTGATTAAAGACGTATGGAAGGAGGGCCCACTGAAGGAAGGGACTGAATTTACATAGTTTCAGTACTTCTGGTGGTATGATTTTTCTTCAGCAGAACCCAGGGGCAGAAATAAAGGTGCAGTAAAGGCGTTCAGTTAGATTGATCCAGATTTAGGATTTTGTTGAATACATGTGATAGAAAACCTAAATTGTAGGGAGGACGAAAAGCAAATGAAGGTTTTGATATGAGTGGTTTCGATAATGGATCAGAAAGACTCGAATTGGTAGAGAAAGAATTGAGTACTAAAAGAGACTATATGTGAGTTAGAGAAAATAAAGAACTGAGATCTTGATGAAATGGAAGGACAAATATAATGGAATGGATGGTTGTGGTCAGAAAGGGTGATTTTAAAATGTAGAAAGAAGTGGTTCTTGGAGGTCGCTGCATTTGAGATCGAGACTAGAAAACATGATGAATCATCTTCCATACAGACAGTAAAATTTTTCAGGATAATAATAAAACCTAGGGTGGCTTTGCTCAAGGTTCCAGATAGTAAATTGATTGGGCCCTGTCCTGGACCTTAAAAAAGGTTGATGTGGGTGAGTTTATGGGCTCAAATTACTTATTTCCCAGGACATTCGCCTAGTGATGAAAGTGGCAGCAGAGCCTCTCTTCCAGTAGATGGGAGTTCTTAGGTGTGTCTGGACTGGTTGATGAAAAGAGTCTGTCTGCAATAATAATGTAGAGGAGGTTAAGCAATTTGCTTGCCTAAGGTCACATTCTGATTGGATTCTAAAACTCATTCTCCTTCCACTAACCCTGGTGTTTCTGCAGCAAAGTGAACTACTTCAACTCAATTTTTTGTCTTCCCAAATGTCTGGGAGAACAGTTTTGTTTTATTTGAGCTTCTCCAGAGTTAATGGGTTTTCTAGTGCCAAATACATACAAAGTGAAGTAGAAATTTGCTAAAGGAATACGTAGAATAGAAACTTAACCTGAAGCAGTCAAGGTTTTTAGGCATTAGGTTCAGTAACTTGATCCATTAGCTCATTTGTCTGTTTATTCATCATCCATCCTTGTAGTAGCAGTTATACAGTTTGAGAACACTGTATTTGGAATAAGTTGTACTAAGTATAAATTGACTCATTTGGTCTTATTTATTGTCTTTTGTCATCTCCAGCTGCCTATCCCCACCGTTTGAATCTCTTTTACCTTGCCAATGATGTCATACAGAACTGTAAAAGGAAAAACGCAATCATATTCCGTGAATCGTTTGCTGATGTACTTCCAGAAGCAGCTGCTCTAGTGAAGTAAGTAAATTCTTACTCCTCTTTGGGATCTAAGCTTAGAAAATTTAGAATTTTAGTTTCCTGTTAGTAAGAACTGTAATAGTTGCACATGCTTGAAGATCCAAGGATATTTTGTCCAAATTGTTCATTGTAACTTTCCTGGTAATACACTTTTTTTTTAAAGACTCTTTCCTCCCTTTTTGAAAACTTGTCTGTTATTTATGCTCTGCCTCTTCTCTCCTAACTTGACCAGGAGAGTGTATCTCCTGGTCATGCTCTCTGGCTGTACTTCTTTCTAACTGCTTTTTCTGTTTTTGTGTTTTTTACACATTTCCATTTTTCTTTCAGAGTCTTTCTGAAATCTTGCCCCCTTCATGAAATCTGTGTAATTAGGGAGAAATGAAAATATTTATTCTTAATTCCATATTGATTTACTCCATTAGCAAAGTTGTGTCCAGCATTTCTCAAAGTGCTGGAACACTTATGTTTGATCTTATTTTTGTCCTGTATTAATAGTGTTTTCCTTGTGTTTCATCCATATTTGTAAGCTGTTTGCTTGGTGTGAGAAACACACACATCTACACACAATTGGAGGATAAACAATTACATGGAAAAATCAAAATAGCTAAATATTTCCTCGAATTATGTACTTTTTAGCATAATATATATTTGAATATATGACTATCATATATTATTGATCCATTTGTTAGTATTAACCCAGTTAGAATGGAATGATCCTTGTTCCTTCCTTTGGATTGTAGACTTCAGATGTCTACTTTGGTATTACAAAAGATTAAAATGTGGTCTTATTTTTATATACTAAGTAATAAAGATTTATACACGTCAGAAGTACCTAAAATAATAACAGTAATATCACCTACATTTATTGAGCAGTCATAATTGACCAGATATTATTATTATTATACAAAGTGCTTCGTGTACTTCAGGTTGTTTAAACCTGAGAACAACATTTAAAGTGGCTATTACTATTAGCCCCATTTTAAGGCGGAGGAAACTGGCTTAGAGACATTAAGTAGCTTGCCTAAGCTCTCACAGCTACCGGGTTGGGGGCGGGGGGCTGGTATTTGGCAGAATTCCTACCCAAGCCTGTCTAGACCCCGAAGCTTATGTTCTTTGCCACCTAACCACTAGTCTGTGCTGCTTCTTTACATATATACATCCAGTATAATTTTGAGTAAGAAAAGCAGTGTGCTACATGATCTCCACTTAGAGTTTCTGCTGTAAATATCATTATAGTCTTAAAAACTTAACCTAATGTATCCTATACTTAGATTTCATGACCTAGTTCATGGATTAATATAGGGTTGTCACCTTTTATTTTACCATGTAAAGATATTTTTAAAAACAACCACTTTGTATTACTATTTCACAGAAAAACGTAGGAATGGCATAATCTCAGAATAAAGTACAGTCCTTTAAAATTTTAAGCTCTGAAAATGTTTTTAACTCAATGAAGGATATCTTCAGAAACCTATGATAAAATCAGACTTAATGGTGAAGCAATAAAAGCATTTCAGGACAGTAATGCCCTCTATCATCATTACTGTTCACCATTATGTTGAGATTCCATTCATTTCTAAATAAATAAATAATGAGAAGGCATTTAGAAGAGATAGAATTATCATTATTTGCAGATAATAGGATTACCTACATCAGGGGTGGGCAACCTTTTTCTATAAAAGACCAGATAGTATTTTAGGCTCTGCAGGCCATAGGATCTCTGTTGCCACTACTCAACTCTGCCATTCTAGCATAAAAGCAGCCATAAGCAAATGGGTGTGGCTGTGTTCCTAAAACTTTATTTACAAATCAGGCAGCTGGCCAGATTTGGCTTGAGGTTTGTAGTTTGCTGACCCCTGGCCTACATAGAATCAACTAATAAGAGAGTTCAGTTAAATAGCCAGATTCAAATTCAACGTAGAAAAGCAGTAGATTTCCTATATATGCTAGCAGTAACCAATTAAAAATGTAATTAGAAAAAAAAGATTCCTTTTACAACAAGAAGTACTGCCTCCCCCCCCCAAATAAAGGAAACCCCACCCCAAAATAAATACATTAAGAAGTATGTAAGGCTTTTGTAGAGAAAATTTTATAAGAAGACCTGGATAAGTGAAGAGATAGATACATACTTTTTTTGTGTGTGTGTGTGGTACACAGGCCTCTCACTGTTGTGGTCTCTCCCGTTGCGGAGCACAGGCTCCGGACGCACGCAGGCTCAGCAGCCATGGCTCACGGGCCCAGTCGCTCCGCGGCATGTGGGATCCTCCTGGTCCAGGGCATGAACCCGCGTCCCCTGCATCGGCAGGCGGACTCTCAACCACTGCGCCACCATGGAAGCCCAATACATACTTCTGAAGGGAAAGATTTGGTATTGTTAAAAATATGATTCTCTCCCAATATGTACTCTATAAATTCATTGTGTAATCCCAGTCAGAATCTCAGTAGGGTTTGATGTGGAAGGTTACATATTCAAGATAATTGTTTATAAGAACATCAGAGTCAGAGTTTCCCTGTCACTTATCTTGTATATATTTTAAAACAATAATAGAATCAGGAGTAGAAGACTATATCAGTGAAACAGAATATATTCTCACTTATAAAGAAATTAATTATAAAGTATATGATAAATGAGAGTATATTAGGATATGAGCTTTAGTATTCCATAAACAACCCCATCCCATCCCCCTTTTAAATTTCTGTTCACGGTTATATTTTAGACTCATTTCTACCCTTTTGTGAATTCATTTCTCTTAATTTAAGGCTATCATTTAAATCCCTTTAATTGAGGAGGGGCAAATGTTCAGAAGTTCCAGACAGTTAACCCAGGTGAGTGAAGTGGGTGGACTGTAAGGAAAAACCCATCTAAAGGGGGCAACAGCTACTCAGCCCTAGCCTATGGCCATAAAGAAACGAGTTCACTGTTGACCTATGCTTTCAGACCTTCCAAAGATTTCTCATTTTTTAAGCTAGGTCAAAATCTAGATTCTTATATGAAGCCTCCCAATTTTTAAATGTGTGAAGCTAAATCACATTCTAAAAAATTTATTGCTAGCCAAACAAAACACATCTGATGACTAAATTTTGGAGTTACAAATAAATTTTAGTAAGTGGGTGAATTTGCAAATACAGAATCTGCAATTAACGAGAATCAACTGTATCTAGAAATAAATCTTAACAAAAGACGTATAAGATCTCTATTGAAAAAATTATAAAACATAATTGAGAAACAGTATAGAAAACCTAAAGAAATAATTTGTGGATAGGGAAGACTCAATATTTAATGTCATTTCTTCCCAAATTGATTTATAAATCCAAAGCAGTCTTAATTAGGCTCTGAGTAGTGTTTTTCCCCACTATTTTATTAATTGATTTTGAATTTTGTATGGAAGTGCAGAGAGCTCCTTCTTCCCCTTCCCCCACAAAGAGAAAGCCTAGAAACTCTTGAAGAACAACAAGGTGGGAAGACTGGCTCTACCAGATTTCAAGACTGATTATAAAGCTACGATAAATAAAACAGTGTGATATTTGCCCAGAGATAACCAAAGAAACTGGTAGAACATAATACAAAGTCTAGAAACAGACCAGTATATATACTTGGTCTCTGTATGAAACTATTAGGTAGTAGAAAAAGAATAACTTTTTCATAAATATTGCTGGGACAAATTGGCTATATAGAAAAAATTAGATCCCACTCACATCATACACAAAAATCAATTGCATATTAAATACTTAAACATGAAAGAACTACAAATCTTTTGAAGACAATATAGGAGAATATTTCATGACCTTACCTCATAAGATTAATAAATACAGCTACATTAAAATGAAGACCCTTCCATTTAATTGAAAGACACTATAAAGAGTGAGAAGACAAAGGGCTTCCCTGGTGACGCAGTGGTTAAGAATCTGCCTGCCAATGCAGGGGACACGGGTTCAAGCCCTGGTCCAGGAAGATCCCATGTGCCGTGGAGCAGTTAAGCCAATGTGCCACAACTACTGAAGCCCGGGCGCCTAGAGCCCATGCTCCACAAGAGAAGCCACTGCAATGAGAAGCCCATGCACTGCATCAAAGAGTAGCCCCCACTCGCCACAACTAGAGAAAGCCCGCACGCAGCAACGAAGACCCAATGCAGCCAAAAATAAATTTTAAAAAAAAAAGTGAAAAGACAAGCCACAGAGTGGGAGAAAATATTTTTATGCAGTCAACAAAAGGTTCATATCCAGAATATATAAAGAGTTACAAAATAAGAGAAAGACAAAAAATTTGAAGATTTTAGTTTTACCTGGCACTTGTAGAAATCAAACCAGAAATTATTTATATATTTATTAATAACTTTTAAAACAATAAACGTTAATAACCAACACTTAAAATTTTAGTGAAAAGAGTGGTGGTGTTTTGCATTCTTGCCAGATCTCTTTAATGTCTGGCTTAATATCAGACAGCTATATTTTCTTACCTGCTTTTTGCATTCAGTCTGTTCTGATATCATGTCATATAGCCCTAGAACTGCTGAGACATATCATATAAATTAAGTCCCAATCAGAAGACATAAATCACATATCAGTAATTTAAACAGGGAAGATTTAATATGAAGAATCGTTAAGTAGGTAAAAGGTAGCTAACTACTAGAAAGAATAAACTAACTCTAAGGTGTTATGGAATAGTATCTGCTGAAAGCAGCTACTACCTCTGAACCTGAGGGAAAAGTAAATAAGGACTCACCCCACCCCACCCCAAGCTAAGATTCAAACCTGAGGAAAGAGTGGATTGCTGTAAGAACATGCTACCTGTCACTAGTGGTTAAGAAACAGGCTGGAGAGCACTCACTGCTGAACTACAAAAGCTATGCTAAAATGCACCCAGGATGCCTCTAAGCTGATCCACTTGAAAATAGAACACCAAAAGAAGAATCCGTACTCCCTCTTCTAGCCTCTCGGTGTCACTCTAGGGCTCTCTGTTGTCAGAGTCCAACACTGAACCAAGGGGCAATAGAGTTTGCAGAGTCTGGCTCCGGTACCACAAGGGAAGGTCATGTTAGAGCTGAGAGACAGTAAATTAATAACCAGCACACATACGTACCAGATAAGGCATAAATCTTAAAGTCCACCAGTATGAACATTAGCAAGATTGTGGCACAGTGGAAGCTCTTATATACTGTTGCTTTGAGGGTTGATTGGTATAAAACAACCTCATTTTAAAAAGTTTATGTACAGGGCTTCCCTGGTGGCGCAGTGGTTGAGAGTCCACCTGCCGTGGGAGGGGACACAGGTTTGTGCCCTGGTCCGGGAAGATCCCACATGCCGCGGAGCGGCTGGGCCCGTGAGCCATGGCCGCTGAGCCTGCGCGTCCGGAGCCTGTGCTCCGCAACGGGAGAGGCCACAACAGTGAGAGGCCTGCGTACTGCAAAAAAAAAAAAGTTTATGTACAGATCTTGCAATTCCACCCATAGGCTTTTACCCCTGAGCAACTTTTGCATATGTGCAGCAAGATCAGTGGAAGGGAATTTTCATAGCAACATTGTCTATGGTAATAAAAATTTGGGGAATTCCCTAGCAGTCCATTGGTTAGGACTCTTGTGCTTCCACTTTAGGGGGCCCAGGTTTGACCCCTGGTTGGAGAACTAAGATCTCACAAGCAGCGCAGCACAGCCAGAAAATAAATTAATAAAGTGAAAACCCTAATAAAAAAAATTTGGAAACATTTTTCTACAGTAAAGTGAATGAATTGTAGCATACTGGAATACCAGGCAGCAAGGAAAATTAATGAATTTCAGTTATATGCAATGACATAGACAAATCTCATAAAATATTGATTGAAAGTACAAAGGAATATTTACGTATATATAGTATGAATCCATTTATATAAAGTTCAAATTTGGCAAAAAATGAACTCTTGTTTATACCTACCTACACGTTAAAACAAAGAAAAGTAAGGAAACAATTATCACAGAAGTCTGCCATCCTAGGTAGGTGGAAGGGATTGTAAACTTGAAGGGGTCCACTCAGGTCCTCTGGGGAGCTAGCGATATTTTATTTCTTGACCTGGGTTGTGATTACATGGCTGTTCACTTTTTAATTATTTGTTTATAATATATATCATATGTAATTATATGCAACTTTTCCATAATGTAAGATTTGTTTGGACTAAACAGTTTTCAAATTACAGTATTAAGTAAATGAATTTAAGAAGTTGATTCCTTTTGAAAATCAAATTGACAGCCTAGTAGAACAAATTGTATAATCAACCGTAGAGCAGTACAGTATTCCCAATTAGGTATGAACTCTGTAGAGTTTTGTTTGCTCTATCCTTTCACCTTCCTTATACACTTACTATCCTCAAGAAATTTTCCCTTCCTGACTTCTACTTCCTAGTCTGGATTAAACAATTCTTCTTTGCTACCATTATACCTGTCTCTACTTCTGTCATAGCACCTAAAACACTGCCTTGTAATTGATACACATGCTTTTTTTTTTTTTCTATATGCGGGCCTCTCACTGTTGTGGCCCCTCCCGTTGCAGAGCACAGGCTCTGGACGCGCAGGCTCAGTGGCCATGGCTCACTGACCCAGCCGCTCCACAGCATGTGGGATCCTCCCGGACCGGGGCACGAACCCGTGTCCCCTGCATCGGCAGGCGGACTCTCAACCACTGCGCCACCTGGGAAGCCCGATACACATGCTTTTTGTCACCAGTTTCTATCTCCCAGACATTCTGCTCCCAGCACAATGCTTGTCACATCATAGGTGGTTGGTTAGCTTGATGCATGGATAGAAATACCATGGAGAGCTGTAAAGCTGTATTTCTTAAGTACAGGCCTAGATATTCCTAGGTGGGTCCATAGATATAGTTTAAAGGGTCTGTGGATTGTCTAAGTGTATTAAGTGTCATCCGTATGATTACCTTATTAACAGTTCTGTGACTCATTTTCAGTGGCTGTGTTATCATGTGTTTGTATTTTGACATAAGATAATATTACTTTATCAAAGGCTAATGAGGAAAGGTTAAAGATGGCTTTAATATATAAATAATGGTTTGTATCAGTTGAAGGCACTAATAATTTCGACTAAAAAAAAGTTCATAGTAGTTCAAAAATGGTGAAATAATTGAATGATAATAGTATTATAGGCTTGATAAATTAAAAAAATATTAAATTCAGTGTATATCTTCAGTATCATGTTTGCACTGCACCTTGTACTTGGTTTCGACAAAATATTTATCACTTTAAATCAATGTTAGTATGAATGGTATTTACTGTATTTTTGTTTAATTTGCAAATTCTGATTTATAGTTGAAGAATTATAAAATGTTTTCAGGGGAATCATATAGGGTAAAAAGATAAATGGAGACTTTGCGATCATATTCATAGGAAATCCAAGAGAATTTACAGACTAATGAGGATTCAACCAAGTTGCTGGATACAAATCAACATATAAGAATCAATAGCATTTCAGTATATCAGAAATAACCAGTTAAAATATAATTTAAGAAAAAAGGGATATTATTAGCAGTAATAACAAAAGCTTATAGGTACCTAGAACAAAAGTGTGTTGAGACCTTTATGAAGAAAATTATAAACTGTTTCAAAAAGACAAAAATCAGCATGTAAATACAGTACACTTTAATCAAGTTCCCAGTAGGACATTTTAAGAAATTTGTTATACTGATTCTAAAATTCATATAGAGGAGTCCGTGTCTTAGGAGTAGTCAAGACTGTTGATAAAAAGCCAAGTTGGGGCTTCCTTGGTGGCGCAGTGGTTGAGAGTCTGCCTGCCGATGCAGGGGACACGGGTTCGTGCCCCGGACCGGGAAGATCCCACATGCCGCGGAGCGGCTGGGCCCATAAGCCATGGCCGCTGAGCCTGCGCGTCCGGAGCCTGTGCTCCGCAACAGGAGAGGCCACAACAGGAGAGGCCACAACAGGAGAGGCCACAACAGTGAGAGGCCCGCATACCGCAAAAAAAAAAAAAAAAAAGCCAAGTTGGACTTAACCTATGAAATATCAAGAATTATTATTTGACTATAGTAATTAAAAGAGTATGGTATTAATACAAGCATAGACAAATAGATTTAAGGAACAAAACAGAGAGCCCACAAATGGACTCATACATATATGGGACCTCTGTAAATGGTAGCAGTTGCATTACAGTTCATTGGGGGGAAGATGAACTCTTCAATAAGTGATTCTGGGACATGGACTTTCTGTGTGGAAAAAATAAAATTAAATGTTAAATGTTTCCCAACACAGTACACAAAAATATATCCCAAATGAATTACCTTGATGTATAAAACAAAACGTTAAAATGTTAGAAGAAAATATGAATATGTTCATGACTATAAGGGTTAGTTTAGAAAGCTCTTAAGACACCAAGAACAGAAATAAAGAAAAGTATTTGTAAATTTAAGTACATCAAAATTAAACTTCTACATTATAGAAGACACCATAAAATTAAAGACAAGTGACACACTAGGGAAAACATTTGTTATAGGCAAATAAAAAAGATAAGTTTTATAAATGGGGATTATTTTAGGAGATACAGAGTAGCAAGTTTTTAGAGATAAAAATCTCTCTCCATCTAATTTCTGAGCTACAAGGTTTTTGGGATTAAGTATTGACTGCCTCCTCCTTGAGTTGACCCAATATTTGGTCTTCCATTCAGTCAGTTGGCAAATATTTATTAAGAACCTGCAAGATATATAGCACATTATTCTGATGATGTCCCAGAAATAAGATACTGATAAAGAAAAGATATTCTTGAGTGAGGCACAAGATTATGCTGTTTGGTTCTGGTTTTGTTTTGTTTTGTTTTTTTGCCACTCTGCGCAGCTTGTGGGATGTCAGTTCCCCAACCAAGGACTAAACCTGGGCCCTCGGCAGTGAGAGCGCGGAGTCCTAACCAGTGGACCGCCAGGAAATTCCCTAGTTCTCTTTATTTTATCTGTGATACCTGGGCACCTCTTGTACTCCTTATCAACTTTATGCCTTGAAATAATTGGCTAATACCTTGCTGTTTTAAAAGTGGTCCAGGGGCGAGGGTTGCTAGCATAGGAAGCATCTATTCAACATCCTAGCAATTCTGCAAGTCAGTCAGTTTTTTTGTTACTTGTAAGTCAAACAACAAAGTTTATATTTAATCATGTTGTGTGTGGTAATAATTGTATGTTCTGTAGAAATTAAGGTTGTGATCAGTAATGGCTGAAATAGAGGTCTAGAATTACAAGGTAAGTAAAACTGCTATTTTGGATTTTGTTTTGGTTTTTTATTTTAGTTGAATTTGTAAGTTCAAGAGATGGTTGGATTGTGGAAGTTTGAGAGTTCTGTGTTCATATAAAGAACGAATCTAGCCAAGAATTTTAGAGCTAACAGAAATTGTTTAGTAAAAATCATTTTACAAATGAAGAAACCTAGTTCCCAAAAGACTTCTCACTGAAACCAGAACTAAAACCTCTAGTTTCCCCATCTAGTGCTGTTTTTTACTATATTATACCCTGGTCTTATTTTTATGATTTCTTAGCAGTTGCTGTTTTTCCAGCATATTTTACTTGAGACTTCGGTGAATAGCTGTTGGGACTTCATAATGAATAGTTGGATTTGAAAATGACAAAATCCAGTTGTCATTCATTCATTTACTATTTAGTGAACACTTTGTAGGTGCTGAAGAAGCAACAGTAAATAAGTTATAACTCCTGGCAGGAGGAAGCTCTGTAAACAGACATTTACAGATAATTATGACTTGGCTTCTGGCTGAATGGCCAGCCATCAATTCCAAAGGGTCCTTTTTTATAAAACAATTACATTCTTGACAAAATATTAGCTGAACCAATAACAGTGGACATATTAGAATGGCAGAGCTGACATTAATTAGTATGCCTATCTCAGAGTACCTACCACACGATCTGGGCTCTGGAAAGGGGATAAAGTAGTCTTGAGTCATAAGTCCCCCTGGCTTCCAGTATAGATTTGCTCTCCAGGAACACATTTCCTACTTAGATCACCAGGAATCTCACAGATCAAAAAAATATGTGCTCACCATCAAAGGTCGCCAAATACGTTGGGAAACAAAGCACCACAAAGGAGAATCAGCAGATTTAGATCCCCTCACAATGAGCTTCAGATACTAGAATTATCAGACAGGGTATATAAGACAATTATAAGAGATGTTAAAGAAAGATTAAATGGAATAAAATGAACAATGGATAAGATATTTGGGCAAAAGAACCAGTAGGAATTCTAGAAGGGAAAAAGAGATTAAGCTAGAAAATAGTTCTGAAGAAATTAGAATGCAGCAGTAGAGAGAAGGAAGTAGAAAAATGAAGAATAGAATGAAAGGCCTAATTAACATCAAATGAGAATCCTGGAGGAGAGAACTTCTGAGTTCTTTCAAAGAGGTAATGGCTGAGAACACTTTGAAAGTGATGAAACAAAACAAAACATGAATCTTCAAAGATAGGAAGCACAACATATACTAACCAGGGTAAATAAAAAATTTATACCTAGTCATTCATTGTGATGAAATTACAAAACAAAAAGATTTTTAAAAGCAGCCAAAGCGTTCACACCTACTAGGATAACTAATTTAAAAACAAAATAAAACCAGAAAATAACAAGTGTTAGAGAGAATGAGGAAAAACTTCTGCATCTCTGTAGGAATGTAAAATGGTGCAGCTGCTATGGAAAAAGTTTGATGGTTCTTCAAAAAGTTAAACAGAGAATTACTATATGATCCAGCAGTTCTACTCCTGGGTATGTACAAAAAAAAAATGAAAGCAGGAAATCAAATGGATGTTTGTACACCCTTGTTCATAACAGCACTTTTTACAATAGCCAAAAGAAGGAACCAGCCCAATTTTCAGATGAACAGATAAACAAAATATGGTATATACATAAAACAGAATATCATTCAACCTTAAAAAGGAGAGAATTCTGACACATGCTACAATGTAGATGAATCTTGAAGACATTATGCTAAGTGAAATAAACCAATCACAGAAGCACAACTATTGTATCATTCCACTTATATGAAGTAACTACAGTAGTCAGATTCATAGAAACAGAAGGTAGAATTGTGGTTATATGGGAAATATTGTATGACTCCATTTATAGAAAATGTCTAGAATAGGTAAGTCCATAGAGACAGAAAGATTAGAAATTGTTAGGAGCTGGAGGAAAGGGGTAATACGGAGTTAATTGTTTAATGGGTACAGAGTTTCTGTTTAGGGCAGTGAAAATTGTTGGAAACAGACAGAGGTCATTGTACAACATTGTGGATATAACTAATGCCACTGAGTTGTACATTTAAAATGGTTAAAATGGCAAGTTTTATGTTATTATTTTATGACAGTTGAAAAAACAAAGTAGTCAAGAGAAAAGACAGAGTCAGATCACATGCACAAGGACTACAGTTAGACTGACAACAGACTTCTAAACTGCAACAGTGAAACCAGAAGGCAGTTACGAAAAATATTTTTATAGCATTGAAAGAAAATAGCCGTCAACATGGATTTGTGGGACTTCCCTGGTGGCGCAGTGGTTAAGAATCTGCCTGCCAATGCAGGGGACACGGGTTTGAGCACTGGTCTGGGAAGATCCCACATGCCATGGAGCGACTAAGCCTGTGAGCCACAACTACTTAGCCTGTGCTCTAGGGCCCGCGAGCCATAACTGCTGAAGCCCTCGTGCCTAGAGCCCATGCTCCACAGTGAGAGGCCGCGACAATGAGAAGCCCGTGCACCACAACGAAGAGTAGCCCCCATTTGCTGCAACTGGAGAAAGCCCGCGTGTAGCAATGAAGACCCAATGCATCCAAAAATTAATTAATTAAAAAAAAACATGGATTTGCATACAAAGCAAGACTACTTTCAAGAGCTAGACAAACCATATAAAGATGATTCTCCAGAGAAACAAAAACTGAGAACAATTTACCATCAACAAACTTCTGAATCACTTTTACTCTGGGAAGTTAGCAGTAAGAGGGATGGTGAATCATACTAGCAATAAAATATATGAAATACCTAAGAATAACCTTAACAGGAAATATGTGAGACCTTTATGAATAAATTGTATTTGGGAATGTTGAATATAAATTTATTAATGCTTTGCTGCAGTAAAGAATAATGTATTAATAATTCATAGATAATAATTAGAAAATAATGCTTTGTTTAAATTAATATATTCTCCTAATATAATTCAAATTAAAAATGCCAAAGTATCACCTCTTTTGGAACTTAACATTACTCTAAATTTACTCCAGGAAAATAAGCAAATGAGAATATAAGAAATGTTCTGAAGTATAATCGTAATGAGGGAAGATAAGCTACAGTTTTGAAGATAATACAGTATACTGTAAAAATGGATCAATGGTGCAGAATTTACAGCCAAGAAAAAGATTAATAATTATATTCTAGAGGAAGCACAGTAAATGAGGAAAAGAGAAATTATGATATTGAAACAATTAATTGGAAATCTGTTTAGATTAGAGCTTAACTTTACATTTATACACCAGCGGTCTTTAAATGAATTATACAGCTGAACATTAAAAAGAAATATTAGGGTATGCCTATTTTCCATTAATTAAATTAATAAATAAACCAAAACAGAGGAGGAAAAAAAGAAACGTTAATCATGAAAAGAGAGATGAAAGAAAATAAGTTATAATGTAAAAAATCTCTGGTAGGAGGACTTTCTACACTTAAAACCTGGCAGTAGACAAACATTCAAAGAAGATTTAGTACCTGTCCTCCTCAAACTATTTTAAAAAATTGAAGAGGAGGGAACACATCCTAACTTATTTTACGAGTCTGGTCACCCTGATACTAAAACCAGACAAAGACAACACACAAAAAAGAAAATTACAGGCCAGTATCTCGTGAACATAGATGCAAAAGTTCTCAACAAAACATTAGCAAGCCAACTCAGAAATTAACCCACATACCTATGGTTAACTAATCTTCAACAAAGGAGGCAAGAATATACAATGGAGAAAAGATAGTCTCTTTAGCAAGTGATGTTTGGAAAACTGGACAGCCACATGTAAATCAGTGAAGTTAGAATACTTCCTCACACCGTACACAAAAATAAACTCAAAATGGCTTAGAGACTTAAATATAAGACGTGACACCATAAAACTAGAAGAGAACATAGGCAAAACCTTCTCTGACATAAATCATAGCAATGTTTTCTTAGGTCAGTATCCCAAGGCAAAAAAAAAATAAAAGCAAAAGTAAACAAGTGGCACCTAATTAAACTTACAAGCTTTTGCACAGCAAAGGAAACCATAAACAAAATGAAAAGACAACCTATGGACTGGGAGAAAATATTTGCAAACAATGAGACTAACAAGGGCTTATTTTCCCAAATATTCAAATAGGTCATACAGCTCAATATCAAAAAAACAAACAACCCAATCAAAAAATGGGCAGAAGACCTAAACAGACTTTTCTCTAAAGAAGACATCCAGATGCCCAACAGGCACATGAAAGGATGCTCAGCATCACTAATTATTAGAGAAATGCAAATCAGAGCTACAATGAGGAATCACCTCACCAGTCAGAATGGCCATCATCAAAAAGTCTACAAATAATAAATGCTGGAGAGGGTGTGGAGAAAAGGGAATCCTTGCCTACAGTGTTGGTGGAACTGTAAATTGGTGCAGCCACTGTGGAGAACAGTATGGAAGTTCCTTAAAAAAACTAAAAATAGAGTTACCGTATGATCCAGCAATCCCACTCCTGGACATGTATCCAGAAAAGATGAAAACTAATTCAAAAAGATACATGTGCCCCAGTGTTCATAGCAGCACTGTTTGTAATAGCCAAGATGTGGAAGCAACATAAGTGTCCATCGACAGATGAATGGGTAAAGAAGATGTAGTGTGTGTGTGTGTGTGTGTGTGTGTGCGTGCGCACACACACATACAATGAAATATTACTCAACCATAAAAAAGAATGAAATAATGCTGTTTGCAGCAACATGGATGGATCCTAGAGATTATCATACTACATGAAGTGAGTTAGAGAAAGACAAATATATGATATCACTTACATATGGAATCTTTTAAAATGATACAAATGAACTTATTTACAAAACAAAAACAGACTCACAGACATAGAAAACAAACTTCTGGTTACCAAAGGGGAAAGCGTAGGTGGATAAATTAGGAACTTGACATTAACAGATACACACTACTATATATAAAATAGATAAACAACAAGGTCCTACTGTATAGCACAGGGAACTATATTCAATACCTTGTAATAACCTATAATGGAAAAGAATGGGAAAAAGAATATATATGTGTATAACCAAATCACTTTGCTGTACATCAGAAACTAACACAACATTGTATGGGGCTTCCCTGGTGGCTCAGTGGTTAAGAACCTGCCTGCCAGTGCAGGGGACATGGGTTCAAGTCCTGGTCCGGGAAGATCCCACATGCTGTGGAGCAACTGGGCCCATGTGCCACAACTACTGAGCCTGTACTTTAGAGCCCGTGAGCCACAACTACTGAGCCCGTGTGCCACAACTACTGAAGCCCATGCTCTGCAACAACAGAAGCCACCACAATGAGAAGCTCATGCACTGCAGTGAAGAGTAGCCCCCGCTCACCGCAACTAGAGAAAGCCGGTGCACAGCAATGAAGACCCAATGCAGCCAAAAATAAATATAAATAAAATAAATAAATTTAAGAAAAAAAGAAACTAACACAACATTATAAATCAACTATATGTCAATTAAAAAAAAAAGGAAAAATATGTTAGCAAGCTGAATCATAAAAGGATCATAGACCATGATCCAGTGTGATATATTCCAAGGATGCAAGGGTGGTTCAACATCTGTAAATCAACATGATACATTAACAAAAAGAAGGATTAAAAAACATATGATCGGGCTTCCCTGGTGGCACAGTGGTTGAGAGTCTGCCTGCCGATTCAGGGGACGCGGGTTCGTGCCTCGGTCCGGGAGGATCCCATGTGCGGCGGAGCGGCTGTGACCGTGAGCCGTGGCCGCTGGGCCTGCGCGTCCGGAGCCTGTTGCTCCGCAGCGGGAGGGGCTACAACAGTGAGAGAGGCCCGTGTACCGAAAAAAAAAAAAAAAAAGAGCAGAGGTGCTGAATAGACATTTTTCCAGAGAAGACATACAAATGGCCAACAGGCATGTGAAAAAATGTTGAACATCACTAATTATTAGAGAAATGCAAATCAAAACCACAGTGAGATATCACCTCACACCCGTTAGAATGGCTGTTATCAAAAAGGCAAGAAATAACAAGTGTTGGAGAGGATGTGGAAAAAATGGAAACCTCATACACTGCTGGTGGGAGTGTAAATCCGTGCAGCCACTATGGAAAACAGTATGGAGATTCCTCAAAAAATTAAGAATAGAACTACCACATGTCCAGATATCCTACTTCTGAGTATTTATCCAAAGAATATGAAAATACTAATTTGAAAAGATATATGCACCCCTCTGTTCATTGCAGCATTATTTACAATAGCCAAGATAGGAAAACAACCTAAGGTGCCCATCGATGGATGAATGGATAAAGAAGGTGTGAGATATATATATATATATATATATATATATATATACACACACACACAGTGGAATACCATTCAGCCATTAAAAAAAAAAAAGACGAAATCTTGCCATCTGTGACAACACAGATGGACCTTGAGGGTATTATGCTAAATTAAGTTAAGTCAGGTGAAGAAAGATGTACCTTATATTTTCACTCATACATGGAATATGTTTTAAAAATTAAAAGTAAAATAACTGAACAAACCAAACCAAACACACACATGGATACAGAGGACCGAGTAGTGGTTACCAGCGTGGCAGGGTAGTGGAGGGAGTGTGAAATGGATGAATGGAGTCAACTGTATGGTGATGGATGGAAACTTAAACTTTTGATCATGAGCATGCTCATGAGTGTATAATCCTTAGTGTACACAGAAGTAGAAATATAATGTACTCATGAAACTTATATTATGAACCAATATTACTCTCAGTAAATTTTTTAAATGTTCAATGTGTTATCCATAGCCTCATCTATATCAGTAGTAAAAAGTGTTGAATAAGAGTTTTTAAGATTTTAGCCCTAGACACCAGGAAAAAATGTTTTAAAATAAACATGAGAAGACATTTAGAAAATAATTTTGTTGACAACTTTATTTTCAGATTTCTAGTTTGAGATGTAAGTTAACATTTTTATATGTCTGTCTCACTTTTTCTTTCTTCTCAGGGATCCATCTGTCTCTAAGTCTATAGAACGAATCTTTAAAATCTGGGAAGATAGAAATGTATACCCAGAAGAAATGATTATGGCGTTAAGAGAAGCTTTGAGTAAGTATTTTTTCTCTCCTAAAAGAAAGATTGAGTCATTGTTCAGTCTTTAAAATTATATATATATATTTTATAGATTTGGTCCTTTTGCTTAATAACGAAAAATAAACTTTTGGACCTGGCCCTGTTTGTTTAAAATTAAATAATTGTAAAAATCGGTTTGCATTAAAATTTAAGTAGAATTGGTTTGGGGAGGGTTGAATTTCGTTTTTATTGACTAAAGAAAGTAAAGCATATTAAGTGATGTTGACCATCTAATTATTTTCCTGCATTTGCTTTACTTTAGTTGAGTGCTTTAAACTGTTCATCTTTTGTGTTTAATAATTACTGCCCTGTCCTCTTACTTATGGGACAATTTTTGGACAGGGTTTCAGTTTTCAGTAAGCTGTTGGGTAGTAAGCATGTACTGGCATTCTTCGGTCTCTCTTTTGGTTTAGATTTGCAGTAAGTTGTGTACTGGTGTTATTTAAATTACTTAGTTCCTATGTATTAGATACATGTAATTAAGTCATTGAATAGCAGTAGGTGATATCTGATACCATGACCATAATTTGACTAGAAATTTGCTTTAAAAATAGCATCTTCTAAGAAGCTGTTAAATTCTTCATTTGAATGTGTTACTGGTGTTTTTAAGCTTCTACCCTATTCTCAAAATTTGTTATTTCATTGATGTAAAATCATGTTTATTTATCAGCTTCTTAGATCTGGTGGGTGTTTTTATCTTTTTATAAAAATGAAAGAAAAGGAAAGAAAGAAACAACACACAGTCTCGGATTGCCTTTTTCATGCTTCAACTGAAGTGGACAGACAGAACAGCTTCCCATAACGCCAGATTGCAAAAACTGAAATGTTTTCCAGGTACCACTTTCAAAACTCAGAAGCAGCTGAAAGAAAATCTGAACAAACAACCGAATAAGCAGTGGAAGAAATCACAAAGTAAGGAACAAAATCTCAACTAATATAAATTACCTCCTCTTTTTGGAGCAGAAGAAAATGTAGACCATTTGACATCGTACCTGGCATAAACCATGGGCAAGCCTGTGTTTTCCAGGCCTGGGAGGCTCCCAGTGACTTGCACTAAACAAGCCATCATGGAGTTACTTCTTTAAAAAAATAAAAATAGAACTACTTTTAAACAAAGGAAATGCAGAAAAAGGGTTTAAATGAGTGAAGATTCAAGAGTAGTTGGGGGATTGAAAGAAGAAAAAAATACGTGATAGTACCCAGGCTAACTTTCAGGTTCAAAGATATGTGAAGTTAGAGGCAGCTGGCATTAAACAACAGAGCTGAAGAGGAGACTAGGCATTAAGAAGCCTTTGTGTGGGAGCCATGAAATCCTTCAGATTTGGGGATATACTCTACCAGATTAGACATGGGCCTCAAATCCTGGCCAGAAGCTCATTCTCTAACAGGAGCTCCTGCTGTGTTTATCATGTTTACCCAGCATGAGATCAAGGGAGTGGAATACTGCATGTGATAGGCTGCTGTGGGCCAAACTGAGGAATATTGAGAAAGACTTGAAGGTGTGGAGGGAACAAGGTAAAAGACAGTGAGAATTGGGAGGTGAAACAAGACACTTGGGATGGTTTTGCTCCAGCAAGCATGTGATATTCATCATGATTAAGGGAATCCTCTCACATCCTTTTGGTCGTAAGTTGCATGCTTAGGAACAACAAAAGTCATCATTTCAGCCAAAGCTCAACCACAGGGGTATTGTACTTAGAACTTTCCTTGCCTATTTTTGCTATGAATTGAGTCAGCAGAAAAAGAAATCCAGAATTAAATACATAGGAATAGAGTTGATGCTTCTAAGTAAATTTTCTTCAGCCAGTACGCAGGATTAATTGGATGTCCTGCTCCTGAACACTCTTAATTTGAGGTGTTAAGATCCTCTTACACTCAGACTAGGCAAAAAGGTACTTCATGTATCTCAGTATCTCCAAATCAATAATTCTAGGACTTCAGACTTCAGGGTATGTTGGAGGTAAGTAGGTTAGACCTATCTAAATAGTGTATTTTTATATTTACCATGCTTGGGAGTGTTCAAATTTCATATTCCACTATTTATTCTAGGAATTATACCATGATTTAAATGTGCATGTTCGACATATATTCAAAGAGTACACCCTTAACTATAAAACTGGAAATTTTCCTGAATATTAGTCAACATTTTGTGTCTATATTCTTAAATGACCTTTTGTTTAATTCCAACAGCATCCACGAATCCAAAAGCTGCTCTCAAGTCTAAGATAGTTGCTGAATTTCGAGTAAGTTACAGAATATGTTCAACATGCCAAAATATTATTCACCCCTTTTGTGTTAGCTTTCTGTATAGTCCATCCTGAAAGATTTATTTTTATTCAGTTATACATCAGTTATATTTTAAACATGTTCAGACTGTCTAAAACTTAAGAGTTTTATCTGTATCTCTAAAGGATGAAGTATGCTTCTTCTGAAATATCTATTACCAGCTGAATTTTGTGTTGAATCCCAACAAGGGATTCATCTTTCTGTAAAACTATTAAATTAAAATTTGCTTAAAGTTAACATAATAAGACCGTTTATCTAGTTAAAATTTAAAGAAGATATAAGTGGACCTTTGTCTGTTTCAATCTTAACTCTGTATCCATAAATTAGCTTTGAATAAATAAGGAAAAGTTTCTTTTAAAGTATGTAACTGAAAATATGGTTTTGACATGAGAATTGATGTTGATATTTGATATCCCTGATTATGAGGAAATATGAAGGGTTTTTGCCTCTCGTGGCTTTGTTAGGTTTTATTCATGTTTTACTTCAGTGTGGAAAGGTAGAATAAGTGGATGATTTCATAAATTAAATATGACCCTGGTCTGTGTTCAGTCTCAGGCCCTCATTGAAGAGCTGTTGCTGTACAAGCGCTCAGAAGATCAGATAGAATTGAAAGAAAAACAGCTGTCAACTATGAGGGTGGATGTGTGCAGCACAGAAACTCTCAAATGCTTAAAAGGTAATACCTACATCCCTTTAAATAGAATAAGTTGGATTTTCTTTCTAGATATGTCATCTTCAAGTGATCAGACTGACTTCTTGCATAAAGACCTCACATTATAGAGAATAGTTGTGGTACCTCTTTCCCAGGTGGTGATTTCATGCATGTCAATTTCATAAGTAAATTCCTAGCCTTCAAATTGTACACCTTAAACAATGTTATATGCCAATTATATCTCAATAAAGCTGGAGAAGAAGTAAATTTAAAAAAAATTTTTAAATAAGTAAATTCTGTCCTTTTCCCCACTTCTAGTCCTTTCTTGATGTATTGGATTATGGTAGGGGTATTTCACATGAGTGATTAACTGGTTTGGCTGTGCTCTTCAATAAGGTCACTGTAGGGAATTCCCTGGTGGTCCAGTGGTTAGGATGTGGCACTTTCACTGCTCTGGGCCTGGGTTCGATCCCTGGTCAGGGAACTAAGATCCTGCAAGCCACATGGTGCAGCCAAAAAAATAATAAATAAGGTCACTGTAATGCCTCATAAAATCTAGTGACTTGCTCTCTTTTCCTTACATTGTAGATTATAAATAATAATCATTAATGTATTAGAATGTAAATCTCATGAAAGTAGAAATTATCCTTATTTATTCTTGCTGTATCCTAGTGCCTAGAGCAATACCTGGCACATAATAGGCATTCGATAAATATTTTTGAAATAATGAGTAAATGACTACCAGCTATTTGTTTTGGCACCTATTTTGTTCTTGTACCATGCTTTAAATTTAACATATGTTATCTAATTTAGTCCTCACAACAACTCAGAAGCATGTTAAAAACCTCTGTTTTGGACATGAGAAATCTGAGGCTTCATAAGGAGATAAGAAGCTTGCCCAAGTTACACAGCTGATAAAATGCAAAGCCTAAATTTATATCCACACCTAAGGCCATATTCCAACATCACTGGGAAAAAAGTACTTAGGAGAGTAAGAAACAGTTTACAATGTCATACAATGTTACTATTGTTGAAAAAGAATTCATGGTACTCTTGTAATATCAAATTACCAGAGATCTTCAGATAGAAAAGAATAATCTTTAAGCCTGATACACAAAGAAGTCACTTTATCTTTATTTTTCTTTTTTTTCTTTCTTTTTTTTTTGCGGTACGCGGGCCTCTCACCACTGTGGCCTCTCCCGTTGCGGAGCACAGGCTCCGGACGCACCGGCCTAGTGGCCATGGCTCACGGGCCTATCTGCTGTGTGGCATGTGGGATCTTCCTGGACCGGGGCACGAACCCGTGTCCCCTGCATCGGCAGGTGGACTCTCAACCACTGCGCCACCAGGGAAGCCCTATCTTTACTTTTCTGAACCTCTGTTCTTTCAGCTAAGAGATATATCTTATTATAGTCTATAGTATAAAAGTTAATGGTATAAGTGTACAGAATTGAGCCTCGTTCCATTATTCCTAAGTAGCAGTGTGACATCAAATTTGTGAATAAAAGCAGTCAACAAACATTCATTTAGTTGAACTTTCTTTCTTTACCTTAATTACAAGTGCCTTCATCATGCACTCTTGTTTCACTACAGCAGGATCACACAAACCATTTAAATAATCTGTTTTGTGATTTTTGTGATTTAGAGAAGATTCTTTAAGGTGTAACTATGAGACTAAGAATATTACAGAATACTTCCTCTTGTTATTTTAGATAAGACAGGTGGGAAGAAATTCTCCAAAGAATTTGAAGAGGCAAGTGCCAAGCTGGAGGAATTTGTGAATGGACTAGATAAGCAGGTGAAAAATGGGCCCTCACTAACAGAAGCACTTGAAAATGCTGGAATTTTCTATGAAGCACAGTACAAAGAAGTAAAAGTGGTGGCCAATGTAAGTAATGATTAAAGCTGTCTTACATCAATTGCTTACCACATATCTGTGACTGTTTATATGTGTTATCTAACTCTATTAGGATAAGTATTATTATCTCTAGTTCACAGATGAAGAAGTTACTTTTATTTTTATAAATTTATTTATAAATTTATTTATTTTTTGGCTGTGTTGGGTCTTCGTTGCTGTGCGTGGACTCTCTCTGGTTGCGGCTAGCGCGGGCTACTCTTTGTTGCAGTGCGGGGGCTTCTCATCGCGGTGGCTTCTCTTGTTGCGGAGCACGGGCTCTAGGCGTGTGGGCTTCAGTAGTTGCAGCACGTGGGCTCGGTAGTTGTGGCTCGCGGGCTCTAGAGTGCAGGATTAGTAGTTGTGGCACACGGGCTTAGTTGCTCCGCATCATATGGGATCTTCCGAGGCCAGGGCTTGAACCCATGTCTCCTGCATTGGCAGGAGGATTCTTAACCACTGCGCTACCAGGGAAGTCCCAAAGAAGTTACTTTTGAAGAGGGTTAGTAACCTTGTACAAGGTAGTATTATAGCTAGCAAGTGAAGGTGTCTGAATTAAGACCTAGGTCTTTTTGATGCTAAAGCTCATGAATACCCTGACCATTAAGCTTTGCTAAAGCCTTATGTCTTAGTGTTTCAGTGGGAGTGTGCCAAGTTACTGTTACGGGATATAAAATTGGGCAGAAGTATGTATATATATATTTTTAAACCCAGGATACTAGATGGAAACATTGTTTCTGAATTTCATCAACTCAATTAAGGAACCTCTTTCTCCCCACCTCAACTGGAAGAGGGGTTGATAATTAGACATTTGTCTAATGGCCCCTGAAAGAAACTGTTTTGTACTTTATTTTAATTTTTTTTAGTTTTAATCACTATATATGGTTATAAAAGTATATAATACTTTAAGTACTTTTTTTTTTTTTTTGGCTGTACCACTCAGTTTGTGGGATCTTGGCTACACCACCCAGTTTGTGGGATCTTAACTCCCCAACCAGGGATTGAACCTGCGCCCTCGTCAGTGAAAGCAGGGAGTCCTAACCACTGGACCTCTAGGGAATTCCCAATATATAGTACTTTTTTTCTTTTTAATATATTTATTTATTTATTTTTGGCTGTGTTGGGTCTTCGTTGCTGCGCATGGGCTTTCTCTAGTTGAGGCAGGCGGAGGCTACTCTCCGTTGGAGTGTGTGGGCTTCTCACTGCGGTGGCTTCTCGTGCAGCATGGGCTCTGGGTGCACGGGCTTCAGTAGTTGTGGCGCACAGGCTTAGTTGCTCTGCGGCATGTGGGATCTTCCGGGACCAGGGCTCAAACCTGTGTCCCCTGCATTGGCAGATGGATTCTTAACCACTGCACCACCAGGGAAGTCCCCAAGATATTCATACTTTTAATTTCTGATTTCAACTCCACTACTCACTCCACTTTTTTATACTCATCATTTCCTAGATCAAAACTTCTCAGGGATTCTGCAAGACAGGTCAGCTCCTTTCCCAGGTATAACTCCCTTTCTGCATACTCCTAACCTCATTTTTCTCTACCCTGCCTCATTACTTCTTACTCTTACAAAACCTTTTCCTTGTTACTGGTTTATACCTTTGTGTTCCTTTACTATTCATTTTATAGGAGTCCCAGGAGGGAGAGACACTGAACAGGAGTGATTAGTTTACCATTTTTACTCAAAAGACCATTTTATAATTTTTGAGAAGTGAACCATCGTTACTTATTTATGAAATTATATAAAATCATTTAGTCTGCTTTGGAGGATCCTTAGCAAATGGCTGGGAGAAGTTTGTTCAGCAAGCATTCATTGAGCACACATAATTGCAATTCTGTGTAATAAATGCTATAATGAAGGTAACTATAGGGTGCTAAGAGAACAGATTGAATAGGTACTTTAGCTAATTTGGGAGTGGGAATGGAGGATATGGAGAAAATTTTTCCCAGAGGAGCTAAACTCTGAAGTTGCAGTAATTAGCTAAATGAAAGACCATATTCTCTGAAGAGCATTTTCAAAGCATGGGAATGAAAGAGAGCATGGCAAAATTGGTGGACCTGAAAGTAGTTTCTTATAGGTAGGCATTTATGAGGAAGTGATAAATAAAACTGGAGAGGGAGTCAAGAACATGGTCCTGAAAGGCCTATATTTATTCTAAGGTCTTTGAATTTTACCCTGAAAGCAATGGAAGGCAGTTGTAGGATTTTAATTTTGCCGATGATGTGATCAAGTCTGCATTTTGGAATCAAGATAGCAGAATGGAGAATAGGAGACTATTAAAGGTAGGGAGACAAGTTAGAAGGTTATTGAAATAATCCAGGTTGGCTTTTGTGGAAACAGTTAAACCTTAAAGCAATGTTCTCAAAAAGATTTTGACCACAGTCCGTATGAAAGAAAGATTTTACATGGAAACTAAGAACCATACACACGTGCACATATACAGCAAAAGTTTCACAAAATAAAACTTACTCTTGTTATATGCAGTACACTGGGAGATATTCTTTCTTCTATATTATTTCATTTCCTATACTTTTTCTAATTTTTTAAGATGAATATTTAGATAATTGATTTTCAGCTTTTTAAAACTATGTATATTTAATACAGTAAACTTCCCTCTAAGCTGCATCTCACAAGTTTTTTGTTTGTTTTTGGCCGTGCCAGGTCTTAGTTGTGGCATGCGGGATCTTCGTTGTGGTATGCGGGATCTTTTAGTTGCGGCATGCACGATCTTTAGTTGCGGCATGCAAACTCTTAGTTGAGGCATGTGGGATCTAGTTCCCTGATCAGGGATCGAACCCGGGCCCCCTGCATTGGGAGCTCGGAGTCTAAGCCACTGGACCACCAGGGAAGTCCCACATCTCACAAGTTTTTATACTTAAATGTGTCTTTTACAAACAGCATATAGTTGGATCTTGGTTTTGTTTTATGCTTATTGTTTTTTAATCAAATCTGGCACTCTTAACTTACTGCCTTAAATTAAATTATCTTAATTTAATATTACTATCTTAATATTGTTATAATAAAACCTTAAATTAATATTGTGTTACTTCATGTATAATGTAAGAACCTTAACAGTAGTAGGATTCCCTTCCCCCAGGTCTTTATGCTATTGTTAACTATTTTACTTATGTATATTTTATATAGTATAATTTTTATTATTTTTCTTAAACAGTGAGTAGACTTTTAAAGAAATTAAGGGGGAAATAGTCTTTTATATTTACTATTTCTGGTGTTTTTCATTCCTTTTTGCAGATCCATGTTTCCCTCTGGGATCATTTTCCTTCAGCCTAAAGTCTTTAACATTTCTTATAGTGCAGGACTGTTGGTGATGAATTTCTCAGTTTTTGTTTATCGTAAAATGTCTTTATTTTACCTTCATTTTTGAGAAGTGTTTTCACTGGATAAAGAATTATAAGTTGGCAGTTTTTTTCTTTCGTTACCTGAAAATGTTTCCTTACCTGTCATCCCTTGAGAAGTCAGCTGTGCCTAGATTTCTTCTTTGTACTTATCCTGCTACAAAGGGATAAAAGGGGTTCACTGACCTTTTTGGATCTGTGGTTTGATATTGTTCATCAGTTTTAGAACCTATTCGACAATTATCTTTTAAAATATTCCTTCTTTTTCATTCTCTCTCTTTTCCTTCTGGGACTCCAGTTATACGTCCCATGTGTTCTTAGATTTCTGTCTGTTCTGTTCATTCTTTTTTCTCTCTGGACTTATTTTTGGCTACTTTATATTTACTTGTCTTCACATATTTTTTGTTCTACTAAGCCCAGTCTGCTGTATTTTTCAGTTCTAGAATTTTCATTTCGTTCTTTCTTAGAGCTCCTTTTCTTTGTTGAGATTTCCCATCTATTCATCCATTCTTCATCTTTTCCTAAAAATTCTTTAACGTAGTATTTGTAATCACTGTCTTAAAGACCTTCTATGTTAATTCCAGTATCTGGGTCATTTCTAGGTATACTCCTATTGACTTTTTTCTGTGATGTGTGTGTGTGTGTGTGTGTGTGTGTACTTTAATCATACCTATATATACTATGTTTGCTTGTCTAAGAATTTATTTTATAGGAGACCTTCTGGGTGATACTTGTGGAAACTGTGAATTGTATCATTTTACCTTTAAAAAGTGTTGAGGTTTTTTTCTGGCAATCAGTTAAATTATCAGTGGATCACTGTGATGTGAAGGCTTGGTTTTAGGTTTGTTTGGACATAACCCTTAGTCCTGGGACATGATCCTTACTCCTAATCAATGGCCTTTGTGGGGTTTTAATAGGAAGTGAAGGTGTTTACTAAGCTTCTCTAAATTGACAGTGCATAAACTCTAAACTCTTTGCCTGGCACTGGGCAGCTGCTGAAATCACTGCTTAGGTCTTTAACTTCATAACTTCCTTGGAGATAGCATCAAAGGAACTATTTCCACCATTCAGATTTATATGTTTATATGTTTTTATTGTTATATATCTTAATTATACACATACATATTCTATAGTTGTTTTATGTAGTCAGTATTTATTTAGTGTTATTAGCCTTTTTATTTTACTGCATTTGATTAATAGCATTTGCTATTAATATTTTCTCTTTATCTTTGGTTTTCAGTAGTTATACAGTGATGTGCCTAGGTGTAGTGTTCTTCGTATTCATCTGGTTTAGGGTTTGCAGAACTTTTTGAGTCCGTGGTGTATTAATTTACTAGGGCTGCTATAACAAAGTACCTGAGAGTGGGTAGCTCAAACTACATTAATTTATTGTCTCATACTGTAAGGCTGTAAGTACAAAATCAAGGTGTTATTAGCAGGGTTGATTCTTTCTGAGGGCTGTGAGGGAAGATTCTGTTCCTGGCTTCTCCTGTTTAACTTGTAGATGGCTGTTTCTTCCCTATGTCTCTTCACATTGCCTTCCCTCTGTTTCCAAATTTTCACTTTTTTGTTAAGGATACCAGTCATATTGGATTAGGGCCCATCCTAATGACCTTGTTTTAACTTGATTACCTCTGTAAAAACTCTGTCTCCAAATAAGGTCACATTCTGAGGTATACAGTTAGGACTGTCAGTATATGATTTGAGGGGCACAATTCAACCCATAATGAGTAGCTTAATGTTTCTTATAAATTTTGGGATGTTTTCTTGCCAAGTATTGTTTCTATTCCATTATATCTCTTCTCCTCCTGGAGCTCTGTTAATTTGTATACTAGATCTCATCAGTGTTCCAAATGTCTTTTTATGTTAGTGTCTGTATTTTCTATCCTTTTCTCCTCGGTGCTTCCCTTCTAGATATTTTCTATTAACCAGTCTTCTAATTCATTAATTTTCTCTTATGCTGAATCTTATCTATTGTTTAACCCATCAGTTAATTTAGTTGGCTTATTTTTCAGTTCTAGAATTGCCATTTGATTTTTCTTCAGAAATAATTGGATTTTTCTGGTAAAATTCTGTCAGTCTATTTTCATTTTTTCCTCTCTCATTTTTTTTCAGTCTTCTTTGTTTTATTTTGTAACACTCTCAAACTTAAAGAAATAACTTAAGTATATTATGAAGACCTTTTTGTGGGGGGGGAGTCATGTGAAAATAAGTATAACTGATTCACTTTGCTGTACAGCAAAAATGAACACAACATTGTAAAGCAGCTATACTCCAATAAAAATTAATAAAAAAAGAATGAAGATAAGTAAATATATACATAAATAAAAATAAACACACACCCCCAAAAAAAGAAAAAAAGTTGCTGACACCCCATTACCCACAAATATTTTCATGAGTATTTTCCTCCAAGACAATTACTTTCTCCTTCATAACCATAAGGTGTAGCTGTTTAATCATGAAATTGATACATTTCATGCATTATTATCTAATCCTCAGCCCCTATTCAAATTGACCACTTTTTATAACAAAAGCTCCTGTCCAGAATCAGAGGTTTCATTTATTGCATTTCCGTTTTCCATTGATCTGGAACAGTTCCTCAGTCTTTTCTTTAATTTTCATGACCTAAATATGTTTGGAGATTACAAGTCAAATAGTTTGTCCAGTGTCCCCCAATTTGGATCTATATGATGTTTCTTTGTGATCAGATTGAGGTTATATATCTTTAGTAGGAATATCACAGAAGTGATTGTGTTCTTCTCATTTCATCCTTTCAGTTAGCACACAAGTTTGATTTGTTTTACTACCTGTAACATTCCCTTTCGTATCTTATTAGTGTGGCATCTTCCCAGCTTGTCCACTGAAAAGTTTTCACTTGGTAATTGCTGTGGGTTGAATTGTGTACCCCAGAAGATAATGTTGAAGCCCTAACTCTCTGGTACACGTGAAAATGACCTTACTTGGAAACAGGGTCTTTACAGATGTACTTAAATTAAGATGAGGTCATTAGGATGAGCCTTAATCCAATATAACTGGTGTCCTTGTAAGAAGACGGAAATTTGGATACAGATGCACACAGGAATAATATCATGTGACAACCAAGACAGATATTGTAGTGATGCATCTGCAAGCCAAGGAATTCCGAGGGTTGATGGCCACCACCAGAAGCTAGGAAAAGGCAGGGAAGGATTCTGCTCAGTCGTAGAGGGATCATAGCCCTGCTCACACTTTGATTTTGGACTTTTAGCCTCCAGAATTATGAGACAATAAATTTCTGTTGTTTTAAGCCACTCAGTAATAAAGTACCACAACACTAGGAAACCATACACTAATTAATAAGTGTCTTGTGGGGAGGTGTTTTGAAACTATGCAAATATTTTGTTCCTCTTCAAAGTTTCAGTTTACTCATTTATTTATATCAGTATGGACTCAGTCGTATTTAGTCAGTGTTCTAATTCATTACTAACTACTGATTCATTGCAAAATAATTATTTTGATGCTCAAATTGTCCCAGTGGGAGCTCCTTTCAAGCCACTTTCCGTGTTCTTTTGACATATCCCCATCATTTTTTGAGCATTTCCAGGTTCATCTTGCACTTTTCTGTCCAGCCCGGGAATCAGTCATTTCTCCAAAGAGCCTTGGTTCCTTTTAGTGAAAAACCATATTTTGTAAACCAAGATCTGAGTACTAGGTGTACTTATTATTATTGGGATATCACTGCTTCCAGACCATATCAGTGTACAGAGGTAGGAAATGTGTGTGTGTGTGTATTTAACCTGTATACACACATTTACATCTATATATATTTCTGTATCTGTCTATATATGTCGGAAACCATGAGTTCACACTATTATCTCCAATCCCAGTCTAACACTACAAGGTTCATTCTAGTTTTCTCCGTTTCCACATTTATAATTGCTTTTTCTAAAAATGTAAAATCTTGCTCCCCTTATCTTCAACATAATCACTTATTTGATCATTGCCCATGTGTATAGCCAGTTTTCCAGCACTTCCATCCCTCCCAGCCATCTCTGTTGGCTTTCTTTTTATCTAACTTAGGCTTCAACATCCCATGCAGTGCCTTCCTCCCATGCAGTCATTTTCCTCACCCTATTTTGGCTCCGTTACCTAACCTAGGCGACCAAGGCTTCCCTTCAACTCTTGCTAATGAATTTTGGACGGAATTGTTCAAGATGGGATTTTCTATATTTTCTTGAACGTATAAATCATAGCTATTTGGGTTTTGCTAGGTAATTCCGATGTTGGCTATACTTGTTTTGAGTCTGTTCATAGTGTCTGTCTTTTCTTTCATCTCTTGGCATGGAATACTGAACATTGTATATGAAAATACTTCTGGAGTCTCAGTGATTTCTCTTCCTGCAGAAAGGATTCACCCTTTCCTTTGCTAGGCAGATATTGTGAGAGCTTATCATATATATTTTTTAAAATTTATTTATTTTTTATGTATTTATTTTGGCTGCGTTGGGTCTTCATTGCTGTGCACAGCTTTCTCTAGTTGCAGTAGGCGGGGGCTACTCTTCACTGCGGTGCACGGGCTTCTCATTGCAGTGGCTTCTCTTGTTGCAGAGCACAGGCTCTAGGCGCACAGGCTTCAGTAGTTGTGGCACGCGGGCTCTAGAGCACAGGCTCAGTAGTTGTGGCACATGGACTTCGTTGCTCCATGGCATGTGGGATCTTCCCAGACCAGGGATCAAACCCGTGTCCCTTGCATTGGCAGGTGGATTCTTAACCACTGTGCCACCAGGGAAGTCCAAGAGCTAATCATATTAATCAAATCTGAAACTTAACTGACTTCAGGCTGAATTGCAGTTTGGGCAAACTTTTGATTTCCTGTGGTTCATCCAGCTTCTAAGTCACAGATTTTTCCCACTGAGAGCCTGCAACATCACTAGGGCCCCTCCATCACTGTGTGATTTGAATGCTAATCCTTGTCTCTTCTGTACCATGAGTCTATGTTTAACTCCGCTTTGCTTTTCAGAATTTTTCTGCTTGACTTCTTTAATTCCGTCTTAAGCAAGCTTCATAATTCAGCAAATATCTTTTTTTTTAATTGGAGTATAGTTGATTTACAGTGTTCTGTTAATTTCAGGTGTACAGCATAGTGATTCAGTTATACATATACATATGTTTGTTCTTTTTCAGATTATTTTCCCCTGTAGGTTATTACAGAATATTGAGTAGAGTTCCCTGTGCTATACAGTAGGTCCTTGCTGGTTATCTATCAGCAAACATCTTGAAGGAAAAGCCATAGCATATTGTTGAGCCAGTTCTGTCCTTCCTCTTTCATCAAAATTTTGGCCTTTCTAATTTTTTCTAATTTATCTCTACAGGCCAGCAAGACTTTTAAAAGTTCTCCTTTTTTCTTTATATTATTTAGTAGTAACCCTCTGCCTTTTCCTTTTGCCTGAATTCTCAAATTCTTGCCTAGATCCCCAAAATCAGCAGGACCCTGAGAGAAAAAGCAGCTGCAGAATGTCAGCTTGACTCTCCTCATGGTTTCCCCCTCTTATAGAATTTGCCACTTGGGTTTTTGTTGCCTTAGCACTCTACAGTACATTCAAATATGTGTGTGTGCACGTGCGTGCATGCGTGTGAGTGTGTATAGATATGTATGTGTATATATCTGGCTTTTCTAGTTGTTCTTGATGGGAGCATTTGCTGTGCTATAAACTACTCAATTATGAAACAAAATCTCAATTCTAGCATATTATTTGCCGTTCCACTCCATTTTTAAAATAATGCTTATTGTGCAGCCAACCAGAATGATGCCACAATCTAATGTTCCAAGACCCTTAACAAAAAAAAGAAAAAGACACACAGCTTCAAGGCACTGGCAATTAAGATAATCAGATGAATAGGATTTAAGCCAGATGATCAAGGTTAACAACAACAGTAATACATTGTATTGATTGTATGTACCCTTGATATGATGTGATGACAATCACACTTTACCTCTGTGGTCTTCCTCCCCAAAACCCATAACCCCAGTCTAATCATGAGAAAAACATTAGACAAACCTCAGTTAAGAGACAGTCTACAAAACACCTGACCAGTACTCTTCAAAACTGTCAAGTTCATCAAAAACAAGGAAAGTCTAACAAACCATCACAAACAAGAGAAGCCTAGGAGATGTGACTACTAAATTATGGGATCCTGGAATGGAAAAAGAACATCAGATAAAAACTGAGGAAATATACATAAAGTATGGGCTTTAGTTAATAATAATTATCAAAATTGGTTTATTAATTGTGACAAATGTATCATGCTAATGTTAGGTGTTAATAATAGGGAAAATTGGGTGTGGGTTGTATGAGAACTCTATTTTATCTTCACAGTAATTTTGTACACCTAAAACTTTTTAAATAGTTTCTTTTTTTAAAAAAATCAATAGTATTTAACCTCTCAGGCTATGCTTTATTTATTGATTTGATTTTTGTCTTCTTAGTCATTGCTGTATCTCCAGTACCTAGAAGAGTGGCTAGCACATTTAGACTCTTGATAAATATTGGTTGCTTGGAGAGATACAGCGGAGCAAGGGAGGATGAATTGCAGATAACTTCTAAGTCTCTAACTTGGGCAGCTGTGGATGGTAATATTGACTTAAGGGATATAAAAAGCAGAGATTGGAAACTACTCCGTGCTTGACAGATGATATTTTCTTGTTTTATACCAGTGATATAGTTAATAATAATGAAGAAATCTGATCAAGTCACAATGGTAGCTTCTTGGTTACTTCTCAAAGGAGTAAACTCTTCTTTTTCTTTTAGGCATATAAAACCTTTGCTAATCGAGTGAACAATTTAAAGAAAAAGCTGGATCAATTGAAGTCAACCCTTCCTGATCCTGAGGAATCACCAGTCCCTTCCCCAAGCATGGATGCTCCCTCCCCAACTGGCTCTGAGTCTCCTTTTCAAGGAATGGGAGGTGAGGAGTCCCAGTCACCAACCATGGAGAGTGAGAAATCTGCCACACCTGAGCCTGCAACAGATAATCGTGATGTGGAAGACATGGAACTCTCAGATGTGGAAGATGATGGGTCAAAAATCATTGGTATGTTCTATATGATTAGTAGACAACTTGCTCCTTATCTGTTTTGCCTTCCCCACCAATAAATCTATCACAGGCAGGTATTAAAAGATGGTTTAATCCTCATAAAATTAGAACACCAAGGTAGTAGTATTGTCTGTAGAGCAGTGGTTCAGGATTTGGTATGCCACGTACGTTGGGAATCATTGCTTAAGATCTGTGCTGTTCAGGGAATTCCCTGGTGGTCCAGTGGTTAGGAGTCCGTGCTTCCGTTGCCAGGGACCCAAGATCCTGCAAGCCACGTGGTGTGGCAAAAACAAAAACAAAACAAAATACACACTGGATTCTAGGAACTTGGTGCTTTAAAAAAGAGTGAAAATATCTCAATAATTGTTTATATTTATAACTTATTAAAATGAAAATATTTGGGCTATATTGAGATAAGTAAAATATATAATTAAAATTAATTTTACCTGTTTTTCTTTTTTTGATATGGTTACTAGAAAATTTAAACTTACATATGTGGCTTGAATTACATTTCTTTTGAGCAGCACTGCTCTAAAGGGAGGGCCACTTATGCTGGAATTCCTTATTCTCTGTCACTCTTGACCTTCAAGATTCCAAAGCCACATTTTGTTAACCACACTTTCAGAATTAATCTGGATTGGTGAATTGTTTCTCTGACATCCCCAGCTTTTATAATTATTCTTATTAGGCGGTTTGACTTAGGTTGAATTTAATGCACTATCCACATAGTGCATTGCCTTTAAATACTTTAAAGTATTAAGAGGAAAGTATTGCAGAGGCATCAAGAGTTAAAACATTGCATTAGTGCCAGTGCCTGATTGCACCCCCAGTAGACCAATTTCAGGAGGCCAAAGGATAATACATTAACATATGTACAGAGTTTCTGTTTCTTAGAAAGCTCTCAGGTTAATAATGGCAAAGAAAAGACAGGACAATTTATGACATAAATATTACTGAAAGAACACAAATGTGTACCAAATAATAACATGCTTCCAGAAATGTACAAATTTAATAACAGATACTAAGAAGATGTAAAGAAATCATTAAATGTAAGATAAAAGATGCATTTGGGGAATTCATTTTAAGCAGCTATTAAAGGTGGGAAGGTTCATAAATTATAAAGAGCATGACTTTTTAAAAAAATCATGAAGTGAATGATTTTTCTCTAAAGCATAGTACTTTTTAGGAAATATAGGACATGTTGGAAGCAGAGTCTGGAAAGTAGTAAGATGCAATACTATCTCTTTTCTTTTTTTAAACAGTAGAAGACAGGAAGGAAAAACCTGTGGAGAAGTCAGCTGTATCCACTGCTGTACCTACAAAGCCAACAGAAAGTATCTCAAAGGCCTCTTCATGTACTCCAGTGCCTGTGACCATGACAGCAACCCCACCTCCTCCAAAGCCTGTGAATACTTCTCTTCTCTCCCCTACTCCAGCACTGGCTTTGCCAAACCTGGCTAATGTGGATCTGGCAAAGATCAGTTCCATCCTTAGCAGCCTGACATCAGTCATGAAAAATACTGGTAAGTAGCCCTAGTAAAGAAGATAAAAGGCTTATTTCCACCTTTCTAATTGAACCATCAATCTGGGTTTTTTTTTTTTTTAATTAAAAGTAACTTTTTAATTAAAAAATAAAAATAGGGATTTCCCTGGCGGTCCAGTGGGTAAGACTCCATGCTCCCAGTGCAGGGGGCCTGTGTTCCATCCCTGGTCGGGGAGCTAGATCCCACATGCATGCCGCAACTAAGACCCAGTGCAGCCATAATTAATAAATAAATACATACATACATACATACCGCTACGTGGTCATCGTAGAAACATTAGAAGATAAGTTAAAAGAATAAAATATCCATAATTCTGCCATCCCAAAGGAAACCACTTGTGTTTAACCTTACAAGTGTGCGTGTATGTGTGTGTGTGTGTTTTGGGAAATAAAATGTTAGTAATAATTTTTCTTTCAGTAATTGAAGCATATTGCGTATACAGTCGGTCCTCCATATTCACCGGTTCTGCATCTGCAGGTTCCACGTCCAAGGATTCAACCAACCATGGATTGAAAATATTTGGGGGAAAAATTTTTTCAGAAAGTTCCAAAAAGCAAAACTTGAACTTGTCATGCCCCAGCAACTATTTATATAGCATTTACGTTGTATTTACAACGATTTATATTGTATTATGAGTAATCTAGAGATGATTTAAAGTATATGGAAGGACGGGGACTTCCCTGGCGGGAAGAAGAAATAGGTTCTCTGGTCTCTTTCTATTGGGACTCTGAAAACTAGTAAATACATATGAAAAAAAATAACCTAATACTTATCTAATTTAACAGTGTTCCAAGTAGATAGGAGCAAGTCTTAATCTAATTTTCAGGTCTCGGTGCTTTGACTGCCATGGCCCAGGTTTAATCCCTGATCAGGGAACAAAGATCCCGCAAGCCATGTGGCATGGCAAACAAACAAACAAAAATAAAGTATATGGAAGGATGTGCATAGGTTATATGCAAATACTATACCATTTTATAAGGGACTTGAGCATCCACAGATTTTGATATATTCAGGAGTCCTGAAACCAACCCCCCATGGGTACCGAGGGACAACTGTACTCTTTTGAAAGCAACTACTTAAAATTTAACTACATATCATGGATGTTTTTGTAAGTCATTAAACATTCAGCTATATCATTTAATAGCATTCAATAATTTATGTAAGCCTTTATTATCAGAACATCTAGTGTGTTTCCAATTTTTCGCTGTTATAAAGAATACTGTAATGAACAACCTTGATGCTAAAATTTTATGCACAACCCTTCTTAAAAGGGTTGATAAGTATATGGGACTTTTTGTAATGGAAGATTTAATGAAGATAAATAAAGTAGAGCTCCTCTACATGCTCATCACTCATCTTCAACACTGTAAACACATGGCCAATCTTGTTTCTGCTATGCCCTATCCAATCCTGATTATTTTGAAGAAAATCCCGATTATTTCATTTCTTCATAAATAGCTAAGTATTTCTAAAAGATAAAGACTCCAAAAAATTCAGCATATAGGTTTTTAAGTCTTTTCATGTTATAACTAAAATGATCTCCAAAAAACGTACTATTTTATGTACCAAGTATATGAAAGTTCCCATTGTTCCTCAACCTCTCCAACCTGTTTTGTTTTATACTTTGTCAAATTCAGTCTTAAAAAAATTGTTTGTTTGCATTCCTTTGATTAAAGATGTGGTTAAAATTTCTTTCATATGCTTATCATTTTTTGTGTGAAATACCTGTCTATATTTTTGATTGTTAAAAAAATCAAAAATCATTTCTTCTTTATATACCATTTTTCCTATGTTAAGAATCAACCCAGTATTTTAAAATGTAAAAATGTAAAGATTGCTTATATAACCCTCATTTTAAAGTCCATTTCAAAAGGAAATAACTTACTCATCACATAGAATTATGCAGTGGCCCAGTCTGATCATAATTAGCCAGCAATATCTATTGAGCACTTAGAGGAGTCTGAGGTGTAGGTTCCATTTGGTAGAGAAAAAAGAAATAGGTTCTCTGGTCTCTTTCTCTTGGGA
The DNA here is from genome assembly GCF_003031525.2 of Neophocaena asiaeorientalis asiaeorientalis. NCBI lineage: Eukaryota > Metazoa > Chordata > Mammalia > Artiodactyla > Phocoenidae > Neophocaena > Neophocaena asiaeorientalis. The sequence continues at coordinate 212,981 of NW_020175391.1, read as the reverse complement.
CTCTGAAAACTAGTAAATACATATGAAAAAAAATAACCTAATACTTATCTAATTTAACAGTGTTCCAAGTAGATAGGAGCAAGTCTTAATCTAATTTTCAGATTTTTTCTTTGTACAAGATGGACAATTTGTGGATCATTCACAAAAGAATTCCTATTGAACATACCATACTCAATTAAGTGACTGGAAAGTATCGTGAATTTATAGGTCATTTTGAATTTCATTTTCTTGAGTTAATCTTTCTGCCACCAGGGGTCAGTCCTGCATCAAGACCTTCTCCAGGAACTCCTGCAAGTCCCAGCAACCTCACCAGTGGTCTGAAAACACCTGCACCTGCCACGACAACATCTCATAACCCTCTAGCAAATATCCTCTCGAAGGTGGAGATCACCCCAGAGAGCATTCTGTCTGCTCTTTCCAAAACCCAGACACAGTCAGCCCCTGCACTGCAAGGTAAACTGACATGCGCTAGAGGGACTTGAATCGTGAATGTTTGTCTCTGGCTTAATCCTGGATTCCATTTCTGAGGAATCCAAAGCTATGAAATGTATAATACAGTTAATTCATTATTCTCTTTATCATGTACAAACTGACATTTATAGAATTCTGAAATGTCAAAGCTGAAAGAGACTTTAAATATCCTCTAGTCCGATACCCTCCTCAGGTGAGGAAATTAACACTCAGTGAGGTGATGTGACCTGCTTAAGATCACACATATGTCTGTTCAGTGAAGAGCTGAGACTAAAAGCCAGATTTCTTGACTGGAGTCCAGTATTCTTTCACTTAAACCATGTATCCCAACCTCTTAGTATAAGTTAGTACATGTTGAGTTCTACACATTTTAATGTTAACTGAAGCTAAAGACAGTAAGAAAGATCAATCTATCAGAACTCTTATGAGACATGATTATCTCTTTTTTTATGTCCTAATGTTTTATAGAGGCCTCTATAGATATCGTACCTTTTTTTATTTTCTGCCTAGCTATTATCGCTACCTTATTTGAACCTGTCTCTTCACCTTTGCTAATTATCTTGTTTTGTGCTAAAACCATCTGCTTCTAACATTTTTTCATAAAGCTTACCTTGCTCTTTGTTCTCAGACCCTCCAGATACCAACCTCAGTATAATTATGCAGTGAATTACAGCTTCAATATAGTGACTTACTCTTTATCAGTAGTTCTCAACCGGGAGCCTCCAGGGGACATTTGGCAATGTCTGAAGACGTTTTTGTTTGTCACAGCTGGGGTCGGGGTCGGGGTGCTGTACCTCTAGTGGGTGGAAGCCAGGGATGCTGCTTAACCCTACAATGCATAGGACAGTCCCAACAACAAAGAAGTATCCCGCCCAAATGTCAGTGGTGCTGAGATCCTGCTTTATATGAATAGAGAGCAGCAGTACAGGTATCTGTTAATTTTCTTATTTCCTAAACTGTTCTGTAAGTGTATCCGCCAGGCACTGTATTATAGTGAGCTTTGTCTTACCATGTAAGAGAATTTTGTTACACATAACTAAGTACTGTGAAATAGTAATCCACAGCTGTACATACTGGAACCAGCAAAAGAATTAATGATGATGCTACAGTGCATCTCATACTACTGATTTCAGGGATAATTAGTTTGAGAGATTGGCATGTTTATATGATTTCTCCTTTCCACTCCCTCTTCTATCACCATCCTACAGTTACAGTAAAATTTTTGAACTCGTATTTTAACTTCTTATATAGATATAATACTTAGATCTTAAAGAAGAAGCCTTTTTTTTCAGCAGATTGTAACAATAGTATCATGTGGACCTTCTCATCAGGCAAAATTTGAACAGAACTAGGTGTGTTATGACAAAATGAAAAGTGGGAATCTCAGGAAACAAGCTTTGTGGAATAACAGGGCAGTTTATATTACCTTTCAGTTCCTATGGAAAGTGGAATTCTCCTAGCCTTTTATTATTTTATTTTATTTTATTTTATTTATTTATTTTTGCGGTACGCGGGCCTCTTACTGTTATGGCCTCTCCTGTTGCAGAGCACAGGCTCCGGATGCACAGGCTCAGCGGCCATGGCTCACGGGCCGGGGCACGAACCCGTGTCCCCTGCATCGGCAGGCGGACTCTCAGCCACTGCGCCACCAGGGAAGCCCCTCTCCTAGCCTTTTAAAAGAACTGTGTCCGGCAACTTAAATAGATACATTTCTTCAAAGACCATAAAGGAAATCTCTTAGAACTTTGCTCTGAATCACCCACAGCCCTTATTGACTGATTTCAGCACAAAAGAATGACTTCAGTAGGCAGAGGCCATAGACTATGGTTTAAGATTGAAGAAAATTAATATTTAGCGGTAAGAGATTATTTCAGCCATTACCAGAAATCTGAGTAGTATCTTTGTTAAGAAGATGGTCTTCTGAAGAATTTATTTCACAACAGCTGAAAGATAATACTGAAATATCTTTTTTAAATCATGATATTATCATATCTCACTTTCTAGTGCTTGAAGACTTCTGGTTTTGGTAAGAGCAGTTACTACTAAGAATTAAATCAAACTGTTAGGAAGGGGAAAATTATATAGCCAGGGACCTTTTTGGAAATGAAACATGGATTTTTTTTTCAGGAGGATAATAACTGAAATAATATTTCAATTATTTGGATATTATCAAACACTGGATAGTAATAAAAGCCGTGCATCATTATTTAGAAGTTGATGGCATTTGAAAATGTCACAAGGATGGAGCAAACTTAAAATTCTTAAGACCTTAAATCTCTTAGCAAATAAGGATAAAAATTGATATTTTGAAGAAACATTAATTGAAGTATCATGAAATATTATTTTCTTTCACATATCGTTATAAAGGAACAGTTTTAATGTATGACTGAAAGCTGTAAATTCAGGTGAAGTATACATAAACTTTTCATTTGTGATCAGAAATTGAGGAGATTTTCCAAAATATGATTGAATATAAAGGACCTTCTGTTATCTCTTTATCAAGTATTTTTCCAAGCATTTTTCCGCAAGAGCAGTTTGCTTTGGTGAACTTTAGTCTTCTTTGCCCCAAAGAATTCTTTCTCAGTGCTTCTGAGAAGGTTTTGTCTGTCAGTGAGTGGGGTTGAATCTCATCAGTGTAAGCCTGAATAATCCTTGAATTTTCCAAGCTATAAGAAGGGGATTGTATGTTTTCTTGTGAAAGAATCAGTGCCCCAATGGTCTAGCTGTATAAGCTTTGTGGTGTATGTTTGTATATTTATTATTTTTACATTTTACAACTAAAATTTTTACAACCAAAGCTCTGTTTCCCCAAAGATAACACCAGTGTGGCAAGAGATGCTCCTTGAAAAAAGCGTCCCAGTTCAAATAAATTCCTGCAATTTGCATATTGCTCTCTCTCTCCTGAGGATAACAGTGTAGGTTAACTTGTTAGAGACAGTTGTGGAGGTTGGAAAGGAAGGATAGGGCAGAATATCTATTTGCGTTTAGAGAAACAGTTCCACAGACCAAACATTAAGAAATACTGGCTTAAAGTGTTATTTTAAAAGTAATTTTGCACCCTTTCTTTTCCTGCTTTGTCTTGTTTAAACTGTGAATGATTCTGACACTAAAATCTCCCCCATCCTGTTGCCTTTTATTTTGCCATGTTGGACTTATTTCATGACTACTAGAAACATTTCAGTAATTTGCTCTTATATTGATAAATAGGTCCAATGTTTTCTATGACATTTAGCCATTTACTTGTTTGGTCTGGATTCCCTTTGATCTCATATTTTAATGTCTATCTAGTTCCCACTGGAATGAATGAGAATATCCAATTAGCCTACATTGTTTTCATTGGAAGGTAGGGAGTTCTTTTTAACTCCTCTAATCTTTGTTTCTACAGGCCTGTCATCTTTACTTCAGAGTGTTACTGGGAACCCAGTTCCATCCAGCGAAGCTGCATCCCAGAGCACTTCGGCTTCCCCTGCCAACACCACAGTCTCTAGCATAAAAGGAAGAAATCTACCCTCCAATACCCAATCCTTTATTCCGAAAAGCTTTAGCTATTCCCCTAATTCATCAACTTCTGAAGTCTCTTCAACTTCAGCCAGCAAGGCCTCAATTGGGCAAAGCCCAGGGCTCCCCAGCTCTACTTTCAAGCTACCATCCAACACTCTGGGGTTTACAGGTACCCACAATACTAGCCCTGCTGCCCCACCTACTGAAGTTGCCATGTGCCAATCTTCAGAGATCTCCAAGCCAAAGCTGGAGTCAGAGTCCACCTCCCCAAGCCTGGAAATGAAGATCCACAACTTCTTAAAAGGTAATCCTGGTTTCAGTGGCTTAAACTTAAACATCCCAATCCTGAGCAGTTTGGGATCCAGTGCCCCAGCAGAAAGCCATCCCTCAGACTTCCAGCGTGGCCCTACTAGCACATCAATCGACAACATTGATGGAACCCCTGTGCGGGATGAACGGAGTGGGACACCCACCCAGGATGAGATGATGGACAAGCCCACATCCAGCAGTGTAGATACCATGTCCCTGCTTTCTAAGATCATTAGCCCTGGTTCCTCAACACCCAGCAGCACAAGATCACCACCCCCTGGGAGAGAGGAAAGCTATCCTCGAGAGCTCTCCAATTCTGTATCTACATATCGACCCTTTGGCCTGGGCAGTGAATCACCCTATAAGCAGCCTTCTGATGGAATGGAGAGACCATCTTCCCTGATGGACTCTTCACAGGAGAAATTCTATCCAGATACTTCTTTCCAGGAAGATGAAGATTACCGAGATTTTGAGTATTCAGGGCCTCCACCCTCTGCCATGATGAACCTAGAGAAGAAACCAGCCAAATCTATCCTGAAATCAAGCAAGCTTTCTGATACCACCGAGTACCAGCCCATCTTGTCCAGTTACAGCCACAGGGGCCAAGAATTTGGGGTAAAGTCTGCCTTCCCTCCATCTGTAAGGGCCCTCCTGGACTCTAGTGAGAACTGTGACCGTCTCTCGTCTTCCCCTGGGCTTTTTGGTGCCTTCAGCATAAGAGGGAATGAACCTGGGTCTGACCGGTCACCATCACCGAGTAAGAATGATTCATTTTTCACCCCTGACTCCAACCACAATAACTTGTCTCAGTCTACCACTGGGCATCTCAGTTTGCCACAGAAGCAGTACCCAGACTCTCCTCACCCAGTTCCACATCGTTCCCTTTTCTCTCCGCAGAATACCCTTGCTGCTCCCACGGGCCACCCACCCACGTCAGGCGTGGAGAAAGTCCTGGCCTCCACCATTTCCACCACATCGACGATTGAGTTTAAGAATATGCTTAAAAATGCCTCGCGAAAGCCCTCAGATGATAAACATTTTGGCCAGGCCCCCAGCAAGGGCACTTCAAGTGATGGTGTCAGTCTCTCAAACCTCTCCCAGCCCAGCTTGACAGCCAGTGATCAGCAGCAGCAAGAAGAGCACTACCGCATAGAGACCCGAGTCTCCTCCTCCTGCTTAGACTTGCCTGATAGTACGGAAGAAAAGGGGGCCCCTATAGAGACCTTGGGTTATCATAATGCATCCAATAGGAGGATGTCAGGGGAGCCAATACAGACTGTAGAGTCCATCCGAGTTCCTGGGAAGGGAAATAGAGGACATGGGCGTGAGGCTTCAAGGGTGGGTTGGTTTGATCTGAGCACCTCAGGCAGCTCTTTTGACAATGGCCCCTCAAGTGCCTCTGAGTTGGCATCCCTTGGGGGTGGGGGCAGCGGAGGCCTCACTGGCTTTAAAACAGCACCATACAAAGAACGAGCACCCCAATTTCAGGAAAGTGTCGGCAGCTTTCGTTCCAACAGTTTCAACTCAACATTTGAGCATCATCTCCCCCCGTCCCCATTGGAACATGGGACACCCTTCCAGAGAGAGCCAGTGGGGCCATCATCTGCCCCACCTGCCCCTCCTAAGGATCATGGTGGTATCTTCTCTCGAGATGCACCCACTCATCTACCCTCTGTGGATCTTTCGAACCCCTTCACAAAGGAGGCAGCCCTGGCCCATGCTGCCCCACCTCCTCCTGGAGAGCACAGCGGAGTTCCTTTCCCCACCCCACCCCCTCCTCCGCCCCCTGGGGAACATAGCAGCAGTGGCGGGAGTGGCGTCCCTTTCTCCACTCCTCCTCCTCCTCCACCTCCTGTTGACCACTCTGGGGTTGTACCCTTCCCGAACCCACCACTGGCAGAGCACGGAGTGGCGGGGGCTGTGGCAGTATTTCCCAAGGACCATAGTTCCCTCCTTCAGGGGACCCTGGCTGATCATTTTGGGGTGCTCCCAGGACCCAGGGACCATGGGGGCCCCACCCAACGGGACCTCAACGGCCCTGGCCTTAACCGTGTACGCGAGAGCCTGAGCCTACCCTCCCTTTCTCTGGAGCACTTGGGCCCAGCCCATGGAGGAGGAGGTGGGGGAGGCAGCAGCAACAGCAGCGGCCCCCCCTTGGGTCCCTCACACAGAGACGCCATCAGCCGGAGTGGTATGATCTTGCGGAGTCCCCGGCCAGACTTCCGGCCTAGGGAACCTTTTCTCAGCAGAGACCCTTTTCACAGTTTAAAGAGACCCAGGCCACCTTTCGCTAGGGGCCCTCCGTTCTTTGCACCAAAACGCCCATTCTTCCCTCCCAGGTACTGATGGAAACTAAGGGAAAGGCATTTTGAACAGTCTAGAGAGAATTGGAAGTAGGAGTTTGGTTTATTATTGTTGTTTTTGTTTGTTTTCCCTCCTTTGATTTATTTTTTCTTTTTTTTATTATGACAGAGGACCTCCCTTCCAAATTAAAAAGTCCCATGTGCATATGCCCACATTTCACTATTCCATCCAGTCCTGCCTCCCACTGCACTTATACCCACCTTCTCCAACTTGTTTGTATTTTAAGGGGGTGGGGGGCAAAGAAACACAACCAAAGCCACTTCATTTGGCTGGGGGTTTGAGGGGTGGGGAGGAAAACAGCTCGTATCTTACCCCATCTATGGAAGAGTATTATTACATTTGAAATAAAACTTCCATCAGTACAGATAATAACATGTGCAATGTTGGGATGTTATTTTGGGCTTGGCATGTCAAAAGTAGTCAGTGGAAGGATTCCTGTCCCCTTCTCTCTCCAGCTCCGTTACTGCTGTAACCAGTGTGGCTCTCTTCCCTGTATGCTCTGTGGCCTGCTGACAGCCAGGAGATGTTGCAGGGGAGAAATGTGGGAGACCTGGGACCTGTCAAGTTGTTTTGTTCTGCTTTGTTTTGTTTTTAAAGGCATGTTGCAGTTGAGTTCTTTACCTCTCTCCTAAAATCTAAAGCTTCTTTTTTTTTCCTTCTTTTTTTTTCCTCTTCTAAAGTACTATCAGGCAGTAACTTTGAGGAGATACGGACCTCATTTTATCCTAGTAAAAAATTTTCCTCTTTATACTTGGAGGGAAAGAAAGGGGGCTGGATATAATTTAAAGGTTAAAATAAGGAGTAGCTACAATATAGAGAGCTAGAGAAAGGAACTGTTAAATGGTGTGTTGTGACCTGCCCATCTGTCATAAACAAGGAAACATTTCTGAGGTAGTTTCACACATCTTGCACCAACCTCTTTCTTCCTGCTTTTCTTTCTTGACTATTTCCTCCCTCAGTTTTCATTTCTGCTTTAGCCAGAGAGAGTCACTACAGTTGACAATTGATATGAAGGTGTAACTGAAATGTTATCAAATATTATCCCTGTATTTTTTAATAAGTACACATTTTTACCATGGTGCCTCCCTAACGTAAGTGGCATTTGTTGGTAGTTTTCAGCAAAAGTTAACTACAAGGGAAAGGGAAATATTTGTCTTTATCTTTCTTTTCCCCTTGACCTAGTCCTGTATTCACCCCTCTTCTTGGTATTTCGAAGGAGGAAGTTCAGTAGCATCTTTTTTTATATTATACCTCTTTAGATCTGTCTTAGTGACAAGTGGGTATTCTTATATGTATCTTTACAGAGAAACAGGAGGACCCGATAAATTCAAATTTACCCCACTCTACAGATAGCAGCCTGTCACATTTCAAGGCTCAATCCTTAACCTCACCTCCCACTCTCAATAGAAAATAATGTTTCTGCCCTTAGTCATTTTCCACGAGAAAGGAATGCTTTTCTTGTCCCTGAACTGAAAGGCTTCTTATTTGTATTTCTACAACTAGTACTGGGAAAAGGACAATCACTGCATTCTGAGTGTTTATATCTTTATATCTAGGGACACTGAAAGGCAAATGTTGCTTTACTACTCTTTTTTATTTAGTGTCTTACCCCAAGGTACACACTGGTCATCTCCAGCCAGATGAGTAAAAAAAAAGGAAATTCTAGCAAGTTTCATATTTTCTTCCAAGTTAGTATAGGAGTAACTGTAGGAAGTATGGGGATTGCTCTGGATTCCTCCAGCGAAATATTAAAGATGGGAGAGAGTGGGCAGTGTAGTGACAGAAGATGATTATTTGTCTCAAAAGAAACTTGCTTTTCAGATAAAGAGCGTTTCAGATAAAGAGCAGCTTAAACCAGGTGTGCATCATAGTTTGGGAGTTTTTGTGTAATTTATTCCATATTATTTATTTGGGCTCGTCATGTTTTCTTTGGTTAGGATCCTGCAAGTCATTCATCTTCCTAATGCGTTTCTGGTTTTAAGCCAACTGTTCTTTCTTTCTTTGACTTTCTCAAGCCTCTCTGTCCTGTAGCTTCCCCCCGCCGCCCCCCCCCGCAAAAATGCATGATACCATGACCTTGTAAGTGGGGTGGGGTATATAGTGTAGCAAAGCAAAGAAACAGTACAGTTATATCGAGTCCTAAGACATTTGTTTAGAGAAAAGTATAAGAGAGTGTGAAGATGGGGGTGGGGGGAGGGAAAGGGAGAGTTCTCTCTGACTCGAAACTGGGATAGGTTTTTTCTTCCTTTGCAGAAAAGTGGGATGTTTTTTTATTCTAGAATAAAAGAATGTGAATTCTTTTTGCTGCTCTCGTTTAAGCTAAAAGTAGTGTTTACTTGAAAAGGCTCTCTGACCATTTGATTTTATCAGAAAATGCGGGGTTGTCAAGACAGTGGCTTCCTGAATGTTGGGGCAGGGCTATTGTCCTCAAAAGCATGATAGCTAATCCATGAAAGAAGGACCTTGTTGTACAGTTTAAAAGATGGACTTTTAAGGGTTGGTTTTTTTGTGGAGTGTTTTTTTTTTTTTTTTTAAGCCACAAAATCCTCAGTGCATTTGTTTCAAGATGGAAGTGAGGATTTGTATGTGACTTGTCAGCTGTTGTTAACTTTAAGGAAATCTGTCTACAGCAGTAAATGAAGACAACAATGTATATATGTGATATAGTGAAACAAAAAAGACAATTCTGGTATTCATAACATGAAACAAAGGGGTTTTATTCTTTCTTTGTCTGTGATTTAAAACTCCGTGCCCATGCTCTGACTTTTGTATTTCAACCTGAGTTTAAAAAATAAACAAGATTTTTTTAAAGAAAGCATAGCATAGTGTATCTTGGCAAGGACATGATTCATATGCAAGCAGAATATGTGAAGTTGTTACTAACGTCCTTGGTGCTCACTGTAAAATCACAGACAGAGAATCAGTGGGTGGGGGCCATGAATACACTGGTACCACTTAAAACACAGTGATACAGTGTCAGAAATTGAGTCCTTGAGTATTTTGTAAGAGTTTACTCTTCAGTCAGCTTAGATGAAACCTGTCTCCCTGCTCCCCTCTGCCCTCCCAAAAGTTGAGAATAAACAGAATTTGGTTTGTTTCCAGGGAGGGTAAAATGATAAGAGAATAGGCCTTTTATCCTTTCCGATCCCAGGAGTACAATGTTTGTGATATATATGGTACAGCAAACCTATCTAGATAATGTGAATATGCTAAACTTCTAATCGCAAAATATTCACTATCAATCCTGAAGTTACTGGTTCATGCAGAATTAAGCTTCAGCTGTTATTGTTTTGAAGCCGCTGTAAATTACTGCTTTTTCCCCTTTTTTTCTTCCCCTCCTCCCCCTCCCCCCTTTTTTCGAATGGGCTGGGGTGCCTGTTAAGATTAAAATTAGATATGTTGGATTGATATTCTCACGTGTTCAGTGTGGAAAACAAAACAAGTACATGCTTTAGAGGCAACAACAATGAAATCCTTTTGAAATGTGTATTAATATCATTTAATAAAATAACTAGTTCTAAAGGTTTGACATTTTTCTTTGAGATCTGGGGCTTTGACCAAGGGCCCCTGGCTTCTCTGGTGAGTGCAAATAGGAGGGAACTTCTCCAGGAGTTGAAACCGCTGCTTTGTGGAACAGGCCTATGGTTGGAAAGACCTAAATTTTCTCCAGCAAAGACCCTACATGACTGTCCAGGGCTGAAGGTGAAACCAGCTACAGAATGCAGGAAGAAAAGCCTGGATATATCTCTGAAGATACAATTGTATTGGCTTTTTGGTCTAAGAGTGCATGGAGGGTAGAGGGGCTGGTGTATGTGCCTGCACGGTTCTAAGGCAAACACAGATGCCACAGACCACCCATCTCATCCCTTCCTTGTGACCACTTGCCCTTTCCTCTCTTCCAGTCATTCCTCTTTTTTTTTTTTAATCTCTTTGCCCCCAAAATTGTTTTTGTTTCCTGTTTAATAAAGTATGGTTTCCTTTGTTGTGTGGTTGACTTTTCCCCTCTCGCACTGATCTTTTCCAACTGTCGTGCCCTTTGACTTCTGCACTCAGTGTCACTGAAGGCAGTCTGAGCCTCTTGAGAGATCTTTATGGCCTTGTGGTTTTCTCTTTGATCCTTTATGAAATTCAATTTTGAAAGGGATGATGGGTGGGGTGAGATCAAGATGTTCAGGGAATGGTTGGTAATGAAGTGGGTATACTGTATGGATGATAACTTGTGTTATGTCTTCAAAAAGTTGTACAGTCGTGAGCGAAGAAGCATTTTTAAAGCAAACATAAAATTGGGGTAGTGGTGATAGGGATCCTTCTGGTCAATTCTTTGCCCACATCTGCCCTTCTTGCATATTGACAGTCTGTCATACAGAAGCTACACTCAACCCCTCTCTTTTGCCCCATCCCTTTTTCATAACCCAGTGAGGCTTAATAAATCGAATGTTGGCTTAAGGTTTAAAGAGAGTTGCTGCGTGTAGACCAGGCGGGGTCACTGGCAGGGTAGAATGCTCTAAATAGCAGCCTTGAATACGTGAAGCTACAGATGTGTCACCAGACACTTTGGAAATAGCCTAGGAACACACCCAGCAGGTAGGGTGTACCACTATGCCAGCTGCTTCTGGAATCTGGCTCACCCTTACTTCCTGGTCCCCAGTTGGGACCTTGATTTGCCCTCCTGATTCCTGTCTCCACCCCAAGGAAGCAACAGCTTTTAGAATTCCTCATCGGCCTTTCTGAGCATGTTGAAAATACATAACTTCCCCAAAATTGTTCTATTTAAGCCAATATGGTATAGAAGGAATGAGTTACCCCCTCATGTATGTAGACAGAATAACATAAACACTATCTGAATGGGTTTTAGGGTATTGAGGCGTTTCTCATACTTGTTTATGAGTAACTGTACGGACAAGTCGGCTGCTGTTCACAATTGCTGAGTAATAACTCATTGAGTCTGCACAGACAAAGCTGCAAGAGGGATACCCACAAGTGAGATGGCTCCTAAGTAAAAATCCTGTTCTCCCCCCACGTAGAAGTAGAAAGAAGCACATAATGCCTTAAAGGAAAGGAGCAAGTGCAATGTAGAATTAAATATCAATTTCTGACGAACTGCTGGGGGAGGACAGAAGAAACCTTTAATGCTTAGTTACAAGTTTGAGGGGAAGGGGATAAGGAGGCTGAGATCTATCTAGAAACTGATATTACAGTTACCTTACGGTTCTATTTTATTTTTTTCCTGTCCTTTCCCTTTGTTATCACTGTGGCAAGAGTCAAACGTTGAGAACACAGATATGGGTGGAGGGGCTAGTGAGCAGTGCCAACAGAGAGAACAAATACAGGCTGCAGTTTGTGTCTGACTTAAAAGGGTGTTGGCTAAACCAGTACACCCTGGATCTGCTGAGGTTCCTAGCAAATTAGATGTTCCAACCACATTACCTCCTTTCCCTTCCCCATTGGATCCCCTTCTTTTTGAGAATTAAGTCCTTTGCAACATAATTTGTGGGAAGGAGATAAGACTTGAAACTTCCTACGTTTTTTTTCTTGGAGTATTTCAGTTGGAATGGGTAGAAAGAAGACGGGCAGCATCCAGGAGGAAAGCATTCTGTTTTCTCCTCCCCTGGCTAGGAATCCTTTGCATCCACATGAGGCAATACTTAAGGTCCCATTTTCTAGGTAGCCAATCATTGTCAAAGGCAGTAGAGATTAATGAAGTATTAATTTGAAGTCTTGGTTTTTCGGGTAGTGGGCCATTAGTTGTATGTAATCTTCCGTAGATGTAGCTAGGGCCTTCTTTCAGAGTACTTTGCTCTTTGCTTTTGTTTTTTGGGTTTTTTTACTTCAGTATCAAACAAGTTGGCACTGACTCCTGTGTTTGGGAGACTTCATATTTTTCCGTTGGTCTTGACCTGACCAACCAGGGTCATTTAAAAGGCAGGGTGGAGGTGGCTGTTTCCTTGTTTCTCAGGCTGAAGAAATGTCTTGGGAAAGGGAAATGTTAGTAGAGATATTTAGGTGAGCCAAAGGTTTTGTCTTCAAAGTTCAATTTATCCCCATGCTCTGGGTAGGAAGCTTCCCCCTCTTGATTTATTCAGCAAACTTGGCTGGACTTTCTCTTTGTAGCATCTTTAAAGCAAAGTTAAAGTTTGGCTGTGTCCTAGATCTTCATTACTAAGGAAAAAAAAAATTTTTTTTAACCTAAACTCCCCACAGTACCTACTGTAGGCTTAACCACTTGGCTAGTTCTTTGGGCCTCAAAAGCATTTGGTGGCAATGATGTAAACCTTTCTTTATGTATTTTACCTTCTTACATTTCTCTCTTTTACCTCCAATATCTTTTAAAATTTCTTTGGTGCAGGGAAATTTTGCTTCTAAAAACTAAGATTTGGAGGTAATGTGTTGATCCTGATAACAAGTGGGAAATGTACTTTACCTTCAATGGAGAGAATTCTTACAAATAGTTTAACGTTATAAAAACAATACCTCCTCAACCAAAGCTTTAGCTAACAGGATGTCTATTCTAAAAGAGGAGTAAAGCTGAGAATTTCCCAAAATTAAGGGTCTAGTATACCCTTTACTGAGGATTCCCTTTTCCCTAGACTTCTGTGAAGTCTTCTGCCATTATTTCCTAAACTCTTCTTTTTCCTTAACCTTAGTGTGGTAGAGGATATTTGGTAAGATGCCTCTTTGCCTCTTTTCTTGGCTTTTTATTGGACCTTTTTCTCCACCGTATATTAAAGACCTCTTAGGCCCCAAAGGCTCCTAGAAGTGTACCCTGGAGAGACAAAAAGCTGTGCTACCAAACATGATGCATTATGATTATCCTGGTCCCTGAGAGATAGCATAGCATGGCAGAACACAGGCCTTGGTTTCAGATGGACTGCAGCTTGACTTGTCTGAGAATCATTTTCAATGTTTTAAAGGGAGCGTAAGAAGAGCTACTACTTGTCGGGGTTCTAGGAGTTAAATGAGATAGTGAAGCATGGTACTTGGCACATAGTAAAAGTCCGAGGCTGAGACATGCTAGTCATAGATCAAAATCACTGTGAAGGACCAGTGCTTAATGCGTTGGCCTTAGCTAGCTTGCTTTTTGCCTGCTTGCTTGCTGGCTTGCTTGCCACACAGGGAGGAATGGAATAACTTGACATCCCTTCCTCCCTCCCTCCACTGCAAAACAGGTTACATAGGTGATGATACAGTGGTCGATTGATTGGCACCTCCTGAGCAGTCAGCTCAGTGCATTGCACACAGTAAGCAGTCAGTAAATGTTTGAGGGATGAGTGCCGGGAGCTACCATAACTGTAATCTACTTATTCCACCATCCCTCTACTATCCTTACAAAGTAGAATGATTGAAGAAGGTGTGTATCAGTATATGAATACTTTGGACTTCCGAGTCAGTACAGTGATTGGTGTATTCTTAAGTCAATAATTATTTATTGAGCAGCTACCAATTTGTTGCCTTCAATGTAACACTCCCCTGTCCCTTTTGGTGCAGAGCCATGGGTAAAGTTTGTCTCACTTTCTGAATGCCATTTAAAAATTCTCCCTACCTTCTCCCAACCACACACACACACACACAAGTAATCTTCCTCTTCCACAGTCTTGTTTATTTCTTTTTGTATTTCAGGGTGTGTAACATACCAGAAGATGGAGCCAAGATCCAGGGTGGTGCCTGTGACTCAGATCAACTGCTGCCTCTCTCAGAACCTCTGGAAACTTAGATTAAACATCTTTCTCTGACAGCTTTTCCTCCACAATCCTTGATAACATCACCATTGGAAACTTGAGAACCAACTCCATCCAGCCCCACCCCCAGGTGAGGGGACTAATGGGAATTACTGAGAACCTCACAGCTGTCCCCAAATCCATTTCCCCTCATACTTTACTACATATCTGGTTGTGTTTCAATTTTTATTGTGTAAAACAAATCAAATATACCTAGTACTGTGTTCTGGATATAGCAGGGAGAGGGAAGAGAAGGGATAAAGGAAGTTGAGAGCTAGGATGGGAATGAGTGGCAAAGGTCTTGTGTAGGAAGCAGAGAGCTAAGATTCTAGGGTCAGGCACTTCTTTCTGAAGTGAAGAGGGAGTTGCATTGGAGTAAACTCTATTACCCGAGAAAGTCTGGTGTGGTAGAAGAATACAAGATGTGGATTCAGAATCCAGTGTCAGAGCTTACTGTTTGGCCTTAAACCACTTACCTTCTCTGACCTTAAATTCCTCATCTTTAAGATTAAGAGGTTTCTAAGGTCCCTATTTAAGCACGATGAGTATGAAGGGACTCCAAGGAGTGCCCTCTGCAGAGTTTTCGCTCTAGCCCCAAAGCGGTTATATTCATTTGTTCTCATAGCTTGTAGCTATTGTTGCCCATTACTGTGTACCATGCAGTATATTAGGCGAGTTACATAAAATTAACCTCAACAATTCAGAATGATAACTATTATTATTCCCATTTTATAGATAAGAAAATGGAAGCTTATTAGAAATTAATTTATCCAAAATTACATAGCGATCCAGGATTTACACTAGGTCTGCCTTGTCCCAAAGTCTATGCTTTTACCTGTTACCTACCTGCCAGTGGAGACTACGTAAAAGAAAACTTAGTGGTTAAAAGAAAATAACTATCCTTTCTAATCTGTTTTTCTCCCGCTCGCACTCTGGAGAATTTTCCTGCCTCTGCCCTCAAAGCCGCAGGATATCTTATTGCTACTTTGGTCTGAAACTGCAGGTCTCTGGAATTGCCCATATGTGTAACAGTTTAGGTCTTCCGGTCAGCCGGAACCAGCCGCAACTCTGCTCTCGCTGTGTGGGGTGTACCTCTTCGGAGTTCCTGGAGGTGGTCCCAGACTGGAGTGGCAGCTGTAATAACCAATAGGCATGGACATTGTTGGGCCGGAAGCCAATGAGGAATCTGGCGATGGAGAAGCGGCGATCATTTATTTGAGGATGTAGGACGGGTCTGAAGGAAAATGGGGCTGTGTCAGACGTGGCGGCGGCTTCGGATCCCAGGGTTACAAGCCTGCGGGCTGCACATGGTGCGTGAGGTACCCAAAGATTCCGAACCACATTGGACCCAGCCCAGCGGAACCCCAAAGTGTAGGCTCTCAACCCAGCCTGACCCCCTCTACGTCCCGCCCTGCGTCTCCAGACCCGGCTACTCTAGCCCTTAGATGCGCCATCTTTTTCCTAGGGTCAGCAGCCTGCGGGGCCTAGGGCTCCCAGCCTAGGACCCGTTATCACCCAGTCCTTTTAAAGACTAGGGATTAGGACCACGGCCACATAAATGTTCTAATTTCCCACTGTCCCCAATCCCAAGAAGGAATGGTGGGACATGTGTTACCTCCTAACATCTTTCCCTCCAGGCAGCTGTGCCGACCCCTCCACACTGGTTGGTAGAGCGGCTTGGCCTTTTTGAGGAGCTATGGACTGCTCAGGTAAAGAGGTTAGCAAGCCTGGCACAGAAGGAACACCGGACTATCAAGATATCACTTCCTGGAGGCCAGAAAGTGGATGCTGTGGCATGGAACACAACCCCTTACCAACTAGCCCAGCAGATCAGGTATCAGGCCCATTCTGTACCTACCAGGATAATCCTTCTATCTCTGTACTTTCTCGATTTGAGCAGGGAAAGAGCTCTGTATGCTTATTCCATTCCCATCAAGACAGCTTTTCCTGCTGATCCCTTTTTATCTGCATTAGTTTCATAGTCTCTGCCCTTACTCTATCATGCTTGTGGGAAAACAACGATAGGTTCTGTTGCTCTGGTAACACATTTCCCCTTTCAAGTTTGGAGTTGCTAAGAGATTAGTCCCTCTCTACCCCTTTGGATGGTAACCTTGTTTTTCTCTTTTTCCCCATCCCCCACTGCTGAAGTTCTAAACTGGCCGATACTGCAGTGGCTGCTCAAGTGAATGGAGAACCTTATGATCTGGAGCGGCCCTTAGAGACAGATTCTGACCTCAGATTTCTGACATTCGATTCTGCAGAGGGGAAAGCAGTAAGTTTCTTCCTTATCAGGGATACAGTGGCTACTAAACGAAGAGATGTTTAAGTGGGCACTTCTAGCATTTATTTCTTTTGCCTCAGTTTCTCCATTTGCAGTTGGGAGGGAGGCCTACCGCAGATTGCTTGTCTTGAGTATTCCTGACTAAGCTGGAAACTTAGGGTGAAAGTTTTTTCTTAGCCTGGGTCTGTTAAGCAGTGATCATTGTGCTAGTGAAAGGGAGAGATATAAAGTTGAAAATAGAGGATAATATGCCACGTTAGCCCTCCAACTCTTGAGACATGCATTATAAGTCATCTCTAGCATGTATTTAATTTTAATGTGGCTTGCACAACCGAGCACATCACCTGGCCTCCTCTCCACCTTTTCATGTCAGCTTGGATGGCATGAAAACTGACTAGCCTCCTACTGCGCTCTAGAACCGGAAGCACTGAGGAGGGAGGCTTACTCTCTTCTGTGTGTTGCCTCTAGTGGCCTTCTTTCTTTTCTATTCAGTTGTTTTTGTTTTCATTTTACTTTTTACTATTTAGTGGTCACCCCAAAGTCAGGTTCCCCATTTTGTGATAGTTATTCATACTAGTTTCATGCCAGCTTCTCTGAGGAGAGGATCCGAGAGCTAGGGGCTAAAGGAGAAGGTTATGAACTCATGAACTCCTTTCTTGTGAACCCAGGTATTCTGGCACTCCAGTACCCATGTCCTCGGGGCAGCAGCTGAACAACTTCTAGGTGCTGTCCTCTGTCAAGGTCCAAGCACAGGATGTGGCTTTTACCATGATTTCTTCCTTGGAAAGGAACGGTGAGTAGTGCAAGGAAGGAGGAGAGTGATTCTGGGGTGGTTTCTTTTTCAAAGATTTCACCATATTTTACTTTATTTTTCTGTTTTTTTGAGCTATAGTTGATAAATAAAACTGTAATATAAAGTGTACACATGGTGATTTGATGCATGTATACATTGTGAAAGGATTCCCACATCGAGTTAATTATCGCATGCTTTTTTGTGTGTGTGTGAGAATGCTTAAGATGGGCTCTTAGCAAATTTGACTTATGCAATACAGAATTTATCGACTATAGTCACCATGCTATACATTAGTTTTTCAGACCTTATTCATCTTATAACTGAAAGTTTGTACCTCTTTCCTGGGGTGTTTTCTGAGGCCTTTTTCTGGGGCCTCAGGCATGTTCAGTTTGGAGGAGAAAGAAAGCTAGGGGCAGGTCCCTCCATGCCTCAGTTGTGACATAGGTACCACTTTCTCCACTAGTCCATGTCTTTCCTTTTCTAAATCTGCTTGAAACTTACCTTCTCTAGCTTTTATGAATTCTTCAACTTTTACTTCATCCCTCATTACTGTTGCTCTAGTTTTCTTTATCCAGATTGCCTGCACACAACATTTAATTTCGTACAGAGAGCTTTTGCTCCAGCTGTAAACTTTGTACCTGATTTCCTATTTGTTTTCCCCTAGTCTGTTTGTCTTTGCCAATAATTTTAGATGTTTTTGGAAGGCAGGATTTCATCCCATGGCCAACACCCAGGTGATGCTCCTTAGAGGATGGAAGCCAACCAACCCTCATCTTTCCAGGACAATCAAGGGCTCAGAGCTGCCTGCTTTGGAACGGATTTGTCAGGAACTTGCAGCTGCTGCTCAACCCTTCCGGAGACTAGAGGCTTCCCAGGATCAGCTTCGGCAGCTCTTCAAGGTGGAGTGGAGACACACAAGTTTAGGAGGATAATCTAGAGACGTGAGGGAAGGAGTGGCTCTCTCTCAGGACTTATTCGTGGGAATAATGACTTGTCTTCACTCTTCCCTTCTTCCAGGATAACCCCTTTAAGCTTCACCTGATCGAGGAGAAAGTGACAGGTCCAACGGCAACAGTATATGGGTGAGAGCTGTCAAGATTGAGGAAAACAGGGAGAGGTGGGGATGCACTAAAGAAGGCCAGAAATGGGATAAGGGAAAGAAGATAGAAGGTAATCTGTTGCTCCCAAAAAAGAAATGGGAATTGATTTTTATCTCCCATTGCTTTCTCTGTGGAATAGTTCTTTATGTCTCTTTCTGTCAGCTAAACACCCTAGAGGGAGAATCCTAGAAGCTCAAGAATCTGGAAATCACTAACTGGCCCCTTCTTTCTCCCAGGTGTGGTATGTTGGTTGATCTGTGCAGAGGCCCCCACCTTCGTCATACTGGACAGATTGGAGGCCTGAAGCTGCTATCGGTCAGTTGTGAGGGCTGGGTTAGGTTGAGATTACTGTTTTCCCTGGAGTGAGCTGGGGAATGGGAAGGTGATCCTCTCTGTCAGCCCCTTTTCTGCTCTGATAGCTAAGGGGGGCAATCCAGAAATAGAAACTTTGTCCCTGCCTTTTAGAAATCCCCATCTGATGACAGATACTGGACACCCTGTCAGGGCCCAGAAGCCGATTCCGAGTCCATAGTCAGACATTAGCACTAAGGGAGATGGCGAGGGAGGGCATGAACAGGCTGGACACGGTCATGTAGGGAAGGCTCCTGTGGAGAGAGCCAGTGTGGAACACCATTTGACAGGCACAGAGAGAATACTCTTAAGTCAAAGGCCTGCCCTTTCTGAAAATATTGCTCCTGGGCAAGGTGAGCTATTAGTTGGAATAGGAGCAGAGAGAGAGGGGAGGGGCAGTTGTGCAGAGCAAAAAGCCCTGGACTGAAAACCTAGGCATCTGCTCTTAGTCCTGTCTCTGCCACTGATGAAGTATACGGCCTTGGGTAAATCTCCTTACCTGTTTTCCCCATCTATAAAATGAAGCTGTTGATTCCTGTCCTACCAGTAAATCCACATCATAGAGACAAAACCAACTAACGCAA
Organism: Neophocaena asiaeorientalis asiaeorientalis; assembly: GCF_003031525.2. Lineage (NCBI taxonomy): Eukaryota > Metazoa > Chordata > Mammalia > Artiodactyla > Phocoenidae > Neophocaena > Neophocaena asiaeorientalis. The sequence goes on along the minus strand of NW_020175391.1, from coordinate 193,512 downwards.
GAGAAAGTGTTTGAGGAAAAGTTAAAAGTGCTATAAAATGCAGGCTGTTTCTTATTAGTACTATACAATTGTTCAAGGAAAGAACAAGCAGAGGCATTTGAATTTCATGGATCCAGGAACAGGACCTAGTGTGGGAGACTGAGTTTTCTAGCAGCTGTATGGGAGATTGATAAGGGGATGGATAGACTAATATTTGACCAGAACTTAGGGTTACTTTCCTGAGCAGTCATTGATTAGAAGGGAAATGAACAAAGTACACGGGTGCTGGTAGGGCAGTGGTAGTGAGAATGGGGACAAAAAGAGGTGGCAGGGTAGGGTTAGAATTCAGCAGGACATATGTAGAAATCAAGGCTCAGGCACCTCCGGGGTGGTATACGTGGCAGGGGGTGTCTGGAGGATGGCGGGGGCCATCCTCCTGGTGGTGATGGTGGGAAAAGTAGACAGAGAGAGATGAGATGGGATCGTTGTCATACCTGTGATGCTTATGCTCAGAGTATCATATGAGGATTGAAAGAGGGGTTGTCCTCATCTTTCCCTTTGACTCCCTTTGTCCTCCCACAGAACTCATCATCCTTATGGAGGTTTTCTGGCACCCCAGAGACACTGCAGAGAGTGTCAGGGATTTCCTTCCCCACTGCAGAGGAGCTGAGGGCCTGGGAAGAGTGGAGGGAGGAAGCAGAGTTACGGGACCACCGGCGCATTGGGAAGGTACAGAGACTGGGAAAATGGGGGCGGTGATGATGAGGGTTGGAGAGAGATGAAGGAACCTGACTGTGAAGTTGAGAGCAGATTCGGAATCCCGCAGACTGAGCAGCTTGGTCAGTTATCTCTTCTGGGTTCCCAAGCCCCCGCTTCCCCGTTGAAGTGACTGTTGCTGTTCCCGACTCCAGGAACAGGAGCTCTTCTTCTTCCATGAACTGAGCCCCGGGAGCTGCTTCTTCCTGCCTCGAGGGACAAGGGTGTATAATGTACTCGTGGCTTTTATCAGGGTAAGGAGGACCCATGTTCAGGGGAAGGAAGACTGGGAAGGGACTGAGGGCCTAGAAGAAGCCATGTGTTAAAAGAGGGGGATTAGATAGAAGTTTAAACATAAATATTGTAAAGTGCTAGTGACTTTTATCAAGGGCCTAGAAACGTGTGGTCTACAGTGAGGAGCATAGTGAGGGAGGATGGTGCTTACTAGGTTGTAGCTGTGTTCAGCATGACCTGAGAGCCCAGAAGAATCACACAGCTGCCATCCTGCTTCCTCTCCCCCTAGTCACTCTGGCCTTCCATGTCTGTACCCTCCTCTCTAGGCCGAGTACACCCGCCGTGGTTTCTCAGAAGTGAAAACCCCCACGTTGTTTTCTACGAAACTCTGGGAACTGTCAGGGCACTGGGAGCATTACCGGGAAGACATGTTTGCCCTGCAGCCCCCAGGCTCTGACAGCCATGCCGGCTCCCAGAGTGACCACTCTACCAGCCATCCCACAGGCACGCTTGCCCTCAAGCCCATGAACTGCCCTGCGCACTGGTGAGCTGGGATCCAGGAGACCTGGGTCCTCCCAGGGCTAGGGCTAGGCACCTGGTTACTAAGTACTAAGTTGTAGAAAACTTGGAATCGTATTGGAACACTTGATTTGAGTCTTGAATCTGCCCTCTAGCTCCCTGTGTGAATTTGGAAAAATCATTGCACCTCCCTAAGCCTCAGTCTCCTCATGTGTAATATCAAGGGTTTGGAGTTGCTGTCTAAGGTTCTTCTTTCAGTTCAGTGCCTGTCACGGAACAGGGGCACAGTAAGTGATGTCTGTTATTGTTGTTACTGAGATTCACTTTTGAACCAGGCAGGGCCCAGATTGTGATGAGTGGGATTGACAGGACTCAGGCATGCTGAGGCTGGAGAGCGCGTTAGCTGATGGTGCAGAGAAGGGAAGCAAGCAGCCTGGGTGGAGGAGAAGGCTTCAGGGGCTAGTTTTCCCTGTGGCCCTGACTCCTCCCCACCCCAACCTCAGCCTGATGTTCGCCCACCGGCCCAGATCCTGGCGAGAGCTGCCCCTGCGACTGGCCGACTTCGGGGCCTTGCACCGGGCCGAGGCCTCTGGCAGTCTGGGGGGACTGACCCGGCTGCGGCGCTTCCAGCAAGATGACGCTCACATCTTCTGTGCACCCGATCAGGTGGCTCTTCCCCAGCTCCACCAAAGCATTTCTAAGCCGCCTTTCATTCTCCTTGTGAACTGCCAACATTCCTGACTCTCAGTTGCCCTCTTTATATACGATAATTTAGCTACATTCTATCGCAACCTTTCCTTTATGTTTTTGCCCTCTTTTCCCCAAACTACCACCACCCCAGAGCTCTAGCTAGCACACAGCTCATCTGCCCTTATTCCCCCAGCTGGAAGCAGAGATCCGAGGCTGTCTTGATTTCCTCCGCTCTGTCTACACTGTCCTTGGGTTCTCCTTCAGCTTGGCACTGTCTACCCGGCCATCTGGCTTCCTGGGAGAGTCTTGCCTTTGGGACCAGGCTGAGCAGGTGAGCAGGTGGTAGGGAAGCAGAGGCAGATAAACCAGTCTCTGATGGAAGGAGAGGGGAGATGGGAATCAGGGTCCCTGGTAGAGACGTATGCTGAGAGGGTCACTGTTGGGGACTAGAGGGATCTGTTGCTCATAAAGTTTAAGATGACATATTCCTCTCTTGTATCCTTTCCTCTAAAGGTCCTTCAACAGGCCCTAGAAGAATTTGGAGAACCCTGGGACCTCAACCCTGGAGATGGTGCCTTCTATGGGCCTAAGGTAAGCTGGGGACCATGGTTAGAGTCTTATTTATTCCTTTTTTTGTTTTGTTTTATTAACTGTTTAATAGATACGAAGGAATGTTTTTAAATTTGTGTAAGATATAAAGAAGGGCAGTACATCTCCTGCTCTCATGGAACTTAGGTCTGGTGAAGGCTCTGAGAGGTAAATAGGGTGTTTCAGCACCGTGGGATCAGTGCTGTGTAGGTACTAAGGGGGCACGTTACTCAGGAGGGTCAGGAAAGGCTTCCCATAGGAATCTCTTTCCAATCTGAAAGGTAATCGTTGGCCAAGTAAAAAGGTGCTTCAGGAGGGAATGTTGGGGGCTTCCCTGGTGGCGCAGTGGTTGAGAGTCCGCCTGCTGATGCAGGGGACACGGGTTCGTGCCCCGGTCCAGGAAGATCCCACATGCCGCGGAGCGGCTGGGCCCGTGAGCCACAGCCACCGGGCCTGCGCGTCCAGAGCCTGTGCTCCGCAACGGGAGAGGCCACAACAGTGAGAGGCCCGCGTACAGAAAAAAAAAAAGGAGGGAACGTTGTAGGCAGAGGCTGGGGCGAAGAGTAAAAATTCACATGGCAAGTTGGAAGAGGTGAAAGAAGTCGGGGAAAAAGGACTGTAAAGTGTCTGCTGGATTTAGTGAAAAGGCTGTTAGGTTTTGAGGGTCCATTTTTCAGTAAAGTGGGGACTAGACGTGGAGTCAGAAGTGAATGAATGAACCTAACACTTCCAAGAACATTGGCTCTTATAAAGGCAAAGGAGAGTAGCTGGCAGATCCAAAGAGATGTTGATGAAGGGAGAGACTTGAGAATTTTTAAATGCCGTGATGAGAGGGAGCCTGTTTGGGTCAGGGAGAAGTTGAAGTTGTAGAAGGGGTTTCAGTAGAGGAAAGTTTCTGGGGAGTCTTGAGGGTTGGGATCCAGAACGCTTCACAGAAAGAAGCACCTGTGCTGTTGTTTAGGGGGTAGAAGGAGAGGCTTGGGGGTAGGTGCCAGGATATTTATAGGTGTGGTGACAGAAGTTGAGACATTTTCCCATCTCATGATACCAACTATCAGAATTCTCCATGAGATGGGAGGCAGGATCATTTGCTGAGATAGGAGTGGAGAATAGGAGAGTTGTCAGTGCGGGGGTTGAAGATGGGAAGAGAGGAGAAAGCTTGAAAATCCTTGAGGAGAGCAGGATGCAGAGCTGATTAGGGCAGCCAGAGGATTGCAGGCAGCAGCACGGGTTCAATTGAGGTTCACAACAGCGACTTGCATCAGTTGCTGTGCTTGCTTCTGTGTTGTGTGTGGCGTGTTGGGCAGCACTGGGCACTTCTGTTCCAGGGCCAAGGAGGTGGGATGCTAGGGTGCCACCAGGGTGGGGTTTTGTCATGTGGATGTGACAGAAGAACAGTGATACCAGGGAACCAGGGAGAGTGGTTACAGCTGCATGGGGAAAGAAACGGGTGGGAGAGGCTGAGAGGCCTGTGAATGGGAAGAAAAATGAAGAGTTAAGGAGCCGAGAGATTGAAGAGCCATTAATAGGAATAATTGTCAGAGCTGGAAGGACAAGAGATAGTAATCAGAGCAGGTGTCTGATGGACTGTTTCAGAGGTGCAGCCATTCTGGGCGATGACAACATGAAGGATGTAGCCATAGTGTGGGCACGGATGAAGGTCTCTGAGATGAGGAACTCAGGGAATTGAGAGGCCAGGGTGAGGATGGGCCATTCATGTGAATGTTGATGCTCCCTGATAATACACCACTATTAAGTGGAAAGAGCCACCGCCAGAGTCTGCAGCACGATGCAGCTGGGTGACACGTCTCTCCACACAACCTGGGATGTGGCTAGGTAGAAGGGGGGGCACGCATAATGGAGGATACTGGTTCTGGTTTCTTTCATGTCCTCCCTTCTGTCTCCTCCAGATTGACGTGCACCTCCGCGATGCCCTGGGTCGGCCCCATCAGTGTGGGACAATCCAGCTTGACTTCCAGCTGCCCCTGAGATTTGACCTCCAGTACAAGGGGTACAGAACCTTGTCCTGTCCCCTTTTCCCTTGGCCCGTGGAATAGGTAGAGAACAACTTCCCTTTCTGCCTTTGACCCTAAAAACTAAACCACATCCTCCACACCCTCCCTTGCCAGGGCTGAAGATTCTTGGAAACTGGAAGGTGATCTTGGGTGCACATTGTGTGACACTTTTCCATTCCATCCACCCCCCCTCCCCTTTCCCTCCAAGGCAGGCGGGGGCCCTGGAGCGTCCAGTCCTCATTCATCGAGCAGTGCTAGGTTCTGTGGAAAGGATGTTGGGAGTGCTGGCGGAAAGCTGCGGGGGAAAATGGTGAGACCTCTGACTCCCGATTCCTGTTCTGGCCCTCAAGCCAGGTAGTGCATGCTCCACATCCTGGCTCCCTTCCGACTCCACTTCTGTTTCCTTCTAGAATCTGCTCCCTGCATCCACACTTGGGGTCTGAGCCAGGATAAATAATTTGCCTTCCTCTGTTCTCTCAATCAGGCCACTATGGCTGTCACCATTCCAGGTGGTGGTCATACCTGTGGGAACTGAGCAAGAGGAATATGCCAGGGAGGTGAGGAGTTGGGGGTGAGGATGGGGACGAGCAGTGGGTAGCAGAGGCCACATGGGGTAATGAAAGGGGCACGGCACTTGGAATCACAAGACTGCACTCAAATTAATAAATGTTGAATGCTGACAACAGAGCACTTGGCACAAAAGGGGGCTTGGAGAAATGTTTGTTTTATTTTTCCTTTCTAGAGAGAAGTAAGGATATGGACAGTACTAGAGTCGAGCAGCTGGTTGGGTAGAGTGGTGTCTAGAAACAGGCAGAGTCCAGGGAGGCCTGGCTCCAGGAGGAGGCCGACAAGGAGGCTGTGGGGCTGGGGAGAGGCCTCAGTGTAGAGAGTGAGGAGAGTTTGTCCCTGAGAACTGGAGAGCCTTGAGGCAAAGGAAGGAGGGGCAGATGGGGGAGCTTGGGGAAAACTGGCATCAGACTGTTCTAGCTCCTCAGCCTTCTGTTAAATCAGGTTCCTGTCAATGATCCTCTACCCCAGGCACAGCGGAGCCTGCAAGCTGCAGGACTGGTTGGCGACCTGGATGCTGACTCCGGACTGACCCTCGGCCGGAGGATCCGCCGGGCTCAGCTTGCCCACTACAATTTTCAGTTCGGTGAGACCGGGTTAGCACAGCCCTCAGAGCCTTGCACTCTTCCACTCGGCCTGTATGTTGTTCTTCCCTGTCTACTACGTTTGGTCATCCGCGTATTTGGGTAAATTGCAGCTCATTACCTGAGCTGGGCAGGAGCCAGGATTCAGAACTCCTGAGCCATTTGGACTCCAGGCTCCTTCACCCCCTGACCAGCACCTCTGACCCTCAGAACAGTTTTCTTCTGACCCCCGCCCTAGCTCTTGGTGTCTGTTAGTAATTAGCCAAGGGAGCATCAGAAAGGAACAGGAAGGGTTAATAAGGTGTTAATTAGTTAGCTTTGCTTATTCTAGACCTAGATAGAGTCAGCCCTAAGGGATGAGGAGAAAGGCCTTAAGAAAAATAGTCTAGGCCTACCTTGCTCCTTTTTTTCATTTTCCAGGGTTCAGAGCTCTGTCTTGAAGGCAAGGAGTAGGTACGTCTCAGCCAGATTACCTGGTTCTCTAGTTTTACACATCCACTCATCCTGCCAGCCTTGGAGCAAGCTGCCCATGATCCCTTGGACTTGCACGTGTGTCATCCACCCTGCCACCCTCCCCTTTCTCTAAAGTACACACACACACACACACACACACACACACGCCTGCGTGTGTGTGCGCGCGCGCGCGCTGTCTCTCTCTCTCTCTCTCTCTCTCTGGATCTGCTTCTTGATCTGTTTGTCTTTCTTTGGCTGACCCTACTATCTCTGACCCCTGGGATCCTGAGTGGAAGTGATAAGGCATGTAAGAGAACGTCTGGAATATTTCTGTATCTCCTCAGGATGACCAGGGAACTGGAGAGCAAGAGATAGCTAAATATATCCTTTCCCGGAACCATGTCTGAGCTCTGCTCTTCCTAAAGATTTCGGTCTCTTAAATTTCTGCATAGCAAAAGGAGATATCCTCTGGATAAATTTGCCCTGAGATTCGCAAACCTCCCCTCTTTCTGCAGTGGTTGGCCAGAAAGAGCAGAGTAAGAGAACAGTGAACGTTCGGACTCGAGATAATCGTCGACTTGGGGAACGAGACTTGGTCGAGGCTATACAGCGGCTACTGGAGCTACAGAACACCAGGGTCCCAAATGCTGAAGAAATTTTCTGACCTTTTGTGTACAGATGTGGCAAAGACCTGTAGGAGCTATCAGGCCCCCTTAACACGGAGGGGCCCAACCTAACTGACAAGAGTCTGAAGTCCCCCAGACCCCTCAGAACTCGTGTGGAGGCATGAATCTGCTCTCATGAAAAGAGATTTGGTCTGGGGGAAGCTGTAGCTGTTTGGATGTGAGGAGAGTGAAACTAAAAATAATAAACTTGAAGCTACTGGGAATGTGTCTTCATCTCTGACTCCTGGTGGGGACATAAAAGGGAGTTTGACTCTGTCTCCCACTCTTTTGTCCTAGGGGGTTGGGGTAATTGAAAAGGGGCTCTCACTGGTCGGGGAGCTCCCTGGGATAGCTGTCCTGTTCCCCTGTCTAAACTCCTCAGTGCCCTGTTTCCCCAGCCCCAATTCAGCAGGTTGTCAGATCCATTCTCCAAAGAAGGCCAAATGGAGAAATTGAGGCACAAAACAAAGTCTCAGACCTCTCTTGCTCCAGGATTCTCAGAATCAGTTTCTCTTGGGGTTGGGTTCACCATTGTTCTCAATCCTGTCAGGAGCCTTCAGGGTGTGTGGGAGGAGTGTCTGCCAGAGGAGGAGCAGCTGGGACTGAGTCATGGCCGGATGCTGAGGAGGGCGGTAGCTATCCCCAGATAGACTATAAAGAGGAGAAGGAACCAGCCCTGAAGTTCACAACAGCAGTAACAGCAACTGGAGAAGCAGGTTTCCAGAAGCCCGGCTCTTCAAATCAGATCTGCCTGAGAGGACCTACGTGGGTCGCCGCTGACCAGTCCTTGCCCCAGGATGGGGACCACGTCCAGAGCAGCCTTGGTCTTGGCCTGTTTAGCTGTTGCTTTTGTAGCCTCTAAGAGAGGTGAGTTGGGGTCAGAGCCAGCACTTGGAAAGGGGGCCTGGCCAGCATGGGCCTGGGGCCTGGGTCCGGCCATCCCAGATGGCTCATCACCAGCAAAAGGATGCCCCATTTGGCTGCCTTTTTCTGAGCAGGCCTGTGGTGAGCCTAGGCACTGGAGCCTTTAACCAGGGAGGGGAGCAGGGGTACAGAAAGAAAGGAGTTCCTAGAGATTGCTGCCAAGAAACACATATTGGAGTCAAACGGACAACTGCGGGGGTGGATGGATTCACAGAGTGAGGGGCCTGATGTATATGTGGCACCTATTAGCCAGAAGTGAGAAGAAGAGGAGCTCCCAGGCTGCTCAAAACCAGTCTACTGACCCAGAGAGCCTTGACTGGCTCCCTACCTGGTTAGGAGAAGAGAGGGCATCATCCATCTACAGGGGACCAGGCACAGCCACTCTCTAGCTTACACACACGTTATCTGCTTGGATGCCAAACAAAACGTTACTGTGGGAAACTATTGCATGTGTGTCATAGATCTAATCTATCTGGAAGGCCCTGTCTTGTCCTTCCCAGGTCCTGGTCTTTTGTGACTGCAGATCAGCCACAGGTGATTACTTTCCCTGTGGCTTTCTCTTACATGCCTTTCTCTTTTCTAGTTGTGGCACGTAGGCTCCAGGGCACATGGGCTCTGTAGTTGTGGTATGCAGGTTTCAGAATGCGTGGGCTCTCCATATTGCCTCAGGAGTCCTGAACCATCCCAGTTTCCCAGGTCCTAAATTGAGACCTGAACTAAGGGGGATCTGAGACTAGCTGAAGGGGAGGTACTTCAACTTCTGCGTGGGCTCCTTCCCAGAAGGCCCAAAGATGTTTAAAGGGCCTGTGGTAGGCAGGAGGGTGGAGGAGATGGGCAGGTGAGGCTCCAGCCAGTTCAAGGTCTGGACTGTGGAGAGAGCCCAGAAGCTGTAAGGGAAAGACACTGACACAAGATTAAGGCCTTCCTCCCCAGCCCCATGTGTCACACTCCCTTTAGGCCTGGACTTGGGAGACCCAAGGCTTTGAGCATGGTAGAGGTGAGGCTGTCAGATTATCACACCCAATCGGCCTTGACCAGGTGTGTTTGGGGGGTGGCTTAGGGGACATGGGGCAGGAGCAGTACAGAGAGGCTTCTGGTGTCTTGGTCATCTTTTCTAAGCTCTTAACCTCTACTGCCTCCCCTTCCCATGCTCAGGGCCAGGAAAGGGCCCCTCAAAACCACCCCTGACTTACCCTTCCTCTTCCAGGCATCAAGGCTTCAGGGCAGAGGGAGCTGGGGCCAGTGCACCTCACCCACCCACTTCAAGAAGGTAAGAGTTTGGGGGAGTGGCATGGGATTGGGGTTCCAGGAGGAAATGTAGGCTCTGACCATCTCCCTTCTTGCCAGTAGTTGGCTATGCTGCACCCCCTTCCCCACCTCTGACCAGAGCTCTCGCCATGGATCACCCCGACACCTCTCAGCATAGCCCTCACTTTGAAGGACAGAGTGAAGGTAAGTCTCAGTTGCACCTCTAGGTTTCTAGTCTGACTTACTTCCTGATCTTCAGAATGGGAGGGGAAGAAGGAGTGGGCTACTTAACACACTCCGCTTTCTGTAGTACAGCCATCTCCATCTCAGAAAGCCATCCCTGTCCAAGAGGAGCTGCCCCCTCCCCAACTCCCTGTGGAAAAGAAAGGTGAGTGCCTGCCCTTTCCCTCACTTCCACCCACTACATCTTGCTGACATCAGCCTGAGCCTTGCTCTTTTGTGTCCTCACCCCTATCTTGCAGAGGATCTGCCTCTCCCTCAAGAGGCCGTCACCCTGCAAGAAGAGCTGTCCCCTCCCCAGGTCCCTATTGAACAGAAGGAAGGTAAGTGACTCCTTCCCCTCTTTACCCTCCTGCCTACCCGTGGCTGACAGCATGGGCTTTGGGGCTTCTGCCACTTACTAGCTGTGTAATAACCTTGGGTAAGTTACCTCTCTAAGCCTTAGTTCATTTGTAAAATTGGGGAAATAATACCTATTTTATAAAATTATAAGATTACATGACACAAAAGTAGCATTTACTTTCACTTCTCTATTGAGTTACTTTTTTTTTTAAAGCATATGCTATTTCTTTTTTTTTTAATTTTATTTATTGATTGATTTTGGGCTGTGTTGGGTCTTTGTTGCGGCACGCAGGATCTCTGTTGAGGCATGCGGGATCTTTCGTTGCAGCATGCAGGTTTCTCTCTAGTTGTGGCGTGCGGGTTTTTTTCTCTTTTCTAGTTGTGGCGCATAGGCTCCAGGGCACATGGGCTCTGTAGTTGTGGTGCGCAGGTTCCAGAATGCGTGGGCTCTCTAGTTGAGGCGTGCGAGCTCAGTAGTTGTGGCATGCAGGTTTAGTTGCCGTGTGGCATGTAGGATCTTAGTTCCCTGACCGGGGATCGAACCCGCGTCCCCTGCATTGGAAGGCGGATTCTTTACCACTGGACCACCAGGAAAGTCCCTCTATTGAGTTACTTTTTATGAATGGGAACTGGCCTGTCTTCTAGAGATGCCCGTCCCAACATGAATGTTGTTTTACGCATCTCCTTCTACCCCAGTAGACCCATCTTTCCTTTATCAAGAGGAGATGACCTTCCAATCTAAACACAGAGAGAGTGAGTGACAGCTTTAGTCTGTCCATCCCCCAGCTTTAATGCTCAGACCCTGGTCGGGGTAGTGGGGTGGGGGAGCAGGTATTCTGAGCCTTGGGAAGCAGCAAAGGGAGCAGGCGTGATTCAGGGTCAGGGAGCTATAAGGGTGACACCTTTCATGACTCAGGTCTCTTCCTTTTGGTCAGTCATTCTGAAGTTAAGAGCCACGAATTCATTTGTCCCCTTTTCCTCTATATCCTCCCAACACTTTCTCCTCAACCCCAACTTCTTTCAATCCTCCCAACTCAATCCAGCCTTTCTCTATCCCTCTGCATGTTCCCCCTTCCCACTCTGTTCTCCCCATTCTAGAAAAGCTGGCTCCCTTCATGGACCACAGCCCCCCAGAGCCTGAGTCTTCGAATCCAGCCCAGCACTGCCAACAGGGCGGACACCAAGGTGGCTGGGGCCACCGGCTGGATGGCTTCCCCCCTGGGCGGCCTTCTCCGGACAATCTGGACCAGATCTGCCTTCCTAATCGTCAGCATGTGGTGTACGGCCCTTGGAACCTGCCACAGACTGGCTTTTCCCACCTTGTTCGTCAGGGTGAGACCCTCAATTTGCTGGAGACTGGATATTCCCGCTGCTGCCGCTGTCACAGCTACACAAACCGCTTGGACTGTGCGAAAGTCACGGTAAGGGTTGGGCTCTTGATCCTGGGGATGTCCTTTAACCCCCAGACAGTATGTGTGTGTTTCGAGGACTAGAGGCCTAGGCCTGGGTATGCAGGAACCTCAGGTCCCTTTCATTGGCCCTACCTTGGGCCTCCTCATTGTGCCAGAAGAGCAGAGGACAGCCTCTGCCTCTTTATTATCTGCATACCCAGGGTCCTTTTTGGAGCCTGGGAGGAAAACAGGTATGTGGAGAGTGGGCTACCAGGCTGATCTACTCCTCTTGCTCTAGTGGGAAGACGCAATGACCCGGTTCTGTGAGGCTGAGTTTTCTGTTAAGACCCGACCCCATTGGTGCTGCAAACGTCAGGGGGAGGCTCGATTCTCCTGCTTCCAAGATGAAGCTCCCTGGCCACACTACCAGCTCCAGGCCTGCCCCAGCCACCAGCCTGGTATTTCCTCGGGTCCTGAGCTGCCTTTTCCCCCTGGGCTACCCACACTGGACAATATCAAGAACATCTGCCACCTAAGACGCTTCTGCTCTGTGCCACGCAACCTCCCAGCTACTGACCCCATCCAGAGGCAGCTGCAGGCTCTGACCCAGGTGGAGGGGGAGTTCCAGCACTGCTGCCGGCAGGGGAACAACCACACCTGTACATGGAAGGCCGTAAGTGGGCATCCCAGCATCCTGAGAGCCTGTCTGCCTGCCCTCCTGTCTCTGACCTCTGATCCCACCAGCCTATTTATCATCCATGTACCTACCCCCTGTGAGCATGTCTGCCCATTCATCTGCTTGTGAATGTCCGTGCATCCACTGTGTTCTTTGTCTGAGTTTGTTCATCGTGCACTTTCATCCTGCACTCCTGGCCTCGTCCACCCAATACCCTACACATGTACCTGTCTGCCATCTATCTGTCCAGCTCTGGCCTCACCTGACCCTCTCTGTCTACCGTTCCAGCACATCTCCTGTGGCCAGCTCCGAACCTCATCTGTTCTTCTACCCTTCCACCTTCCCAATCCCATACATCCACAGCTGCTTCCTTGCCCTCTGGTTCTTTGCCCTTCCCTTTTGGCACCTGGGGCTGAAAGTCCCTCATCTCATAGCGTAGGGCAGTGAGGGAAGCAGTGGGTCAGGAGGGCCAAGTGTCCAGGCTTCTGATTTTCCTTTCTCTGGCCCACAGTGGAAGGATACCCTTGATGGCTACTGTGATCAGGAAAAGGCTACAAATACCCACCACTACTCATGTTGCCACTACCCTCCTAGTCCTGCCCGAGATGAGTGCTTTGCCCGGCAGGCTCCCTATCCCAACTATGACCGGGACATCTTGACCCTGGACCTCAGCCGAATCACCCCCAACTTCATGAGTCATCTCTGTGGAAATCAAAGAGTTTTCACCAAGCAGTGAGTCTTGCCCAGTTCTTTCCCAACTCTTTTCCCTTCTCCAAAACGTCCCTTTTGGGGCACCCTCTGGGGCACTCTTGGGAAGAGCAAAATCATGGTCTGCAAGCACCATTTTGATGCCTGGAGACACCCAAAGACCCTGACCCCTACCTGTTTCCCACCAACATAGTAAGCAGATTCCTGGGCTGATCCAGAACGTGACTGCCCGCTGCTGTGACCTGCCGTTTCCAGAGCAGGCCTGCTGTGCTGAGGAGGAGGTGAGTGTGAGGGCAGGGGGTCATAGTCTCCAGAGGAACGCAGAGGAGGGGAGAGAGAGGGCTGGAACTGCAGGATACCCCTTCATTTAGTACCTCAAACCAGCCCATAGAAATAATGAGGACTACTGGGGAGATCTTTTTTCTTGGTTCCAGGAGTCTTCACTTCTGACCTGACCTGCTCGCCATCTCTAAGTGCCTATTATGTCTTCTCTGGGCCTCTAGCTTCTGGCATTTCCAGATGTTCACATCTGTCCATCACAAGGAGTCTAGCTGTGGAAGGCATCCTGGTACTCTCTCTGAGCCCCAGAAGGGATCTAGGGAGAGAGCAGTAGAAACTGAGGGAAGGGGGACTTTGGACATCCAAGTAACCAGGCCTGACCTCTGACAACCTTCCTCCCCTATCATGTCTGCTTTACTCCTTCATCAGAAATCATCCTTTATTGATAACCTGTGTGGTCCCCGACGTAACTTCTGGCGAGACTCTGCCTTCTGCTGTAAACTGAGTCCTGGGGATGAACAGATCAACTGCTTCAACACTAATTATCTGAGGAATGTGGCTCTAGTGGCTGGAGACATTAGGGATGCCAAGGACCAGAGGGAGCAGGGCCCAACTTGGGGAACAAATATCAGCCCCACCCCTGAGCCCAAGGAAGAGTGAGTCACCCCAGAGCCTTGGAGGATCAGATTGGGGGACCCCATCCCACCCTCCTGGAATACTCATTACAGTAAACACCTCTTGGATTTGGCCTCATTGTGTCTGTTGTCTCACACAAACACACCCTCCTAAGCCTGCCCGATTTTCTTCAGTGTCTGGCCCCTGAGGCCCACTGCCCCACCCCCACTAACTGAGCTGAAGTCTTTCCACAGGCTTTGTTGGGACCAAAACTAAATGGTTTAACTTCAGTGTTTGTCATCTTGAATTTATTCACACATTTAAAAGGAAGGTCACTTTGTTAGCTGGCTATCAGGATTCAGAAGTGAAAAAGATATGATTCACGTCTTTGGTGAGCCCCCGAAATGCACAGTCCTGCCTGACATTTTTTAATCTTCCCTTCTGATCCTTGGAGTCCATGTGTTTATTCATTCAGTATACATTGATTGAACTGTCGATGTGCACTGTGCTAGACTGCAGGATACACATTCGGAAAACATACAGTTCCTTCCTTCAGGTTGCTCACATTCCAGGAACCTAGCAGGTGTGATTAGTGTTGTGGTACAGGGCTGCCAGAGTGCCAGTATGCGCAGAGCACTTGATAACCGGGCCAGAGCTGGGAGTAGGGCTGGGGGCAGTAGGGGTGCACCAGGGAAGGCCTCTGCAGGGGTGAGGTCGGAGCTTCTCCAGGAGAAGTAGAGGGTACGAGAGGCAGGTACGGACCAGGCGAAGGGGCAACTCATGCAGAAGCACAAAGGCTGAAAGGACCTGACGGTGGTTGTTCCTCCCAGATGAGTCTGGAAAGATGAGCAGGAGCTCATCACGAATGACTCATCTGCCCGGCTTAAAGGGCCTCTTGGCACCTCTGCCCGCTAGGGCACCGGTGGTTTCAAGCAGAATATGTGTTCACATTTGCCTTTTAGGATGTCTAGTCGGCAGCCAGCCAGGCAGGTACCTGGGAGGCCAGTTCGGACAGTGTCGTGCCAATGCCTGAGGGGAGGGCGCCGTAGCACCCAGACCGGAGCTAGACCACAGGGTGGCGGGACCCTGCGGCCCTTCGAGGTTGACCACAGGAAACCGGAGCCTCCAGGCTGGAGCTGAAAGAACTGGAATGAAGGCTTAGTACTGTGGGGACTCGTCCTCTGTGATTCTGCTGCCTGGACAACTTTCCAGAAAGCAGGACGTCCCCTGCTTATGGAGGAAGAGGGTGAAACAGGGACTGCCGTCCTTCCCCAGCCGGGGACTAGATAAGCCCCAGCAGCTCTAAAACTGACATCCGCCATTCCCTCCGCTCCTCCACCGCCTTTTATTTATTTACTTACACTTTGCCCGCATAGCAGTTTTTAACCCATCAGCGCCTTAGCAGCTCCTTCGCCTGTCCGTCAGCACGAGGGCCAATGAGCGGGCGAGAGACACTCCGTGCCCCGCCCCTGCGACTGCAACCCGGCCAGCGCGGGCCTGCTCGACCCCGGCCGCGCGCTCGCGCTCGGGTAGCGCTCTCGTAGGGCGTCAGCTTCTGTGTGCAGACGTCTGGGCCCATTTTTTTTCTTTTTTTTTTTCTCGGTAGGCGGGTCTCTCACTGTTGTGGCCTCTCCCGTTGCGGAGCACAGGCTCCGGACGCGCAGGCTCAGCGGCCATGGCTCACGGGCCTAGCCGCTCCGCGGCATGTGGGATACTTCCGGACCGGGTCACGAACCTGTGTCCCCTGCATCGGCAGGCGGACTCTCAACCACTGCGCCATCAGGGAAGCCCTGGGCCCATTCTGATCGACTCTGGGCGTCAGAGACCGGGCTGGCAGAGGCAGGGCGCACTCCTTCCCCGACCCCGTGCGTCCGTCCGCCCTCGGTGTACTGGTCCAAACCAGCTCGCGGGGCAGAGCCCCGGCCGGTGGACGGACGGGCGGGCAGCTCCGCCGGCAGAGGCACCACTAACGGGCTCTGTCCCTCCAGGAGCTTCCCGGAGATGCTTTCGTACGGCATTTGCAAAGCGCCCCGCCAAGTCTGGAGAGGGAGTCCGAGACGAGTTGGACCACAGTCCCAGCCCCGAGGAGTTGACAGTCTACCGGGGAGGAGAGGAAGGAAACCAGGAAAGCAATAGTAAGCAGCTATCATGAAAGAATATCAAGTGCTAAATAGATATAAGCATCAAGAACTGAGAGTTAAAAGAAGTAATTATCTGTAGGAATCGGGGTACTGTTAAATGGAGGAGGTGGCTTTCCACAGAGCCCCGAAGCATGAATAGGATTGCTGTTAGTTACCATATGGTGAACCTGTTAACACTTATGGCAATTCGTTGTATAGAAAAACTTAAAATATATTAAATTCAATACAGTGTTGGATGTCAATTATATCTCAATAAAACTGGAAGAAAAAAATAAATAAAATAAAATGTACTAAGTTCAGATAAAGGAGTCAGAGACCCTAACTACTTGGAGGGGCCGGGGAAAGCTTTATGGAGGAATGCAAGCTTGAGTAGGATTTTGCTGGAAGGGAAAGGGAGGATGAACAAAGCACTGGGTGTATGCAAAGTTCAGCTGAAGTAAACAGCGTGTATGTTTGTGTTAAACAGAGTGCTAAGTATTCTGGCTATAAAGAATATTAAAAAATCGTCCTCAAGGGTTTTTAGCTCTATGGAGACCTGAATATCTAATGATAGATATTCTCAGGATTCTTTGGGAGCCACCTAGCCTGGCTTTCAGGTAGGTCTTCTGGAGGAGGAAATAAAGCAGGAAGTGTGGTTGGTATATTTGAAGAGCCACTAAGTAGTAAAAATACTGTGGGGGAGTAGCTAGGCATGAGGTTGGAAATTTCAGGCTTTCTGGAAGATCTTGAAGCACTATAGAAGTCACGCCAACTTGGGGATAAGCACCTATAAAGGGTTGTAAAAGAAAAGTGATGTGAACAAATTTATTTTTAAAAAAAGATAAATTAGATGGACAGACAAGTGGGTAGGAGTAGATGAGCTGGAGAGAGGGTAGAGACCCGAACCTGTTCAGAGGTTGAAATTGTAATTCTTCAATATCCATAAAACTGAGAAACTCTGATATCCAGAACTTTGTTAATGGTAGAGAGGAGTAAAAGGGAAGGGACATCTTTTAAAGACATTTAGGAGGTGGGATTGACAGAAGCTGTTTGCTACAGGAGATGTCTAGGAAGACTCCCAAGTTTGAGGTTTGGGTAAGGATATGCAGAATGAGGAGCAAGTTTTACAGGATGATGATGAGCGTTCAGTTTTGGAGTCCTCAGTAGTCAGTGTCCTTAGTGAAAAGCACCTTCAGGAGGAAGATGTCAAAAGCCAAATTCTAGGGAATTGATTGTGAATGGGAGGTGAAAAAGAGGAGGCAGCATGTGTAGCCTGCTCTTTGAATGTCCTTCTAAACACGACACTTGGAAGTCCCTTAGGTAGCACAGGTTCAGCTTGTTCAAAAATGAATTCCTCTGGATATATGGGGAGATGTGAAAAAGAAAATGTAGCAATAAGTGACCTGTAGAATCTGGATGGTGGGCATATGGGTGTTCACTATTCAATCTGTCAACCTTTTTCTTCATTTTTGACATGAGCTTATCATCTCTACCCTCCAACTATCCCTACCCCTGTGAACCCCATCTCAATAAACAGAACCACCATCTACTCAGTTATTTAGGCAACAGACCTGGGAGTGTCATTTAATTAGTCCCTCTCCTTCTCCCTTCTATTCCAATCAGTCACCAAATCTCCTAAATATCTCTTACATCCAGCAACAATGGAGTTGCACCTCATACCAAGGTTAGGTTCTAAAGTCAGTACATAAGGCAAAAGTTACATAGTCAACATAACTTTTGGAAATCCCTTAAATCACTCATAAAATACAGCAGTCATGGGACTTCCCTGGCGGTCCAGTGGTTAAGACTTGGCACTTCCACTGCAGGGGGCACAGGTTGAATCCCTGGTTGGGGAACTAAGATCCCCACACCGTGGGGCCAAAAGTTAAAAAAAAAAAAAAAAAATACAGCAGCCATGGTTTTGTGTCCACAACTCTGTAAACAAAATGTATGTGCAAGTATGTATGTATAAGCCAGTGTATAGTAATGTACAGTATATAATAGGGTATACAATATAACATTAAAGTATTTTCAACTACATACAAAAATGAGATAGTGCTCTCTCCAGCTGCAGGACACGTGGAAACTCAGAGCCTGAGGCCAACACTGCCAGGACCTCAGGGGAAGAGGAGGGTCTCTGCTCTTGTATTTCAATAAACCTGTTGATCTTAAAAAAAAAAAAAAAGTTAAATGTACACAGGGCACAAGGATGCTGCATTTCTCACCTCTTCACTGCCTCTACCCTAGTCCAAGCTTCCATCAACCCTCAGGATTATTGAAACAGCTTCCCAACTAGTCTCCTGGCTCCTTCCCCAGAGCCTGTCCAATCCATGCCCTACACTCCAGGCAGATTGACCTGCTGACTGATTTGAGCAGGTCACTTTGCTGCTTTAAAACCCCTCAATGACATCCCACTGGTCCCTTAGGACAACGTTTAAAACACCCCCATATGGCTGCCCCAGCCTTCTGCCATCTGGCCTCTGCCCAGTCTCTGGACTTCATGTCACACACACCTCTTTCCTCTTGTTCTCTAAGCCCTGTCAGAATTGGGCTTTCTGTTCCTCAGGTTCACCATACTCTTGTGCTTCAGGGACTTTCCCATGCTGCTCTGTCCGCATAGAACTCTCTTACCCCCTCTGCTCAACTGGTTAACAAACACTTCTTATCTACTCAACGAACCATCCACCTCAATCCCCCAATACTTTGTTCTTGCTAAATTTTATTATTTTAAACTTTTTTATTTTTTGGCCGCGCAGCATGCGGATCCCCGACCAGGGATCAGACTCGTGTCCCCTGCATTGGAAGCATGGAGTCTTAACTGCTGGACTGCCAGGGAAATCCCCTTACCGAATTTTAAATTTAGAAAAGAAACATTGTGAAAAATAATCCACATATTTAAAATGCACTAAACATAAATGTATATTTCAATGGACTATTATAAAATGAAACCCCCCTGCAACAGCAACCCAGTTCAAGAAAAAGGACATTGCCTTCACCCCAGAAATCCCCCATAATACTGCTTGCTGGTCATAGACTCCTTCAACCCTCCCAAAGTAACCACTGTCCTACTGTCCTGATATTTATCGTAACCATTTACTTGCTTTTTCTTTATTGTTTTACCACCTAAATATGAATCCTAAAAACAATCATTTAGGTTTTCAAAAAACCGTTATTGGGATATAATTCACATACCATACAATTCACCCATTTAAAGTGTACAATGCAATGGTTTTCAGTATATTCCATTATTAACTTTTTAAGATTGTGGTAAAATATATAAACATGAAATTTGTCATTTTAACCATTTTTGAGTGTACAATTCAGTGCCATTAATTACATTCACAATGTTGTGCAAACATCACTGCCATATAATTTCCAAAACATTTTTATCACCCCAAATAGAAACTCTATGACCATTAAGCAATTATGCCCCATTTCTACTTCTCCGCAGCCCCTGGTAACTTTTTTTTTTAATTAATTAATTAATTTGTGGCTGCGTTGGGTCTTCATTGCTGTGCGCGGGCTTTCTCTAGTTGCGGTGAGTGGGGGCTACTCTTCATTGCACTGCACGGGCTTCTCATTGCGGTGACTTCTCTTGTTGTGGAGCACGGGCTCTAGGTGTGTGGGCTTCAGTAGTTGTGGCACACGGGCTTAGTTGCTCCACGGCATGTGGGATCTTCACGGACCAGGGCTTGAACCCATGTCCCCTACATTGGCAGGCAGATTCTTAACCACTGCACCACCAGGGAAGTCCCCCATTCATCTGTTGATGGACACTTCAGTTGTTTCCATCTTTTGGCTGTTGTGAATAATGCACAATCATTTAATTTGCCCATTTTTTAATTTTATGAGAATGGAACGGGACAGAATATATTCTTTGTTATGTCTGGCTTTTAAAGCATGCATTCGGGGCTTCCCTGGTGGCGCAGTGGTTGTCGCCTGCCAAAGCAGGGGACACGGGTTCGATCCCTGGTCCGGGAAGATCCCACATGTCGTGGAGCAACTAAGCCTGAGCACCACAACTACTGAGCCTGCTCTCTAGAGCCCGCGTGCCACAACTGCTGAAGCCCCTGCACCTAGAGGCCGTGATCCGCAACAACAGAAGCCACCGCAATGAGAAGCCACCGCACGGGCTTAGTTGCTCTGCGACCCCCCAGCCTGCCACCAGCCGCCCCGAGAGCACGATGGTGGCGGCCCACCTGTTCCAGAAGTGTTGCCTGGTCCAGAGGATCCCGGAGGCCTGGGAAGCCAGTGACCACACACAGGCAGCGGGTGGCATGAGGCACAGGAACATGGGACACCTCACCCAATCGCCAACACGGTGGTGCAGAACCTGGAGGGGGGCCCCATGCAGACCCAGCTCAGCGAGGTCATCCGAGGGCTCCCCTGGGACTGCCGCGGGCGCTGGGAGAGCTTTGTGGAGGAGACGCTGATGGAGGCCAACCACAGGAACGCGGTGGACCTGGTTAGTACCCACCATCTTCACCCCTCAAGTGAGGAAGAGGACGTGGAGGGCATTTTCCCTAATGAGCTGGCCCTTCAGCAGGCTTTCTCCGGGTACCAGGTCCTGCAGATGACAGCCACCTTCGTGGACCAGTTTGGCTTCAGCAACGAGGAGTTTGCTGAGCAGGACAACAGCGTCAACGCCCCATTTGACAGGATCTTGGAGATCAACTTCAGCGTCGACAGCCCCGGTGCCGCTCTGTTTGAGGCCTGCTGCAGTGACCACATCCAGCCCTTCGACAAGGAAGACGACCTCTGGGAGGACGTCCGTGTGGCCCAAGTGACCAGAGCCAGGTTTGGGGGCCCTCATGCTTCAGAGAGCTGCCGGAAGGATGGCCCGGAGCGCCGAGGCCAGGGCAGGGAGGAGAGCTCGAGAGCAGACGGGGACACGGCTCGGGCGGGCGGGCGGGTGCCCCTTGGGCTGCCGCCCAGAAGGAGGGTCCTCGTGTTGAGGGTGGCTCAGAAGCAGGTGCCCTGTGGACGGTGTTTGATGAGCCAGAGAATTCCATGGCCTCGGGCCCGGCCCCGGCAGTGGTGATGGGCGTGGGTTCCAGTGTGTGGGTGGCCAGCTCCCCCAGTGCCTTGGCTCCAGAGGAGAAAGGCTGGGGCAAGTTCACTGGCTTCCAGCCTTTCTGCTGCTCTGAGTCAGGGCCCAGGTGCAGCTCCCCAGTGGACAGAGGTCATGGCGATGCCCAGGGTGGCCTGAACCAGGGCCCAGAGAGAACCCTTGGCCCGGCCACTCCGGGTGCCTGGAACGCATGTGTTACCAGGAAGGCGCCCCTGGTGGCCTCCAAGAGCCGTGAGGACAAGCTGATGGCGGCTGTTGCCTCGGAGGCTGTTAGTGTGGGTCCCGGTCAGGAGGCCGCCCCCCGCCGCCCGTGTCAGTCCCCAGATGTGGGCGGAAGTGTTGTGGACAGACGTGGCCTGCAAGGTGTCCAGGGAAGGGCCCTGGGCCCGTGTGGCCCACAGAGTGGGCTGAGTGCGCCACTAGCACGCCTCCAGACCTGGCCTCCCTTGCACCTGTGGAAGTGACCTCTGCCCCGGTCGTGACCGTCCTTCCCAAGGCTGCCATGACGGCCACCACAGTACTGAGCAACGCCGGCCCCTCCCTGGCCACCCTGGCAGTCTCTCCAGTGCTGGCCGTGGCCGTCACCACTGCAGCCCCAGCTGGCCCAGCTGTCTCCATGGCGGCCGCCCTAGGGACGGTGACAAAGGACAGGCAGACAGATGGGCCGCCGCCTGCAGGAGCTGCCTTAAGTGGCCTCACGTGGTGCTGCTGCTGCCACCCAGCTTTGGCGCCCCAGCCAAGAAAACTACCTGGTGACGCATTTCGTGTTTTTAAATTAAATTTAATTTAATTTAAAATAAATGCTGCATTGGTAAAGCTGGCAGTTGGAACCAGTCGGACAGCCCAGCCTGCATTTCTCCTGCCTGACTCCGGGTGGGCCTCGAGGGTCCAGCCCCACACACAGCAATAAGGCCTCAGACGGGGGCTCTGCCTGTGGGGGCTGTGACTCCAGACGCCGCAAGGACCGAGGTCTGGGCTGGGCGCCACAGGCTCTGAGCCTGTTTTTATCCATTATTTAACAAACGCAGATAGAGCCACATGTTTGCACTTTTTATCCAGCGCAGGAGAGGGTCTCCGAGGCTCTGGGGACAAATGTGGGTCTGGAGCTGGGTTGGCCAGACAGGGTTTTAGCTGCCTGGTGGCCCTGGGAGCTGGCCTTGAGCCAGGCTGCAAACTTGACTGACTTAAAAATAAAACGAGCCCCCCGCAGCCTGGCAGGCTGTCCCAGGCTTCCCGCCGCAGTGGGCAGTGGGGCGCCTGGCAGGAGCTGGCCACGGGCTGCAGGACGGGGTGCGGAGGGCCCAGCAGTGCCCAGGGGTCGGGGGCTAACCCTGCAACTGCTGTGGAGGGTGGGGACGAGCTGTCCTGGGGGTGTGCAGAGTTATCTCATGTTACTGTTCTGATAATCTGACAGGGCACCCAGATCCCACAACTCCCAATAAAAGTTGTTATTCTCACCGAAAAAAATAATAATTAAAAAAAAAAAAGAACAGCATGGTGTATATCCAGAAGAGAATAGCCAAACTCTTACACCTCAGTACTAAGAAAACAAACAATCCAATAAAACTATGGGCAAAAGATTTGAATAGACATTTTGCATAGGAAGATACAAAAATTGTTAATAAGCATATGACAAGATGCTCAATATCATTCTTGATTAGGGACATGCAAATCAGAACCACAGTGAGGTATCATTTCACACCCACTAAAATGGCTGTAATCAAAAATACAGAGACTTCCCTGGTGGTGCAGTGGTTAAGAATCTGCCTGCAGGGGCTTCCCTGGTGGCGCAGTGGTTGAGAGTTAAAAAAAAAAAAAAAAAAAAAGAATCTGCCTGCCATTGCAGGGGACACTGGTTCGATCCCTGGTTCAGGAATATCCCACATGCCACAGAGCAACTAAGCCCATGCGCCACAACTACTGAGCCTGCGCTCTAGAGTCCGTAAGCCACAACAACTGAAGCCCTTGTGCCTAGAGCCCGTGCTCTGCAACAAGAGAAGCCACCGCAATGAGAAGCCCTTGCACCGCAACGAAGAGTAATCCCTGCTTGCTGCACCTAGAGAAAGCCGACACACAGCAACGAAGACCCAACACAGCCATAAATAAATAAATAATAAATAAATAAATTCATTAAAAAAAAAAAAGACAGAAGGACTTCCCTGGTGGTCCATTGGTTAAGACTCCGTGCTTCCACTGCAGGGGGCGGGGTTTGATCCCTGGTAGGGGAACTAAGATCCCTTGTGCCCACGCGTCGACCAAAGAAAACAATACCAAAACAAAAGACAGATAAAAACAAATGTTGGCAAGGTTGTGGTAAAACAAGAAGCCTTAGACATTCCTGATAGGAACGAAAAATGGTACAGTCACTTCAGAAAACTGGAAGTTTCTCAAAAGGTTGAAATATATTTACCATATGACCCAGCAATTCTACTCTTTGGTGTCTTCCCAAGAGCTATGAAAATATATATATCCACATAAGAACTTGCACACAAATGTTCCTAGCAATATTTTTCCATAATATAATAGCCAAAAAGGAAACCAAATTGGAAACATCCTAAATGTCCATCAACTGGAGAATGGATAGATAAAATCTGGTATGTCCATTCAATGGAATACAATTCAACAATTAAAAGGAACAGAATACATGTTATGGCTTGGATGAACATCAAAGAGCATGCTCAGTGAAAGAAGTCAAACACAGGAGACCTCATATTGTATGATTCTATGTATGGGAACTATCCAGAGAAGGCAAAGCTATAGAGACAAAGAGTAGATTAATGGTTGCCTGGGGAAGGAGCGGGAGAACAGGATTAAGAGTAAATGTGCCATGAGGGATCCTATTAGAGTGATGAAAAAAAAATTTTTTTTGGCCACACCACATGGCTTGTGGAATCTTAGTTCCCCAACCAGGGGTTGAACCCAGGCCCTCAGCAGTGAAAGCACAGAGTCCTAACCACTGGACCACCAGGGAATTCCCAAAAATATTTTTAAACTGATTTATGGTGGTGGTTACCCAACTTGGTAAACTTTTAAAAATGTCATTGAATTGTACACTTGAAAAAGGTGAATTAAATGATATGCAGAATAGGCTTTAATAAAGTTATTTTTTAAATTTATTATTTAGTTTGGCTGCATTGGGTCTTCGTTGCGGTGCGTGGGCTTCTCATTGTGGTGGCTTCTCGTTCTGGAGCACGGGCTCTAGGCACAGGGGCTTCAGTAGTTGCAGCATGCCGGCTCAGCAGCTGTGGCATGCAGGCCCTAGAGAGCGCGGGCTTCAGTAGTTGTGGCTCGTGGACTCTAGAGCGCAGGCTCAATAGTTGTGGCACACGGGCTTAGTTCCTCCGCGGCATGTGGGATCTTACCGGACCAGGGATCGAACCCGTGTCCCCTGCATTGACCGTGTCCCCTGCATTGACAGGTGGATTCTTAACCATTGCACCACCAAGGAAGTCCCTAAAGTTATTTTTTTAAACATGGGTATAGAAGATAGACCATTTAAAATACTTAAGACATGTTAAATACATAATTATGATTCCAAATTGCCATTGATTTATGCTTTGTATTTCACCAAGATGTATTTATCCACTATAGAAACTACTTCCCTTCCCTGCCTATGGAATGTTAAGTTTGCACTCAAGGTGATATGTCTCCCTTAATTTGATATGCCACTAATTTATGGTTGTGCAGAAATATCAACAGCCTCATTTAAAACACACACACATGCATTTACATTTACCTAAATTTGTAAAAAATAATGAGGTGAGGTAGAATTTCCTCTCTCCTGAAAATTTGTTTTTAGCTACTAAAAAACCTAATGTTTCCAGGGCTACTGAAAATATACATTTACAAAGTCATTTACAAACTATTTTGAGGGTTAGTATTGATACAAGGACCACTGATAAACCTGATGTAAAATGTCCCAGACGTGACTTCCTATCTCCTGTGCACCCAAGGCTGCACCAAAACCCTCCTCGTTTTCTCTAGTAAGTCTTCCTCTCTTCCTCCTCCTTCTCCCTTTTCTTTAAGGTATTCTTTACATACCATTCTTGTTTTTTTTTTGAAATATCATATACAGCTTTATTATTACCATGTCATTTTTTTTACATCTTTATTGGACTATAATTGCTTTACAATGGTGTGTTAGTTTCTGCTTTATAACAAAGTGAATCAGTTACACATATACATATGTTCCCATATTTCTTCCCTCTTGTGTCTCCCTCCCTCCCACCCTCCCTATCCCACCCCTCTAGGTGGTCACAAACCACCGAGCTGATCTCCCTGTGCTATGCGGCCACTTCCCACTAGCTATCTATTTTACGATTGGTAGTGTATATATGTCCATGCCACTCTCTCACTTTGTCACAGCTTACCCTTCCCCCTCCCTCTGTCCTCAAGTCCATTCTCTAGTAGGTTTGTGGCTTTATTCCTGTCTTACCCCTAGGTTCTTCATGACATTTTTTTTTCTTAAATTCCATATATATCTGTTAGCATACGGTATTTGTCTTTCTCTTTCTGACTTACTTCACTCTGTAGTTTTTTTTTCTTATTTAACTCTCTCTTTTGCTTTTCCTCATTTTTTATATTGTTTAGACTTTTAAAAAAAAGAAATCTGGAGATTTATCCTTTCCTGTCTCTTTTGATTGGCTTCAACTTTTTCAGGTCAACCTTGTATATCTGCTGTGGATTCTAACTCCCCTTCAGTGGAACTGGCAGTGGAACTGGCTTGTGAACTGCAGGATGTGGTCTTAGGCGCTGGCATCCCAGAGGTGACCGTGGGAGGGAAAGATGTGCCTTAACTGTAGAGTCTTTGGGATTTTCTATGCACGCAATCACAACCACTATGAGTATCAATAGTTTTGTTTCTTCCTTCTAATCCTCTTGTCTTTTATTTCTTTTTCTTTTTTACTCCCCTGGATAGACTTCGAAAGAACACTGATGGGAAGCAGAGATTGAGGACATCCTTACCCTGTGTGGTTCTTGATTGTGGCAGGCAGCCTCCAGGATGGTCCCCGCTGACCCTTGCCTACTGGTGTTCGCACCCTTGTGTAGTCCCTCTCTCATGTTGTTTATGTGACCAATCAAACATGGCAGAAGTGATGGTATGTCACTTCTGAGGCTAGGCAGTGAAAGATATAGTGGCATCTGCCTCTCTATTATCTATGGTACCTATTCTATTTTTTTTTTAGATTTTATTTATTATTTATTTATTTTATTTATTTTTGGCCGTGTCAGGTCTTAGTTGCAGTGCACGGGCTCTTCATTGTGACGCGTGGGCTTCTCTCCAGTTATGGCATGCGGGTTTTTCTCTTCTTTAGTTGTGGCACACAGGTTCCAGGCGTTGTGGCGCGTGGGCTCTGTAGTTTGCGGCACACGGGCTCTAGTTGTGGCGCGTGAGCTCAATAGTTGCGGCACGCGGGCTTAGTTGCCCCGCAGCATGTGGAATCTTAGTTCCCTAGCCAGGGATGGAACCCACGTCCCCTGCATTGTAAGGCAGATTCTTTACCACTGGACAACCAGGGAAGTCCCCCTGTTGTTCTTATTTATGCTGTTTTATACCCTTGGGTTATATCTGTGTGCTGGACACTGTTTTTGATAAATTATTTATAGAAATTCCTTGAGGCTCAAGATAATATCTCCACTAAACAGAACTTATTTTGCCAGCTCCTGAGGGCACTAGCAATCTGGAGCCACATAAGTCTGAAATTTTCACCCTAGCCCCTTGAGGCTGCCAGTATTGCAGCTCAGCCTTTTCCAAAACAAGAACCCCAAGGCATAAGCAGCCTTTAGGGAAGGTTTCATTTCACTTTCTCATGCTCTTCAGTATCTCAGCATCTCAATTCAGCAATTCTTCAAATCTCCTTATTTCTCCGATGCTTTTAAGATGACTTTTTAAAGTTTTTGTTTTGCTTTGGTTTGGTTTTATTGGTATGAGGGTTTGTCTGAACTATCTAGGCTTCCATGTCCAGAACTGTTGGTCCCTTTGACCCTCATTTGAGGGATCCAATAGGCAGCAATATCTTCACTGTGCTGTAGGATGAATCATAATTGGGCTAGGTCAATCATGGTAACCCGCTTCTTCTATGCCTGAGGTGGGCATATGACACACTTCTGAGGGAAAAAAAAGACACAAGAGGAAAATTCCTGAGAACTTGTGGATGAATTTTTGTGCCCTTTTAAAAGAGAGCTGATCGGGAACCAGAGCCTTTTCTCTTTATTGTGCTTTGGGGTGATGTTATGGAAGGAAGTCACACTTGAGTCTGTGGCACCCTTCTTATAACTGAGGGAAAAGCCAAGAAAATTGCAGAAGTGTCAACTCATGGTTTTTTATATTGTGGAGCCACTTAAAAATCCTGGAACCCTTTGCTTCCAAGCTTCTGAAATATTCTTATGGTTTCACTGTTAGTCAGGTTTTCTCTTATGTGCAGTCCAAAGTGTTCCTAATTGACATATCATCCTTCAAGACTCAGCTTTAAATAACATTTCCTCAGGGAAGCCTTTCTGAAACCTCCAGATCAATACATTGAATAATACACTCTACTTTCCCTTTAGTGCCCCTCATCATATTTCTAATATCTGTTGAATGATAGTCTCTCTCTGGGCTGTAAGCTCTATGAGAACAGAGACCATGGTAGGTATCCTAGAGTCCAGCCCAGTGCCAGCCTCTTATAAATAAATAACTATCCAAATAGACAAATAAAAGCATCAAGAGCAACAAGTGGAGGGAGAAACTAGATAAAACTAGATAAAAACCCTGGAGGATGTGGATTTAAATTTGTGCAACTGTTCTTCTTCTAACAGACGAAAACTCTTAAAGCTCAAAGAATCAATACAGGGCTTCCCTGGTGGCGCAGTGGTTAAGAATCCGCCTGCCAATGCACGGGACACGGGTTCAAGCCCTGGCCCGGGAAGATGCCGCAGAGCAACTAAGCCCGTGCGCCACAACTACTGAGCCTGCGCTCTAGAGCCTGCAAGCCACAACTACTGAGCCCACATCCTGCAACTACTGAGCCCGCATCCTGCAACTACTGAGCCCGCATCCTGCAACTACTGAAGCCCGCATGCCTACAGCCTGTGCTCGGCAACAAGAGAAGCCACCGCTATGAGAAGCCCACACACTGCCATGAAGAGTAGCCCCTGCTCACCGCAACTAGAGAAAGCCCACGACACAGCCAGGAATAAAAAAAAAAAAAAAAAAATCATTACACAAGGTTTGGAATGACCATCGTGAGAACTGGGTATGAATGTTCATCTGGGAAAAGTAAGAGTTGCCAAGTAGTGTTAAAGACCCAGCTGGGATTAGAAACCGTGTATGTGCATTGGCATCAGTCGGCAGAATTATGAGATTTCTTCCAGCAGTGGTCAGCTGTCTGGGTGTGGGAAAGAAGTTGGGTAATTAGATGATCCAAAGATGGGGGCTCTCAGGACAGGCTGCCTTCTGTTCTGGTCTCTGGTAAAGTAAGTAAAAGTAGATATGGAATTTTATTTAATTTATTTAATCTCTCAATAGATTAAACCTTGTAGAACTCAAAAGGCCTGCCCTTTCATTCCAGACCGGAGAATATCCCTTGGCTGAAGCACTCACTGCCCCCATCTCCCACTTGCCATGGAAAGGCTTATGAGGGGGATGTGTGAATTTCCTAAAGTGTGTGTGTGTGTGTGTGTGTGTGTGTGCGCGCTTGTGCATTTTTCTGGGGTGAGTGTCTATAGTTTCCACCAGATTCTCAAAAGGGTCTGTGATCCAGAAAGGCAAGAAGCACTGACTTGGGGTTAGCTCCTAGCCGTGAGCCACTGTGTGGATCCACTGTGACAATCAGGGCTTGACTGATGGGTGGTCACAGCCCTGCTTATTAACGAGAGGTGGCATGGCACAGTGGTAGATGTGTAGACTCCAGGGTCAGGGGCCTGGGCTATGCCACTTAGCTCCTCAGTTTCTTATCAAATGGGAATGATAATCACAGTTCCTTATCTCAGAGAGCTGTTCCAAAGATTAAATGAGTTAGTACATGTAAGTGCTTAGGACCATGCCTGGTACTTAGTAAGAGCTGGTTTTTTTGTTTTTTTTTTTTTTTGCGGTACGCGGGCCTCTCACCGTTGTGGCCTCTCCCGTTGCGGAGCACAGACTCCGGACGCACAGGCCCAGCGGCCATGGCTCACGGGCCCAGCCGCTCCGCGGCACGTGGAATCTTCCCGGACCGGGGCACGAACCCGCGTCCCCTGCATCGGCAGGCGGACTCTCAACCACTGCGCCACCAGGGAAGCCCCAAGAGCTGGTTTTTATTATACCTAACGGTTAGTGATGCGTCAGGTCCCACATTCAGGACAAAGAGGTTGAATCAGGAGGCATCGTTTGGGGGAGCAGTCTCTTCTCCCTGATACTTATTGTGTGATCTGGGGCAAGTTCCTTAACTGGTCTGTGCCTCAGTTGTCTCATCTGTAATATGGGGTTAGTAATAGTAACTACCTCCTAACATTGTTGTAGGTCTTCTATATGAGCTCAGAGCAGTGAGTCCAACTCACTAAATGTTGGTATTATTATTATTAGTAGTAGTATTACTGCCTTGGTATATTCAGGCTCCTCATTTTGATGAGAGCAGCTCTTTGCAGCTGGCCGCCAAGCCTTCCCTCACACTGAAACCTTCACAACTCACAAAGCACCTCACACGTACTGTGTCTACCTCACAGCAGCTCATTGAGGTGAAGACTTGAGACCCAAAGAGAGTAAGGGACTAAACCTAAGGCCCCTCTACCTGCCCCCTTCCTCATGGCATCCCTTCCTCTCCCTGGTTTCCATCTACAGCAATCCCACTTGTGAAATCCCACACCGACTACAAAGCCTTTCTGGTTCCCCTAATCAGAATCCCTGTTTGGAACCAACTTCATGGCCTGCTCACAGTTCTGCACTGACCTCACGGCTCGCCTCCCCACTAAGCTGCAGACTCCCAGGCCCAGTCCTACTCCTTTTATTGCACCTATCACCGCTCTTTGGACAGAAAATGCCTTCTCTAGAGAGCTGCTGAGTGAAGGAAGTTAAATCTTGATGATTCTACTATTCCAACGTATTCACATGTCTAAGGGAAGGGAGGAAGAGACACTGAAATGCTGATCTTCCCTGTAGACCAAGAAACTGAGCACATAAACAGTGGCCAGAGCGTATGGAAAAAGAGAACTCACCCACAGCCTTCTGAAAGCTGCCCAGGAAACCAACCCCTTATCTACAGTAAACCACCCAGGAAGTCTATAAATCAGATTTGTAGGAAGTTAGACTATCTCTAGCAACAATCTGGGAAGATAAACAATAACTTCTAGGGACTTCCCTGGTGGCGCAGTGGTAAAGAATCCACCTTACAGTGCAGGGGACGCGGGTTCTATCCCTGGTCAAGGGAACTAAGATCCCACATGCCACGGGGCAACTAAGCCTGCCTGCGTACCACAACTATTGAGCTCGCACGCCTCAACGAGAGAGAAGGCCATGCCCTGCAACTAGAGAGAAACCTGAACAGACAGCGTGCCCTAACGAAAAAGATCCTGCATACCTCAACAAAGATCCCATGTGCCTCTACTAAGACCCGATGCGGCCAAAAACAAACAAAAAAACCAATAACTTCTATAACAATTGGATCAAAAAGGCCAGGACTTGATTAATAACTGACAACTTGCCTAATTTTGGTCCCCACTTCCAATGTGGGAGCAACCATAGAAAGCCAAATATGTACGTACCCCTAACCAGTCGTGCCCCAGGATGCCCCATTTCTAGTTAGTCCGCCTACAAGCTTCCCCATGCCAACAGCCTCAATCAGGGCACACCTGAAACCTTCCCTTTTATCCACTATGAAGCTTTCCCATTCCTCTGCCTGCCTTTGATTCTCTCCTAAAACACAAGTGACCTCGGCTGACTCCCTTGCTATCGCAAGGACAGAATACAGAGCCTGCCTTTGCTTTTCTCATTTGGCTGGTTATTTCCATGAGACCCCGGAATGAAAGCGCAGGGAGCAGAGACCCAGACCTCTGTCAGTTCCCTGGTTTCCCCTGGGGTGGAGCTCTGAGCCCTCAAACAGCAGAGATGCTGGCTGATCCACTGGAAATGCTGAGCAGACCTTTGGACTCAACTGAGGGAGAGCTGGGGAGGCCAAATTGACTCAGATTAAATCCCCCAGGCATAAAAATCACAAAAGAGTTTTTGTTAGATGCTGATTGGGAGGGAGAGGCTCCAAAGATCTGGGAAAAGGATAGGACAACTGGGAATAGAGAAATGAGGGAAAGGCAGGAATCTTGCCTAGAACCAGAGCAGGGATTGCCTGGAACTGCTTGGGTGGGATGGAGAGTTGAGTCAAAATTCTTTTCTAACCTCCACCAAAATCCTTTATCCAAAACACTGATATTTGCTGAGTGCGTAGCGCGTACCAGGCACGGCCACTGACTTCATGGAGTTCACACCCTAGTGGGGGAAGACAGACAATAAATGACTAATATATATATATATATATAATTTTTTAATATATATATAATTTCAGAAGTGGTAAGTGCCCTGAGGAAAATAAAATAGGATGTTGGACAGAGAGAAGGGGTGCTGGGGTTGGCAGTGCAGCGTACGGAAATGTGGTTGGGGAAGACTTCTCTGAGAAATGACATTTGCACTGACACCAGAAGGAAGCAGCAGTAATTCTCCCAGGGGAAGTCGTTTTCCAGGCAGAGGGAGCAGCTTAAGCAAAGGCCCTGAAGTGGGACTGGGTTTGATACGTTCAATATGGAACAGAAAGAAGGTGGAACAGAAGGAAGGTGGGTTTGGCTAGAGCAGCGTGAGGGGAGGGTACTAGTGGTGGGATGAGACCAGGAAAGGAAGCTCAAGTCAGACCAGGCATGAAAGGAGGGCTTTCGAGGCCATGTTAAGAGTTTAGATTTTATTTTATTCTAAATATAATAGGAAGCTATTGCGAGAAGGCACTAAACTCCTTGCCTGCCTCAGCCGTTTTGTCAAAGCCTTAGAAGAGCTCCCTTGTTGAGATTTTGTCAAGATCCTGGTAGTCGGGGGATGTGTGTATGTGGGGGGATGGCACTGAGGAGATAGGAGGTGGCTCAGGCCCAGTTGCTTTACATCACAGCCAGAATCTTGTTCAGGAGGACAAAATGGGCCACAGAGAGTGTGTGAACCCCTGAAGTTGTACACTAATTTTGTGCATGTGTGTACCCTATTTTAGGGAAGAATCCAGGCTTTGTCAGATTCTCAGAGGAGTCTCTGTAACCAAAAGAAGATAGAAAAGGAGGCTACTGACTTGTATGCTTGCGTACGCGTATGCCATCTTAGTAAGGACCCGTTTTCAGGCGTACAACATAGTGATTCAATATTTTTATAGATTACAAAATGATCACCACTGCTTTACCTATTTTTAAAAATCCGCTTCAGTGTAAAGGACTGAAGCCAGAGGAGAATGGATAGGGTGAGGAGGAAGGTGCAAAAGTCTTGGTTGTGGCCAGGGCAGGGCGGTGACATGCCTGCTGGTCCTAACTTGACCCACCCCACTGCTAACCTGTGCTCACAGCCCTCAACTCTGAAGAGCTTGTCCCAGAGATGTGGGTCTGTGCAGGAGGGCTCGGCTGCCCAGTGAGCACCCACTGCACTGCTTTGGGAGAGTGGTCGTGATCTTGGGTGGCCTCGGCCTGCAGCGGCTTGAAGCAGGGTTTCAGTTCCCGGCCGGTGATTGAGGTCGGGTCGCGGCGGTGAGAGCACCGAATCCTAGGCACTAGATCAGTGGTCAGTGACAAGACCCGGGCCCTACGGCTTTGCAGAAAAAGAATTCCCACAGAGATGGAAAGTGGTGAAACAAGTATTTATTAGGAGAAAAAAGTACAGTACGTGTGGATAGACACACGGGCGGGTGCAGAAAGAGTCGCGCCCTCGTGACAGTTTGAATCACTTATATGGGGCAATTTTTCCAGGTTTCCTTTGGCCAATCATTTTGATTTGCCTGGTTCAAAGTCTGAATTTGGTATAGCTCAGGATTTTCCCACGTGTACACTCACATCTCTTAGCCAAGATGGATTCTACCGAAGAGGCCTATAGGTAAGTGAGCATTAGTTGGCATCACACCCCTTTTGACCTCCAAGGAGCCTTTCTGCGCATGTGTAGTCGGGGAGGTCTCCTGACTTCGAGAATGAGGAATATGTGCTCTCTTATCTTCTATCTGGGCAGGGCCCAGCCTCCTCTCTCAATTGTCCTGTTATTCCCGTCTCCACGGAGTATCGGTCCACAAGGAACGAACTCAAACTGTTTGCCCCGGGGGCCCATCTGTCTCCTGCCTCAGTCAGAATAGATCCCCTGGAGATGTCCTTGCTCAGGACCCGAGGCCAATGTCCTCTGCCTGAGCCCCAGGCTCCTCTGAGCCCTGCAACTTCACCAAGAGAAGCCGGGGCTTCCGGAGCACGGCACACTGCCGACCCCACCAGCAGCCTTGGGCTCAGATCTGAATGCATCTCTCAGCTGCTTTTATGAGGGGTCCATCCCCAACAAATGATCTTTGTTGGTCATTTTGCTTTGAGTAAAAGTTCCCTTGCTCTGCCTGACATCCATGCCAGCCCTAGCCAGGCAGATGGAGGCTGAGACGGGAGTGTTTTCTCTTAATTCTCTCCAGAACCTTGTGCTTTGCCTCCCCACAAATAGGTCTGGCCCGACCTTCATCACCCACCTGTTCTCAGTGATCAGTAAGTGGGCAGGGACTTGCCTCCCTAGGGTGTTCAGATCCACAGCAATCCTGGTCCACGAGCTGGGGAGTGGAATCAGCTGCTGATGACAGGTTCCTGGCAGGGTGCAGAGCAGGCCAGGGCCTCCTTGTCCACACTGGGGGAGGGGATCAGGGTGGCTTTGTGCAGGCCAATTAAACCGCAGAGCTGCTCTCCTGCTGGGGAGAAATTCAGACCTTTCAATAGCTTCCTCCTGGGGCCACCTCTGTGGTGTCAGCACAGGCATTTATAATTGTGTAGCCTAATAGAATTTTACCACTCAGTCTTCTAACTCTAAATTAAATAATAATACCATCCAATATTTACTTACTTACTATGGATCAGGTGCTATTTAGTTAAAGACTACATGTATCATCCCATTTAAACCCCACTGAGGGAC
Source organism: Neophocaena asiaeorientalis asiaeorientalis (assembly GCF_003031525.2). NCBI lineage: Eukaryota > Metazoa > Chordata > Mammalia > Artiodactyla > Phocoenidae > Neophocaena > Neophocaena asiaeorientalis. The sequence continues at coordinate 159,734 of NW_020175391.1, read as the reverse complement.
TTCCCTGGTGGCGCAGTGGTTAAGAATCCGCCTACCAGTTCAGGGGACACGGGTTTGAGCCCTGCTCCGGGAAGATCCCACATGCCGCGGAGCAACTAAGCCTGTGCGCCACAAGTACTGAGGCTGCGCTCTGGAGCCCGCGAGCCACAACTACTGAAGCCTGCATGCCACAACTACTGAAGCCCAAGTGCCTAGAGCCTAAGCCACCGCAATGAGAAGCTGACGCACCGCAACAAAGAGTACCCCAGCTCACCACAACTAGAGAAAGCCCGTGCACAGCAATGAAGGCCCAATGCAGCCAAAAATTTAAAAACACACACACACACAAAAACCCACTGAGCCCCGAGGTAGTGGCGTGGTCACGTCCCGCTGTCACGCAGCTAGTTGGTCAAGGAGGTGGCATGTGAACCCAGGCAGCCTGGGAACACTGTGCCTATAGCTGCATCAATAAAAATAAAGCGGTTCGCAGAAGGGCCCCACAGTCTTGCATCAAATGGGATGCAATCAAATGGGATGCAATCCGGGCCCAGTAATCAGAGAACAAACTTGAGGGTCCTGACTGTTGCACACAAGCACGCAGTGGGGATACCGGCTGCTGGCCTGGAGTCAGGGGCCCCAGGCTGCCGTTTCCTCTGTAAAATAAGGGGACAGCCTGTACTGCTCCAGTGCTCCCAGCTCTGAAAGGCTGCAGGTTACTTCCCAGAAAAGTGTGAGCTCCTCCTGCTGGGAAAACCACTACCAGGCCTGCCAACACTTCTCCTTGCCCCAGCGGCTCAGAACGGTGCCGGGAAGCTGCTGGGCCGGGGGTGGGGAGACCTGGGTTCTGGCTCCAGTTCTGCTTCCTAAGTCAAGCGCTTGGCATCCTCTCCTGCCTCATTTTTCTCATCTGATGAATGGAAGTAATGTCCACAGGCCCACCCCCACTTTATAAGGTTTGGGGAGAAGATAAAATGAGATGATGAATCTAAAAAAGCCCTTGGGGGCTTCCCTGGTGGCGCAGTTGGTGAGAGTCTGCCTGCCAATGCAGGGGACATGGGTTCCTGCCCCGGTCCGGGAAGATCCCACATGCCGTGGAGCAGCTAGGCCCGTGAGCCATGGCTGCTGAGCCTGCGCGTCCGGAGCCTGTGCTCCGCAACGGGAGAGGCCACAACAGTGAGAGGCCCACGTACCACAAAAAAAATAAAAAAGCCCTTGGAGGGAATTCCCTGGTGGTCCAGTGGTTAGGACTCTGTGCTTCCACTGCAGGGGACACGGGTTTGATTCCTGGTCAGGAACTAAGATCCCCAAAACTGCATGGCATGGCCAAAAAAAAAAAAAAAAAAAAAAAAAAAGCCCTTGGAGACTGGAGGTTCTGTGCACAGTGAAGAATTGGGGCCAAGGCAGGTCTCTTACCCTCTGCATCCTGGAGTTTCTGAGATGAGGACAGGCCCTGAAGTGAGAGACAGGCAGGCAGTGCTGGGTATAACTGCCCCTCACCCTCCACCAAGGTCGCCCTGCCTGCCAGGCGCCCTCTCCTGGGGCAGCAGCCCCTCCCCATTGTGAGAGGACAGCCAGACAGCAGGGGGCTGAGGTGAGGAGAAGACACAAGGACTCAGAAACAGGGATTTTCTTTCTGATGCTGACCCTGGGCTGACTGTCAGGGCTTCAAAGGGGAGGCTCAGGGAGCTGAACCCCAGAATGATGACTCACTCGTTAAACAATGTAATTGAGCACCTACCGGGTACCAGACACTGGAAAACAGTGAGCTCCCAAGTGCCCCAGGTGGATGCCCTGCGGGTGAGTCTCGGAGTCTCCTGCGCACTGACTGAGCCAGCAGAGCTGAGGGACCATGTGGGGCCTGTCCGGGAGCGTGGACTGAAGAGAATCAAGTGAGAGCTACGGCTGAAGCCAAACTAGGGAAGCTGGGGAACCAGGCTGCAGTCCCAGACTGAATGTGAGACCACAGAGCAGGGACCCTTACGCTTCTCGGCCCCAGGAAGAGCAGTGGTCACCTTAGAGCCCCAGAAGTCCAGCTGGGGCCAGTGGCTCAGCCAGAGTCCAGGCACATCTGTGCATCTGGGGGCAGGTGACCCTGGACCTGTGGTCTGAGTGGCAAGCTGGTTACCTCCTGCCTCCGCCTGCACCTCCTCCGCGTCCCCCCCTGCAGCAAGCCTCCACCCTCCCATTTCTGACGTCAGGTCCTTGGTATGTAGAGCCTTTCCTCTTGTCCTGGAAGAAGACGCCGGCTGGACTGTATCAGTTCTTTCCGTCACCCTCAGCCACTCTTGGAGCTTGCTTACCCCAGAAATTAAACATTTCCTTCTCAGTTTGTGTTCCCAGTTCACTTGGGCCAGCGGCTTAGTGGCCACCTCTAAGCATTTTGCTAAAGTTTCCCCTCTTAGCATACACCACACAAGCAGCAACTGAATTTTTATCATGTAGTCCTCGATGCCAGGCCCTGTAGGGGAAACCAAGAAGTGTAAGGCAAGTCCCTGCTCTTAGGAATTTCTCATCTAATTACGGAAAACTGAATAGCGTACGGGTGCAGCCTGCCTACCGTCTCACCTGCCGGGAGCCATTGGGGCACGGTGCTAAATGCAGCTGGAGGGGAAGAGGACACGTCGGGCCAACACCTGATTTTGGAAGAGGTGGCATCTGAGCTGACCTTGGAGGATGAGTAGGATGTAAGGGATGGGAAGGAGAGAAGGCATTCCATGGATGCCAGGAGCCAAGTGTCACACATTAGTATTGGTCACTGTCACCGTGGTCCACGCAGGAGGTGAGGAGAGCTTTGTCGGGTGGTGGCCACAGAAGGGACGAGGACACATAACTATGTGAAGGACAGGAAGTCTTTGGGCTAAGAGGACTGGACTTCATGTCCATGACAGGATCTGGGATCTAATTCTGGGTTTGCCAGAAATTGCCACAATCTCTTCACCTGGAAAATGGAGAGACTGGGCAAAATAACCTCTAAATTTCCGTACTATTCTGGAATTAAAGGAGAGAAAGGAGTAAAGATGACTCTAGGATTTTGAAAAACAGTCCCCAAAACAGGAGGTCAGGAGAAGTAAGGAGAGGAAGCACGGTTTGGGGAGAGGATGTCAGTTTTACATGAATTTGAGTGTACCCCTCCGTGACCCTTCCTTCCACTGGGTTCTGGTCCCCACTGCCACAGGCAGATCTGTTCTTAGTCTTGCCTGGCATCCGCCGCTTCCCTCCCCTGGGAGAGCGTGACCCTGCTGCATCAAGGCCAGAGTAAGGAAGAGGACCTGGCCTTTGCTCCAGGAGATTTGTCAGCTTCTCCTCTGTGAATAAACACCTTCTCCATCACCAACACAATCTTGCTAGGAAATGTGTGGCTGCCCAGGGCCCACAGGTGAGAGTGGGAAGCCCCTAAACTGACAATTAAGTTTCCATCCCCTCCGGGGGAAGGGGGGCTTGAAACAGAAATGAGGCTGTTATTGAGAAATGAAGTGTGGTTCCTGCATACCTGGGTTGGAGGACCCAAATGGGTACCTGGTTCACAGGCAAACTTCCCAAGGAGTGGCTTAGACCAGTGGACCTCCCCCGTGGGTGTGCACAGGACCCCCGTAGAGCTCAGGAACGAGATCACCCAGATTGGGGACCAGGCAGCTGTATTTTAATATCCTCGCAGGCAACTGTCAGACACATCTAAGTGAGAGACTCCTGGGCCTAGAGAGCTGCCAGGGCCAGGGCTTTGGGCAAAGGAGAGAGAGGGACAGAGGTGGTCCTGGGAGGTGAGGGGCTCACCGATAGAGAGAATGTGCTGGGGCATGGAAGGTTCCAACCTCAGAGGAGACGGATGGGGGTGGGCATTTCAGGCAAGGAGGCACACAGGCCCTGGCTGGGGGCTCTGCCTGTTTGGGGTGGTGAAGCCAGAGGGGCAGGCTGTGGCCAGGAGGGCAAGGCTTTGAATGCCACACTAAGAGCTGGACTAGATCCTGAAGCTGCCAGGAGCAGGGAAGGCTGTGAGCAAGAGAAGGGAGACCTTTCCAGCACCAGGAGCAGATGTGGCCCCCTGCTTGTCTACACAGGGCCCTCAAGGTCTCTGAGATGAGCCTGGGCCTGTGGTCAGGGGGGCAAGCCCACACTACCTCCTGCCTTGACTCATTTCCTTCAGAGCAAGCTCTGAGTCTTCCATTTCTGACTTCAAGTCCTTGGTATGTACAAAATTCTTGCCTCTCCTTTGGCTGCCCTGCCCGCCTCTCTGGCTGCAGTTTTGAGTTTTGTACCCTGATTCCTACCCTTTTATGTCTGCCTTTCTTAGGCCTTCAGCACAATTTGTCAAAATTAATTTGACACCAAGCTGGCTTTCTCTAGAAAGTCAGGGAAACTTCTAGGCACGAGAGCAAGATTCATGTGGGGAGAATTACCATGGCCCTTTCCTTAGGGCAGTCCTGAGGTTAGAATCCTCTGTCTCCAGCGGCAATCCAGTAAAGAAAGAAGCCATTTCTTGAGGCTCAAGTGGTGGAAATAGCTTGCTCAGATTCTGTCCCATGGAGTCCAGCACATCAGCTGATCTCCCCACTCTGCTCCATAACTGAAAGGGGTGCCCTGTTCAAACCACAAACAGGGCCCACATCACCTCCAGAGCCTGCCTCTCTGTACACCTCTGCTCTGCTTGGAGAAATTCTTAATTTACTTCTGGAATTAAGTGAGGGGTTGGACACTGGGCCCAGTTATCACCAGACATTTATTCTCTCTGTAGGAGCCCCTTTGGAGAGGAAAGATGGGTTTCTGCCACCTTCCTTACTTGGGATAAAACGCACTGTTTCCTGCTCTTAATTCACATCTGCAGTTGATCTTGGAATGGGTCACAGTACTATGTGTGGCCAGTACATTAAGTGCAATTCCAGACTCAAGAACAAAACAATAAGTTTCTCTGTTTTCTCAAAATGCTTGGAGGCCTCAACCCTCGCCCTACCTCCACCAAGCAGGGCCTGCCCTTTTTTCTGTGACTCTGGGACAATGTCTTCCCAGTGCATCTTTGCCCTCAGCAGCTGCTGAACCTGTGCCAGCCCAGAGCACCTCACCTTCTGGCCCATGAACCCCAAGGCACAAGGAGCCTGCCAAGCTGGGAAGACATCACAGAACTCAGTCCTGGTGGCCAATCTGCTGCCAGATTTCTTAGTAAGGAAGATAGCTTCTACCCAGACAGCAACATAACTTTTTTCCCCAACCCCTGGCACAGAGGCTGGGCCACCGTTGTCAACCTGCTGTGAGAACACATTTAATATGTGCTCTGTCACTGGCAAATCCTTGTTGAATCTTGCTGGGCTGTGAGAGAGGATTCTCAGCACAGAACGTGGGCATCGCGATGGGGCAGGTCTAAGTCTTTACACAGTGCAGAGTTTTGATCTACACGGCACATCAACTAAGATAAAATTTTAAATGCATCATTAATCATAACGCTGACTGACTTTTCTCTATGACTCTACAGCTTCACACACCTGCTCTTATTTTTATTTTGGCTTTTGCAATAATCCATGAAGTAGATAAACTGAGAACTGTTGTTACTCCAATTTTAGAGATGAGAAGCCTGAAGCTTAGCATGCCCAAGGTCACACGGCCCCTGAATGGCAAAGTTGGGATGGAATCTGGATCAGTGCTTAATCTCTTTAGGACCCAGGGCTGGATCTTGCAGCAGCAGCAGTAGCAGCAGTGGCAGCATGGGACGGTCGACTGCTTTGGGCTCCCCAGGCCCTAGTAGCCAAGGGGAGTGTGGCTACTTGAGAATGTTCTCCAAGATCCTAAGGACAGGACTCAGTGGAGGCTTGTGTCAGAGGAATGGGTCCTGGCTAATTGTTCCCCATGCCTGGTGATGGCTACCATTTTATTAAATCTGTACATCGGTTATATTGAGACTATAACAGAAGAAGAATATCATCTGAAAATCTTCCCAATTTAGCAAACAATGAACATTCTGGAGGCCTAATCCAGAAGCTCTAGCTTATGGCCATGTTTCCCAAACACATATGTAAGAAGATGTGCACATGAGTTCAAACCACTTAACATAGTTGTCAAAGTACTGACGATTTTGTAAACTTAATGGCTGCCAAGGTTATGTTTGATCAATTCATTCAATTCCATAAACATTTACTGAGCACTTCCTGTTTTTCGAATGCCGATGGACAGACAGACACATGGCTCAGGGCGGTACTGAGGCAAAGTCTGTCACCAAGGACCCCAGGACCTGCCTGAGAGGACCTGGAAGATTGAAATATGGTAATCAATTTAAAAAGAATCCCGGGACTTCCCTGGTGGCGCAGTGGTTAAGAATCCGCCTGCCAATGCAGGGGGCACGGGTTGGAGCCCTGGTCCGGGAAGATCCCACATGCCGCAGAGCAACTAAGCCCGTGTGCCACAACTACTGAGCCTGCGCTCTAGAGCCTGCGAGCCACAACTACTGAAGCCCGTGCGCCTAGAGCCTGTGCTCCGCAACAAGAGAAGCCACTGCAATGAGAAGCCCACGCACCGCTCACTGCAACTAGAGAAAGCCTATGGGCAGCAACAAAGACCCAAGGCAGCCAAAAAAAAAAAAAGTTTCTGACCAAATTTAACGTCTCTAGAGCAGTGACTGGGAGACCAGAAAAATCCCATCCTCGTTTTGCACCTCATCTTACCAAACGGGTCACATCCTGTTTCTTCATGATTTCATCATCCTAGAACCAGCTCAGCCAAAATGGGTTGACACAACAACAAGAAAGTGCTGGAATGTGGCCATAGCTGAGGCAAGGATCACCATTTCTCGTTCATGGCTTATCCCACAAGCATTTATTAAATGCCAGGCGAGGTGGAGGACACAAAGGTAAACATGGCCGGGTGGCCCCCACCCTCCAGGTTCCTTGCAGAGAACAGGTCACAGAGGCTGTTCTCATAACTGTTGTGGGGAGTAAGCTAACTAGGCCAATGGTCAGCAGAATGGCATCAGTGACAGAAAGTGCGGAACAACGTGACAGACAGGACACTGAGAATCAACGGCTGGAGACCAGGCTAGTGTGTAGCAACTGGGAATAGAGTGGCTCTTCTGGAACAAAGGAGTTGAGCAAACCACGATTCCCATAGGCAGGAAGGCAAACACTGGGCTTTCTGAAAATGGGTGCTATGGCCACAAACCAAAAGACACACAGTTAGACACTAGTTTCCAGGCCCCACCTGTGCACACTGGTATCGGCATCAGCATTATGTTGGAGTAGGGACAACGTCTCACAGGAAACATGAGTTTAAAATGTTATTCGAAAAAAAAAAAAAAAAAAAAAAAATGTTATTCGATTCAACACAAATAAAACTTCCTTATTCTACTACCAGAAAAAAGAATTATTAAGTGAACTTAGCTAAATTTCTCAAACATTTCATTTGCACCCAACATACACAGGTAATAGCTTCTCACTGTGAGGTTTGGGGCAAATTACCGAATTTTTCTTTGTGTCTTTGTTTCTTTCTTTCTTTTTTTTTTTTTTTGGCCACCCCGTGAGGCTTGCTGGATCTTAGTTTCCTGACCAGGGATCAAACCCAGACCCCTGGAATTCCCTGTGTCTGTTTCCAAATCCGTTACAATGAGGTCTGCACACAGAGTAAGTGCTATATACATGTTAGCTATATTATTATTATTATTAAATCACTATGTTAAGCTCAAAGTCAGCCGAACACTTAGCCTGTTCCCTTTTTGTCCTTCATTTGTCCTAGCCCTACAGGTACTTTTGGGTGAACATCTACTTATTGCATAATCTTTTAAGAAATTTCTTTTTATCCTTGAGACAGTGTCCACAAATTTCATCTGGCCTTTTGCACACTGCCAAGGCATAGGAAATTCCTTTCCTTATACAATCTTTTCAGACCACCAAGTCATGGGAGGTGATAGCTGTAATAAATCTCGTGAGCTCTTTGGCTCACAGCCACTTCTTAATGGAAAGGACTATATCTGACCCTCAGTTCACAGCATTACAAATGTCAAAGGCAGACCTTTCCCTCCGGCCAGGCTTCCTTCCCACTCTGCTGTCTTTGGTCACACCTTCTGGTCCTGCAGCTTGCCTCCTGGTAGATTAGTGAATGCTGCTGGGGTGTGACTTGGGGGCACTGAAAGGCCCCTGACCTAAAATATCTTCCTCTATCCCTGTGGACTGGGCATCTCATCGTCAGCATTGTACTCTGAGGTCTGAGCAAAGGGGCTTCCCACTCCAAATCCAGGACTATAAATATGCCTCTGGGTTAGGACTGCATGTCACCAACAGTCCCAAGATAAACCACCCCTACCGGGAGGGGGCCTTAACCCATTATCTTCCCAAGCTCTTTAGGAGTATGAGACCAAGACTGAGGACGTTTTCAGAAGAGGCACAGACTTAAGGCCTGCAGACAAATCTGAGCAACAGTCATGTTTTGGAGGTTGTACTTGATGTCTTAAAGTTGTTTTTTTAGTGACTTGTCAATATTTTAAAACTAGGATGCTTTATAATGTCTCTTAAAAAATAAAAACTTAATAACAAAGCTCTAGCAACATTGTCCTGCACCCGCACAAAGTAACAGGGGTCTTAGGGGTTCCCAGCCAGCTCACCCACCATCCTGTGGGCCTGAGCTTGGGTAAAAAAGTTGGAAAGCAGGCCTGGGCACCTGGGACTCATTTGTCTGTTGTACATCATTCCAATTCAAATATTTCTTTTAACTCTAAAAAAAAACCCAAAAAAACCCATAAAAAATATAGATGATACAAAGTAGCCTAAAGTTCTTTCCTTGTGTTGAAAAAACTTACGGATTTACTGAGAAAACAAAATATGGATGTTAAACTTCAAATAAGGGTATACCTGTTACACGTCAAAGCATTTTAGGGCTTCCCTGGTGGCGCAGTGGTTAAGAATCCGCCTGCTAATGCAGGGGATACAGGTTCAAACCCTGGTCTGGGAAGATCCCACATACCGCGGAGCAACTAAGCCCGCGAGCCTAGAACCCGTGCTCCGCAGTAAGAGAAGCCACCGCAATGAGAAGCCCGCGCATCGCAACAAAGGGCAGCCCCCGCCTGCAGCAACTAGAGAAAGCCTGCACGCAGCAACGAAGACACAACACAGCCAAATATTAAATAAATTTATATTAAAAAAATATATTGACAAGGGACTTCCCTGGTGGTCCAGTGGTTAAGACTCTGCACTTCCACGGCGCGGGGCGTGGCTTGGATCCCTGGTTGGGGAACTAAGATCCTGCATGCCGGGCGGTGCCGCCAAAAAGTTAAAATAAAATAAAATATCGACAAGTTACTGAAAAAAAGCCAAAACCTTTCAAATACTGAGTAGACCCAGCAATACAGGACCGTGGTTCATGAATAAATGGCAAATAAAACTTTAAAAATAGTAGTGACCATTTATTATCTACTTTGTCATACACTTTCATGTATATTATTTATTTCTTTAACATAACTAAAAACATAGATAACGCTTGTGGTTAAAAATTCAACAACATATAAGCATGTAGAGTAAAAAGTGAAAGCTGTTTTTTTTTTCCTCTCCCAACCCCACAGCCCCTGCCCAGGTGTGGCCCCCAGTTCTGAGTTTGGGGTATATTCTTCCAGATATAAATGAATAGACAGACATATCTCCAAGCTTATTCGTATATATCAGATTAGCCCCATTTGACAGATGAGGAAAGTGCAGCACAGAAAAGTTGTAGTATTCATCCAAGACCACAGAGCTGATAAGTACTCGAGCTGAGATTCAAATCCACCTCGTCTGATTCCTAAATCAGCGCATGCCTTCCGCTATGCCCCGTGTGTAAAATTTTATGGATGAAGAAACCGAGGCCCATAGAGGTAGGTCCCTGTGCAGTCAGAACCACATGGTTCACAGCCCACCTCGGGAGAGGCAGGGGTGACTGGGCTTGCACGGGAGGCTGCGTGGAGGAGAGGGCCTTGACCAACGCGGATCTGGGGTCGGGTGGGACCATCTCGGCCCAGCAACGCCCAGATCTGGGGCCCGGGGCTTGTCCACGCCGCTCGGGTACAGGAACCACCCAGCCCCTTGGCGCCACTCGCGGCCGCCTGGCCTGGGCAGGCGCAGCGCTCGCACCGCCCACTCGGAGCCGGTCTGATGGCCGGGGTCCGGGAGTCCCGAGCCCCAGCCGGGCCTTGGGACAGCCCGGGAGCGATGGCTCCCTCCGAACCGGGCTGGGACCCCCCTCGGCTTCGCCCCCTCGAGCCGTTGGCGGGTGCCGGGCTGGGGTGGCCAAGGCCCAAAGCCCGGGGTGGGTGGCCCTGGCGGGCAAGGGG
>NW_020175391.1:137099-149351 GCF_003031525.2 Neophocaena asiaeorientalis asiaeorientalis | reverse complement strand
GAGGCGGCGGTGGCCGGAGCCGGGCTCAGGGGCAGCCGTGGCCGCCGCGGAGCAAGGCTGCCTGGAGAGAGCGCCCGGGCGCAGAGGGGTTAACGGGCCGCCGGGGCCGAGCAGAGCAGGTACAGATCTTCCCTGGGACCCCTGGCCCCGGCCGCCCTCTCTCCCCGGTCCCGTTAGACCCCCCGCCCTGCGCGCACGCGCCGTCCCTGTTCCCTGCGCCCCGCGGTCGCGCCCCAGCCACGACCCCAGCCCCAGCTCTTATAGCCTCGGAAGTCCCTGGGGTCGAATTCCTGGGGAGGGGGTTCTGATTCCTTGGAACTCTGGCCCCCATCACTCGGGCGGAGAATCAGCCAAAATTCCTACGAAGTCACAGAGTAAAATTGGAAAACGTAGCCAGGACCTCCTGGCACACGCCCGGCGCCTCCTGCCCTCCTCCTCTAGATGGGTGCTCCTGGAGGATGTGTTTCCCCATCCCCCAACCCCGCCACTCTCTTCTGTCCTGGAGTTGAGGGACAGGGACACTATGAGGGACGCATGTGGGTGCCCTTGATCCAGCTCAGCCTGACGACTAGAAAGGAAAGATGCCTGTTGGGATGGGCCTCCAGGACCCAGGAGCGGAGGGCACAAGGAGGACCAAGTTCTCATCCAAGATAGGGACTCTCTAGCCAGCCCTGGAGCCTGCTGTGGGGCGCCCTGCCCTGCAGCACCACCCATTTCCCAGAGGTGGGTCCCCTGGGGGTGAAGGGGTTAGTTCTGCCCAGGTCTCTCTTCCTTGATCTTCACTGGCCAGTGTGGAGGTGTGGCCAGGAGGAGCCCAGGTTTGTCTAGACCAGAGTCTGCCTGGCCCAAGAGTGACCACTTCTGACCTCTCCTTTCTTCATCCTGGGCAGTCAGACACACCAGATGAGGAACATGAGAAGGGGTGAAAACCACAAATGTGTATCTGTTTCTGTAGGGGTGGAGGGGGAGTGTCGGCCCCCTGCCCAGCTATGCAGGGGGTGGGGTAGGACTTTTCCAGAGAGGGAGCCAGGCCTGGCCCTGGCCCCAAGAGCTCATGCCACCCCACCCCTTACTTCTCCAGGGAACTGCCAAAGCCAAACCCAGCTCAGGACAGGATTATGTGTACTGGGTAGACCCATGGAGAAAGAGGTAGCAGAGAGAAGCAGAGGCAGAGAGGGAGTAGAGAGGGGACCCGGACCCGGCAGCAAGAAGTGGCAGTGATCATCACCCCATCTCTCCTTTCCTTCAACCTCCAGTAACAGGCAGAGAGCTGAAGTTTTGGGTGGAACGTTGGCCCTTCTCTGGAGCCCCTACCCGCCCCCCCCCATCAGGGTGGAGTTGCTGACCTCAGTGGTCAGCCCAGCCAAGGGAAGGAGCTGCCATCAGCCACCCCCTTCCCAACCCCAAGCAGCTGAGGAGACCCTGCAGCTCAGGCTCAACCACTGTGATCCCTCCCTTAACTTCCCAAGTCCTGGGGTCTCAGGGAGGGAAGTGGGGCTGAGAGTTGCTACCCCCAAGCACATTCCTGCCCTTCTCTCTGTCATTTTCCTGCCCCTGAGCTGGCCCACCTCGGCATTAGCTCCTTGGATTCCTCTCCCGGGTGCCTTTCAGATCCAACAGAAACATTTTTTTTTTTTTCCTGGAAAGCAGAACTCTGAGCAGCATGAGGAGTGGGGGTGGGAAGGGCTCATTGTGAGCAGGAAGGGGCTGGAGGGCAAGGGGAGCGATGGGAGAGTCAGGCTTAGACCAAGGGAGGGTTCCAAGCTCCACTTCCCCAAGGATCAACTTTAGCCTTCAGGAGGACTTCCTGGCTCTTCAGAAGATAGACCGTGCATGATTGGGGAGCAACGGCATCTCTAGCTGCATATCCCCTTCCCAGGTTTCCCTAGCCCATCAGAGTCTTGCCTGAAGTAAGGCCTCATTGATCTAATGCTGGACGCTGGCCCCTAGAGAGAGGTTAAATCTCAGTGGGAAAAATCACCTGCTTCTCTAGAGATTAAACCATCAGCCCATTTAGTTTATCCCTTGACTGGGAAGTGTTTGAGGCAGGCAGAGATGTGCCTGAGTGTTCCAGAAGGAGCTTTATTAGCTAAAAGGGGAAGAAAAAGCTGGGAGTCAGGTAGGAAACGGAAAGCCCAAGGGGGTTCCAGTCAGCAGCTCAGAGGGGGTGTCTGGTAAGTCCTCACTGAGCCTCCCTCCTCAGCTTTCCAGGACCTCTGGGAGGGCAGGAGGGAGAGCCAGATGAAAACCATCTTAAGAAAGATGCGTGTGCCTGAGCTGGCCTAGAGACAGTTCCTAGTTAGGACAGGGAGCTGAGAAGTTCCTGCAGTTGAGGAGGGGGACTGAGCCTGAGTTGGGAGGCTGAAGGCAGACCACCACCCCTCCAGCCTGGGCGGATGGACAAGGGCAGTGTGCCTTCTCCCTCCCTCCCTCAGGATCATAAAGGGGTGGGCCAGTCTTCACCCATCCATTCTCACTCTGAGATGTCCTTCTGAGGAGTCATCCCTCCCGACCCCCAGCTTTCTGGAGACTGGACCAGGCTTCGGTCCCTGCAGAGTGCATCCCCCACCCCACGCACGCCCAGATGCCGGAGTAGAGTTGACTTCCGGTCCCCTCCTCCCTGGCCCCGGGGGCCATCAAGGGAGGAGAAATGGAGAAGTGGGCGGGCAGGTAAGAGGTGGGGCGGCCCTGGAGGAGGGATGGCTGGGTGTCCGGTCTCTGGAAGGGAGAGAAAGGAGCTCTGGGGGAGGCTGGGGGAAGTGATGAGTAACTTCTGATCTCTGAGCAGCTGGCATCAGGATGTGCGGAGCCTCCTTGGGGTGAGGGCTGTGTCGTAACAACTCTTCCGGCTCCTGTCTGACACCTTCACTCCTGCCTTTGGTTTGCAGGCCCCGGATGTGTCTGATGCTGCTTCTGTTCCTCCCTCAGCTCTGCCTGGATCAGGAGGTGAGCCAGGGACTAGAGACTACGATCCTTTCCTCTCCCTGCCTCCCGGCTTCCCACACTCTCCAGGCCGCTTCCCACAATCTCCAGGCTGCGTCTACATTTTCCACAGCCTCTGATAAGCCGCAGCCCCTTTCTCTCACACTTGGCCCTCCCAGCCTCCCTAACTCCCTAACTCCTTGCCAAATCACTTCAAGTCCCACCTCTGCTACTGAATGTGACCTTGGGCCAGTCACTACTGCCCCAAGCCTCCAGTGTTGGACTAGATATTCTGTATAGTTCCGTCGAAAATCATTCTAATTTTGGCTGAACTTTTTGTCTACACAGGTGTTGTCTGGGCACTCTCTTCAGACACCTCCCGAGGAGAACCAGGGCCCTGAGGGTGTCTGGGGTCCTTGGGACCAGTGGGCCTCTTGCTCCCAGCCCTGCGGGGTTGGGGTGCAGCGCAGGAGCCGGGCGTGTCAGCTCCCTACAGCTCAACTCCACCAGGGCCTGCCCCTCCCACCCCGGCCCCCAAGACATCCAGAAGCCCTGCTCCCCCGGGGTCAAGGCACCAGACCTTATACTTCCCGAGAAACCCTTCCGCTGTACAGGCCACCACCTCGGGGAAGAGGTGGCCCCCTTCGAGGTCCTGCTTCTCATTTAGGGAGAGAGGAGGCCCAGGAGATTCAAGGAGCCAGGAGGTGAGGGGTGGGGCTTTGAGGGAAGAGGCGGGGCCTTGGGCAAGGGGCGGAGCTAGGGATGAAGGAAAGGGGAGCAAAGGATCCAGGGTTTATAAAGGCTTATCTTTGGTGCTAGGGAGTCGCCCGGGGAGCCAGGCTCCGAGGTAGCCAGCACTGTGACCCCACGTCTGCAACACTTTCTCAGGTCCCGGGTTCGAGACCCCATCAAGCCAGGAATGTTTGGTTATGGGAGAGTGCCCTTTGCTTTGCCGCTCCATCGGAACCGCAGGCACCCCAGGAGACCACCCAGCTCTGAGCTCTCGCAGACCTCAGATCTTCCATCCCTAACTCCAAGAACAGAGCCATCTTCTGCAAACCACACCCCGCAAACTGAACTCCCTCCTACTGAACCGTCTGCCCACACCCCGTCCCCCCCAGGAGAACCCCCAAGCCCCGAAGCTGCTCAGACAGAGGTGCCCTCTAGAACCAGGCCTGCCCTCACATGGCCCCACCCCAGAGCCCAGGCCTCTGGCACAGAGCCCTCCTTGTTCCCTCCATCCCCAGGAGAAGGTAGCTCCTTTCACATGTCCCCTCAGCCAAGAAGGCCAAGTTCCCAGGGTTGGGCCGGTCCCCGGCTGGCAGACAGACACCCTAATCCTTTCCTTTCTGTCCCTCGGAGCCGAGGCCAGCAGAGCCAGGAGCACTGGAGACCTGGGGGGAATCTTCACAGGTCCCTCACGGAGTCTGCCCCTCACTACCCAGATGGCTGGTTGCCTCTGCTGAGTGCTGGCCCCCATTCCAGCCCCCTCTGGAGTGTCTTTGCTCCCAGTAGCCCTGTCCCAAGATGTTCTGGGGAGAGTGAGCAGCTGAGAGCCTGCAGCCAAGCGGTGAGTTCCTTCTTGGACCCCTCCCCAGACTTCCAATTCTGCTTCCCTGACCCTGAGCCTGGGTCCTCAGCCTGTCAGATCTGGACCTGAGGGAGAAGGGCCTTGGCATCTGACCTCTTCAGGGTAGGGACCTTGGAGCTCTTCCATAGACCTGACCTGCCTCCTTATCCCCCCAATCCAGCCCTGACCCACACCCCCATTTTCCTCCCCAGCTTTGACTCCTCTGTATCCCCCACCTCAGCCCTGCCCCCCTGAGCAGCCAGACCCCCGGGCCCTGCAGTGTGCAGCCTTTGACTCCCAGGAGTTCATGGGTCAGCTGTACCAGTGGGAGCCCTTCACAGAAGGTGAGGTTTCTAGCCCACTCCCTGGACAGGGTGGCTGGAGATTGGGCGATGATGGGGAGGGAGACACTCAGCCCCTCTTTTTCTTCTCTGTAGGCTCTTGTATTTCTTCTGTGTCATATTGTCTTCCTTATTTCCCAGGGCTGGGGAGAAGAGACAGAACAGGCCCAGAAAGGGCTGGGGGTTTCGGACAGAGCCCTAGCTGTCAGATGGCGGTGTATGGGTCAGCAGAGGGGTCAGACTAGGAGAAGGGATGTGTCCAGAGGTGCCCTTTGGCTGGTCTCCTCTGGGAAGAAGCCCAACCCAGGAGGTGGGATGGATGTGACATGAGCAGGGCATGGTCAGAGAGATCCTGCCCAGTGGTGACAGCTCAGTGGAGGTGCCCCATGGATCCTGGACAGTGTTGTATCACTTTCTCCCAAGTTACCATCCGTTTGATTTTCAGCCTGTGTCACCTTGATACCAAGACAAGCCCTCGTGAGCTCTGAACTCACATAATCATAGTTTCAAGTATCTGTCCTCTCTCAGAGCTCACAACCCCTTTTCTGGTCTTAGTGACCTCAATTGATCTGACCCAACTTTTGTGTGACCCTCAAACTGACCTTTCAGAGTACAGAACTGTCATGTTCCCTTCATCCACAGTGACCTCGGCAACCGCAGGATGCCCTATTGCTAACATAAGGCAAGCCAAGCCGCTCTCAGGGCCCTGGGTTCTTTCTCAGTTAACCTCCTGCCAGGGATCCCAGCTAACCACCCTTCTACGCTGTCTCTTAGTTCAGGGTTCCCAGCGCTGTGAACTGAACTGCCGTCCCCGTGGCTTCCGCTTCTATGTCCGTCACACCGAAAAGGTCCAGGACGGGACCCTGTGTCAGCCTGGAGCCCCAGACATCTGTGTGGCCGGACGCTGTCTGGTGAGGGAGGACGGGGTGTGCACAGGGGGAGAGAGGCAATGTAAATAACTGCCACAGGCACACACACAGAGTCTCCTTGCTCATCATCACAATGGCAAAACACCAGACTCAGGTTGCAGAGAGGAAAGTTCTTACCTGCCAAGCAGGGCTGAGCATCAGAGTCAAGAGTCAAACTGCAAGAAATACCCCCTTAAGCCCATCCAAGCTTCCCGGAGGCTGGCTGGGGATGGTGGGGCTGACAGAGAAACTACAAGTCTCACTTGTAGTGCAATGGTCAAGACACGTTGGGAGCCGAAGGCTCCAAGATGACCAGGCCAGGGTTGGAGGTGGTGTCTGGCTTCTGGCAGCCCCTGCCTCACTCCGCTTTCCCCTAGAGCCCTGGCTGTGATGGGATCCTCGGCTCGGGCAGGCGTCCAGATGGCTGTGGCGTCTGTGGGGGTGATGATTCTACCTGTCGCCTCGTCTCGGGGAACCTCACTGACCGGGGGGGCCCTCTGGGCTATCAGAAAATCCTGTTGATTCCTGCTGGAGCCTCCCGGCTCTGGATCGCCCAGCTCCGGCCCAGCTCCAACTACCTTGGTGAGTCCCTGGGTTCCCCGAGTCTTGGTCCCCCGTTCCATTCCTGGCCTATTGGTTCTGCCCTTCACGCCCCCATTCAGCACGGCAAGTGAGCCACCCGGGAAGTCAGGGCTTCCTTCCCCCCTCCCGCGTGGGCACGGGCTATGTGGGGTTCTGTGCTGTCAGGGAAGTGGTGGGAGAGGGGGACACTATGACTAACCTCACATGTCCTGATCTGCCACGTCCAGCACTTCGTGGCCCTGGGGGCCGGTCCATCATTAATGGAAACTGGGCTGTGGATCCCCCTGGGTCCTACGCTGCTGGCGGGACTGTCTTCCGGTACAGCCGTCCTCCTCGAGAGGAGGGCGTGGGGGAGAGTCTGTCTGCGGAAGGCCCCACCACCCAGCCTGTGGATGTCTACGTGAGTGAGGGGCCTGCACCTGGGCCGGAGGTGGAGGCTGCCCCGCTGCCTCTCCTCTGAGGGGAAAGCTGTGGGTCTCAAAATGGGCAGAAGGCTAGTGGATGCCCCCCTGGCCACCCCCAAACATTCATTACCTTCTCTTTTTCTCCCCAGATGATCTTTCAGGAGGAAAACCCAGGTGTTTTCTACCAGTATGTCATCTCTTCACCTCCAAACCTTGAGTACCCCACCCCAGAGCCCCGGCTCCCCCAACTCCAGCCTGGTAAGACTTTGATCTCCAGACCTAAAAGGAGGTGGGGAGAGGCTGAGGGGAGCTCGAGGCAATGGGGATGCATCTAATTTGTCTACCCGACTCTCCCTGCACAGAGGTTTTGAGGGGAGAACCCCCACCTGCTTCAGTACCCCGCCCTGCCCGCACCCCAGGCACCCTCCAGCGTCAGGTGCGGATCCCCCAGATGCCCGCCCCGCCCCATCCCAGGACACCCCTGGGGTCTCTAGCCGGATACTGGAAACGGGTGGGACACTCTGAGTGCTCGGCATCCTGTGGAAAAGGTGAGACTTCACCTACCAGCCTGTATTCCTGGCACCCTCAGCCCAGATGCCCAGCTTGGCACTCCTGACCCCATACCCTGGATTGTGGGTCCACACCTTGACTCTGTGCCGAATCGGACTTCAGTGCCTGGGACCCCACTGACACTGGATGCCGAGCTATCCTGCCTCCCCTGGCTTCCCTTTTATCCCTTTCAGGTGTCTGGCGCCCTGTCTTCCTCTGCATTTCTCGTGAGTCAGGAGAGGAACTGGATGAACGCAGCTGTGCCGTGGGCACCAGGCCCCCAGCCTCCCAGGAACCCTGCCACGGCCCCCCGTGCCCACCGTAGTGAGTGCGCCCCACGGGAGGGTTAGGGTCCTGGGGACACGACGGTTGCCCCGGGGAAACACATCCTCGCCCCCATAGGATCTCACCTAGACTCTGCACTCAACACAAGATCTCCTGGCTTGAGAGAGACGTTATTCAGTGAGAAAGGCTGACATTCCATAGACAACAAGGAAACCCTGAGCCCCACAAGGGATCCCAGACTCCAAATATGCCCACTCTCCTCTGAGAGGTCCCCACCCCCAGTCTGTTGTCCCCTTCCCCAAACATGGCAGTCCCACACATCTCTGTTTTTGCCCTCTGTGTCTCTGCCCCTTCCCCTCCCTGCCCACGCCCATAGCTGGGAGGCCGGCGAGTGGACGTCCTGCAGCCGCTCCTGTGGCCCCGGCACCCAGCACCGTCAGCTGCGCTGCCGGCAGGAGTTTGGGGGCGGCGGCTCGTCGGTGCCCCTGGAACGCTGCGGACATCTGCCCCGGCCCAACATCACCCAGCCGTGCCAGCTGCGCCTCTGTGGCCGCTGGGAGGTCCGCTCCCCCTGGAGCCAGGTGAGTGGTCCCAGGCAAGGAAGCTCTTGGAACGGGAAGATCCTGGAGGCATGGGCACCAGTGAGCTAGAGCAGTGGTTTTTCCAACTCCGTTCTAATCAGCAGAAACTTTTACAAATGAGGTCTCACGTAGAAGCTCCATCTGTAAGTCTGCGAAGAGACGGAACCGGGGCTTGGGGGCCCAGAGCCCCATACTCAGCCTGCTCCTCAGCCCACGAAGCCCTGTAACCGCTGAGCCAGGCATCAAAGGCACATCCTGGTTCAGAGGCCCCAGAGCTGGAGGCTGGTGAGGCAGTGGGGGAAGCCCAGGCCTGAATGCCCCTCGTCCCCTCAGTGCTCTGTGCGGTGTGGGCGCGGCCAGAGGAGCCGACAGGTCCGCTGCGTCGGCAGCAACGGTGATGAAGTGAGCGAGCAGGAGTGCGTCTCAGGCCCCCCGCGGCCCCCCAGCAGAGAGGCCTGTGACATGGGGCCCTGCACCACAGCCTGGTTCCACAGCGACTGGAGCTCCAAGGTGGGCCCCACACCCCCTCAGCCGAGCCCCACGCCCCTGGTACCCCCCACCCAGGACACCCTCCCGGGGCCTTTCCAGCACAGTTGCATAACGTTGATTGGGCAAGCACCTGCCGTCTGCTAGACACTGCTGATGCTGGGGACTCAGAGAAAAACTTACGCTGACATCCTGACCCCTGCCTGGCAAAGTTTCCCCATATCTGGCTGGTACCCCTGGGGCATTCCCTAACTCCCGGATCCGGGATGTGTCTGTCCTCAGCCCCCTCCCCTTCCTCTACTTGTCACTCCAGCCTCCCTTCACACTCTGCTTCCCAACAGTGCTCTGCTGAGTGTGGGACGGGAATCCAGCGACGTTCTGTCGTCTGCCTCGGGAGTGGGGAGACCCATGGGGAGGGCCAGGAGGAAGCAGGGGCAGGAGCCACTGAGCAGACCTGTGCTCCAGGAAGCCGCCCCCCTGACATGCGTGCCTGCAGCTTGGGGCCCTGTGAGGTGACGTGGTGCTGGTACACGGGGCCC
Source organism: Neophocaena asiaeorientalis asiaeorientalis (assembly GCF_003031525.2). Taxonomy (NCBI): domain Eukaryota; kingdom Metazoa; phylum Chordata; class Mammalia; order Artiodactyla; family Phocoenidae; genus Neophocaena; species Neophocaena asiaeorientalis. Next base: position 140,184 of record NW_020175391.1, on the reverse strand, counting down.
TGGGCAGAGGTGAGCTGAGAGCCTGGGAGGGGGCCCGTCGGTGGGATTCCCTGGGGGGAGGTCGGAGTAATCCTGCTCTCCCTTCCCGTCTTCTCCATCAGTGCTCCTCAGAATGTGGCTCTGGCACACAGCGTAGAGACATCATCTGTGTGTCCAAACTGGGGACTGAGTTCAATGTGACTTCTCCTAGCAACTGTTCCCACCTGCCCAGGCCCCCTGCCCTGCAGCCCTGTCAGGGGCAGGACTGCCAAGACCGATGGTTTTCTACACCCTGGAGTCCGGTGAGTGCCTGGCACCCTTGCCCGCTCAGCATGGACTTCCAGGGGAGGGGAGGCTTCCCTCCTTGTACCTCCCTCTGTGCCCCAGGCTAAAGCCAGCGGCAGTTTAACTTGTCTCATTTCCTAGACCAGGAGGACAGGTGGGCCCCCTCCACGTGGGGTTTCATAATGCTCCAGGAGAGCCCCCCAACTCTTTTCAGAGGAGGAGGAGGCCTGGGGTTCAGGAGGAGCCTGGGGCACAGCAAAGGTCTGATTTGATAGCTGGGGTCTCCCCAGTGTTCTCGCTCCTGCCAGGGGGGCATGCAGACAAGGGAGGTCCAGTGCCTGACTGCCAACCAGACCCTCAGCATCCGATGTCCTCCTCACCTGCGGCCCTCCAGGAAACGATCCTGTAACAACCAACCCTGCAGCCAACGCCCTGGTAAAGTGCTCCCTCTCCCCAGTCCCCAGCAGAGCGGAGTTAGCTGAAGTGTGGGTGGAGATTAGGAAGGACGAGTGGGAGTGGGCAACACACCTCCAGCGGGATGGATCTTGGTGACTTCTTGTGCCCAATGGCCTCCTCTGTCCCCAGATGATCAATGCAAGGACAGCTCTCCACATTGCCCCCTGGTGGTGCAGGCCCGGCTCTGCGTCTATCCCTACTACACAGCTACCTGTTGCCGCTCTTGCGCCCATGTCCTGGAGCGGTCTCCCCCGGAGCCCGCCTGAAATGGGTCCAGGAGACCCTCTCCTCGTGGTTTTTTCATGCCAACATCAGTCACCTGTCAATCAGCCCACTCTGTACCCTCTGGCTCTCTAGCCTGTCCTGGTCTCACTAGGGACGTCCCCCAGGGTGGTCGAAGGTGGCAAGATGATGGACAGTAACTGTCAAGACGTGTGGTTGGGTCTGTGCGGTGGTGTGATGGTGTGTGTGCACATATGCCCCCAGATGTGTATATGGGCCTGTGTGGATGTGTGTGCGCCCATAAACCTGTATCACTTCTCAAAAAGAAGTTACACAAACTGAGAAGGAACCGGGAGAGGGGACGATGCCTGTTTCTGTCAGAGTTTTCTAGGCTGAAAGGAAAGCAAGTTTGCAACTCTTTGGGAATCCGAGCTACTTAGAGTCTGGCCTTCCCATTAATCCCAACTTTGTGTCCTTAACCTCATTTCTTCTGTTCAGGCCACACATCATCTAAACCATCCTTTTGTCCTCTGACCCTTTCTCCCCTTACTTGGTCTCTCTATTCCTCCCTCTCATAGTTAGCTAGGGATGGGGTGAGCCATTGCCAATCCTGCTTTTCCCCAGGAAGAGAGACTATCTCCCCAGAGCAGGGACCAGCTGGGCAGAAGATGGCAAAGAGAAAGGTTAGAATAAGACACCCGAGCCCCTGCTCCCGCTCCCCACCTCCTAAAACGGTTCCCACCCCAGAACTAATTTATTTTTTATTAAAGATGATTATGACAAATGAGAAACAGGCTCTTCATTGTCCTCGTGGGAACCCAGCCATACAGGCCACCTAAGCAAGCAGTGTGAGATCAGAATGAAGGGTGGGAAGGGGAATAGTACTTGGAGCCCAGGTGGAGAGAGTTTGGGCCCAGAAAGGCTAATGAATGAGCCCCAGTCACCTGAGACCAGGAGCCTTGGTCAGAGAGAGAGGATCCTGGCCGACCTCAGGCCCTGCAGGTTGGTCATTGACCACTAGAGGTCACCACTTCTCCTAGTTTAGGTATGGAGTTGGGCACTTGGGTCCAGAGCTGAAGAAGAAACTGTTTGGCCTATGGTGGGTTTCTTGGTAGGCTGTCTTTCTGTAAAGTCTCTTGGAGTCTAGTAGCACTTTTTTCCCATCTGGGGCTGAGCTGAATGGCGGCTGCCTTTTCAGGGGTCTTTTTTCCTGTTCCCTTTCTTTGGCCCTGTCTTCCTGCCCCTCTCATCCTTTCTGCTATTACCCATTTCCCTATTAAGCTCTTGGTTTATTGCTTTTTATAGGGTGGGAGGAAAGGAAATGATTCACATCCCACACCCCACACCCCTCTCCCTCAGCAGAAACGGCCGGAGGAGGAGCCTGTCCCGGCTCTAGGGGACTTGGGGGTGGAGTCGAGGGTGGAGTCAAGGCAGTACTGGATGTCCTGCCAAAGACACATTCTTCAGAGATGTCTCACCCTAGTCTCCTCCCTCCTCCCTCCCCCACCCCTGTCCACTCTCAAGGTAAATAGCTTGCTAGAGGTGGTGTGAGAGTGGGCGGCCTTTTCCATAACACAGATCCTCTCCCTGACCCCTACAATTCTGAGGTCTGAGTCCAGATCTCCACTTGTGGAAGCCAGACTTCCCAGGGGGTCCCCATGCCTAGGAAGAGGGGAAGTGCAATAGAATTGAGCTCTCCCCATTAGAAGCATCCCTCTCCCATCCCTGCACCTCTACAAGTCTGGCCGAGTAAGACCGTAAATAAAGGCCTGCAGAAACAGCTGAACTCAGTGACTACTGTTTCCTGAGCATGCACACCCAGACACCCAGACACTGGGGAGGACCCCAGAGTTGCCTGAGGAGACAGGACTTCTCTGCTCTGGCAGCTCCCTCACATCATACTGTTGCCTTGGGAAGCAGGCTTTCCCTGGGTTGGAAGTGGCTGAGAAGGAAGACTCCGGACAACATCTTGGGAGGACAGTGCATGAGGAAGGAGGCAAAAGAAAATGGGGGTAAAGGAAAGAAACTGACTTTAGTCCAGGGCAAGGAGTGAGGAAGGGGGTACAAGGAAAGCCCAGTCTTAGTGTCTCTGCTCAGTGTAAAGAGAAGGCGTCAGATGTGTTCCTCTCTTTGGTGAACCCCT
>NW_020175391.1:72650-136849 GCF_003031525.2 Neophocaena asiaeorientalis asiaeorientalis | reverse complement strand
GGTGAAGCAGGGGGGGGGAGGAGGGGGGGGGGGGGGGGGGGGGGGAGGGAATCAGGGAAGTGGGACCTGAGCTCGCCCTGTAGATACTGAGGGCTTAAGGCGGAGCCCTGAGACCGAGGGAGGGGTGTGGTGAATAGCTGGGGCCCTCCCAGTGATTCCTGGAAGCTGAAGGCTGGGCGGTGGCCCCAGCTCAGCTGACTTCCCCGAAGTTCCTCCTCCCTCTTTAGGCCTCTGGGCTGTTGCCGGGCAGGTTTGGAGTTTGGCCTGAGCCTGAGAACCAATCACAGGTGGGGAATGCAGCCACAGCCCCTCTAAGGGCTCCCCCAGCTTCAGTAACTCCCTTCTCTTTCTTTTTTTTTTTTTAAGATACATTTTAACATTTTTTAATTTTTTAAACATCTTTATTGGAGTATAATTGCTTTACAATGGTGTGTTAGTTTCTGCTTCACAACAAACCCTTCCCTTTCTGATAGCCCCCAGCTCCCTCATAGCCTCCAGCCTCTGACTGCTCAGGATGTGTGGGCTTTCATCTGGGGAGTTGCCCCCTTTCACCTCATTTTAAAGCTAGGATTCAGTGCAGCCCCTAAGGATTCTTTTCTCTGGTCACTGAGGGAAGTATTGGGGAGGGGGGTGTCAATGTGAAAGTCTTCAGGAAGGGAAACCTGACCCCAAGCACCCCTTTTCCTGGCCCATTAGAGGCGAGTAGTGTGGCCAGATGCCTCTTTGATGACCTCCGAAACCCTCTGGAGGGCTGGGAGAGAGGAAGCTGCAACCCAAGGTCAGGGAGATGTGCTGGAGGGGCCCTTAGGTTTGGTGCCTTGGGTGGAATTTAGGGAAGAACTCAGAGGAACTGGACCCCTGAGAATTGAGGTGGGGGTGGGGTGGTGATAGGAACAATCTTGATGTGCACAAGAGAGATCAAGCATGCAGAAGGCCAGCAAATTGCTAGGGCTTCTCGTTTCTCGGTGTTTGCTGGGGGAAGGGGATTGTGGTTCTGTGTCAGTGGACTTAGGGGTGAACTTGTGAGGTCTCAGTTCAGCTGGGTCAGAATTCCTCTCCCCTCCCCCCTCCCAGTTTCCCCAGGGTAATTACCCACCCAATTAAGCTTCAGCCTTCAGACTAAATTTAGCTTCTATACTTCCCCAACCAGGGGCCTCCCTGCAAGCAGGTGCTCACAGCTGCAGGGGTGAGTCTGAGGAGACCAGACCCACACTCTTCACTCATCCAGATTCAACCTCTGTGGTTAACTAGGAGTGAAGCAGAGCACAGGGCCCCAGTTGCTGACCTACAGCATGAGTGTCTCAACCTGAAGATACCCTCCCTCAGGAGCCCTTTAGGGGAGGATCTAGATAGACCTGGAGGGCGGCAGGAGGGCAGAGGGATGAGAGTGAGAACAAAATGCAAGGAGAAGGTCCCTTCCAGATTCTCTCCAACCAGATCCTCTTTCATTTCCTGTTTCCCCTTCTCCCCAGTTTTACAGAGACTTCATTTGAACTTAACACCCTTCCCCCACCAGAGCAAACTGAATCAGAGACCTCTCCTCTCCTTGAAGCATGGGGAATCATGCTAAAGAGTACCTCAATAGTTTGGAGGTGGAGTGGGGGCATGGGTTCCTGCATTCCCACCCTCTCTCCGACCAGCATCCCTCAAATCCATCATCTCTGGTTCTGGGAGTCAGGTGGGTGGGGAAGTTAGAGCAGAGGGGGCTTATCTGTCACAGGCAGATGATGAAGATATGTCTGCTTTAAAGGGTGAGAGGCACCTTCTACAGGAAGTAGAAAGCCTCTGGAAAGTACCTAAGACTAAGTCAGTCAACAAGAGAGAGAAACAGTTTGGGTTAACCAAACTAGACAGCGCAAATCTTCAATCTGACTTTGGGCTCCTTGACCCTGGAGATTGGGGGATGCTCTAGAGGGGGGTGTTTCATGGCTGAGGTCAGAAGGTAGAAAGGATTGGAGGGAGGAATGTGCAAAATTAGTCCAAAACAAGGTATCCATGAGCCATAGCAGTCAGATGCTAGGAAACCAATCAGCCACACCAGCTGAAGGGGAGGTGCAGGGATGGCTAGGAACCAGATCAGAGCACTTTCTCAGCGAGCACCAGACAGCTGTCTTTGAATGTCCTGGGAAAGAACTTCAGTATTAGAGGAGAGATGGGTTCAATTTCAGCAATGTCCCAGGTTGGGGTTAGGATGTATGTGTGTGTGTTGTACCCCTCTGAGCCTTGCCTGAATCTTTTTAAGAGACAGCTCTACAGAATTTTGAGTGAGGAGGAAAAGAAACTAGGGGTGAGAGGGTGGGGTTGCTCATAAAAAGAAGACTGTGTGTGTCCCTGGGATCCCTAGGCTAAAAGGCAAGAGGCCCTGCCCTTGATGGGAGGGGCAGAGTTAATCTGCTCTGGAACCAGACCCCCTCTTTCATCTCTTCCTCCCTCCCCTCACCTACTACTGATTCTTGGTTGCCTGCCTCTTTCATGACATCATAAGACGCTTTTTTAGCTCTAGCAGAGGAGTGCGCAACCTTTTTCTCTTAAGGACCAGCCGTAAATATTTTCGGCTTTGCAGGGCATAGAATCTCTGTTGCAACTACTTGACTACTGCTGTAGCACAGAAGCAGCCCTACACAATTTGTAAACAAATGGGCATGGCTGTGTTCCAACCAAACTTTATTTATGACACTGAAATCTTAATTTCACATAACTTTAACGTGTCACCAAATATCTTTTTTCAACCATTTAAAAATGCAAAAACCATTCTTAGCTTTTGAGCCATACAGAAACAGGCAATAGGGCAGATTTGGCTGGCAGGGAGTTTACTTACCCCTGGGATTTCTTCCATCTGGTTAACTCCCACAATGCCCAGCCGTGGAAAGTCCTGTTGTGTCCCCTCTGCCTCAAATACAGCTGTAGACCCTTTTAATTCAACATCCTATCTATTGACATCGGCTTCTTAGTGGTTTCTCCCTGGGAATTCAATGACTTGGACATGGCTGATACAGTAAATCCTTAAGGGACGTTTCCCGAAATTCCTTAAAGCACTTTGTTTAGTGCTTTAAGGTAAAGCATTTGTATATATTCTCTCTTTGAATCTTCTCAATAATAAGATGGGGGAAGACAATTAAATCCAGTTTACAGGGGAGAAAATTAAGTCTAGTCTTTTAACTTTTTAAATTCTAATTCCTTTGATCTGCTATTCCATTTCATTCCCACAGAGCACCCTTTATCAAAATACTGAGTTCTTTGGGCCACAGTGATCTGGAAGTTGGATGGGATCAAGTGTTTTTGTTGTTTTCAAACGTCTTTCATGACTTCTCTGCATTTTAGGAAAATCCTGTCTAAATTTCATTTTTCAACTCACAGTTTCAAGGAATTAAAAATCCTTTCAAATATATTCAGTGTTTAGGCCCCAGGAAATAATTAGAATAAATATACATGGTCTTTGTGTAAGGTACATACACTGTCATACAAACATAAGCTTATATATTACTAATTGAGTCACAGCTTTTTTCCCTAGAACAAACTTTATCAAAGTTGTGTATTAATATGTTCCGGACTTCAAAGCAATGCAGCTGCATTTCTTTTTAAAATAACCTATTTCTGGGACTGCTTATCAAATCCTTCTTTTGTATTAGAGGTTTTCTTTCACTCAATAGTACCGTGATGGATTGACATATCTATCCATCATGCTTCATGAGGGGGGAAAGGAAGATACAGAACGTCTATCCTGTTTCAGACCTGACCCCAACTATCAAACTTTGAAGGGAGAGAAAGAGGCAAAGAAGCAGGTAACCAACTACTCCCCCACCATTACCAAGCTCCTCTGTACAGCTGTTGTTCCTTAAAGCTGAAAACAAGCCACCTCATTTCAAAACACACACACAGACAACCTCATTTCATTTCGACACGAAGTTGTTTCCCTCTTTCTGTTTCTCTACTTTGCCTCACGGAGGATTTCTGAGAAATGAAAAAATCACCTCCCACAGTCACAGTCTGCAGTTTCGTTTTTTGGGTTTTTTTTTTTTTTTTTGTATGATGAAGAGGAGAGACAGGAAAGGTGTACACTGGGCATACAGTATTAACCCAAAGCTTTACAAAGTAAGCAAAATGCCCTTCCCATAGCGCTTCGGCCAAAGTGGGCCCCACCTTACCTTAGATCTGGTCGTTCAGGGTCTAGAGATGGGTGGGAACCACTCCAGGCAACCTCAGGAATAGAGGTGTGAACTGAGGATGGAATGCATGAAATATCTGGGCATAGAGATTCAGGAATAAAATGTTTATGAAACCAATGTTTCTTAGGGAAAACCCCTACCTCCCCCCCCCCAAATCTGAACACCTGAGTCATACCAGCCCTGTAGGGGTGTCTACGAAATGTGTAGTAAAATTTCTGAAACCAGCTCCTCCTATTAGACTAGAAAACGAACTGTTTTTAGGGGCACAGAATTGAAGGCGTTTCTTAATCAAAATAAAGTAGAAAACTCATCTAATTCAGGTAGAAACCCAACAGTTAAATACTCTTTTCCTTGTCTGCTTCCTTGGCTCTTTCCCGCCGCCCCTGTCCCCCGTCCCGCACACCTTGTTCCAGAATAACGTCAATAAACATACACATGTGACCGCAGAGGGTGGGGGGAGGGGAGACCAAGTGGGGGTGGTGAAATTCTGAATGGAATGCAGCCCCAGCTAGCTAGGGGGCTGGGACTGAGACTTCGGGCCCTGTCTGTGGACTTATACAGGCAGAGAAGCCAAAACAATGAGCTCATGGGCAAGAATGCAGCCTGTGGGGAAGTCTGGGCAGTCAGAGCAAACTAGTTTTTTGAACCAGGATGCGAATAGCTGTAACTGCGTCTCCCACGGGAACAGGATTAGGGAGAGTGGAGCCATCATTCAGTATCTTAGGGTCCAGTTAAATAACTTTTGGGGGCTGTTCTTTATTAAATTCTGTTCTGCAGAGAGCATAGCAGTCTCGGGTCCATGTTCAAAAACCTGGTTCCTTTCCCTGACTATGTGAACTTGGGTGGGTGAAGACGGCTGGTGAGATGTGTGAGCGAACTTAGGTGATGCTCTTAAGACATCTTTATTCAAAGCAGGTCTGCCAATGCCAGCTCCTACACCAGGATCCAGTGATGGCTATGATCCTTAAGTTGTGTGTGTTCAGGGCTACCACTTTAACAAGACAGAGGAAACGGCCAATACAGTCTATCTTCTTTACTTCCCAAATAAACACAGTCCACCCAGCTGTATTTATACCAAATTCAGACTTCTACGACCAAAGAGACATCTTTTTTTTCCTACCAGTGTTTTCCAATACTTTTATATAAGGCCCTAAATGGAATAAACTGAAGAGATACTACCTTCACTGGCCATGTATGGTGAAGGGGAAGGAAGGCAGGGAGGGAAGATGAAATGAGAAGAAAAAAGATTATCTACACATCTCCCCCTTCTCCTACCCCCCCACCAGAGGTTCTTTCTCAGCTCCATGCTTTTGTGCATGTTTCCTACTCATGTTAAGGTCCAACCTCAAATGTTTATTTTGAAGCCTTCTTGACCACCTTCTACTTCCAGAAGTTGTCACCCTGCTTTGTCCCACCCCTTGTCCTATAATATCTTTATTATTTTGTGTACTGTATCCTAATTATTTTTGTCTGTTATCACTCCTACTAGACTGTGAGTTTTAACTTTGTGCTACAATTGCTTTCTTTCCATGGATTTGTTATGCATAAATCCTTCAGATGTATTTCCTAAAAACGAGGACATTTTCTTATATAACCACAATATAATTAACACACTCAAGAAATTTAACATTGATAGAGTACTAACATATTGCCCATATTAAAATTTTCCCAATTGTTCCCAAGTCCTTTATAGCTTTTTTCATCCAGAATCCAATCAAAGATCACCCTGCATTTAGTTGTCATGTTTGAGTGTTCCCTGGTGGTTGTTTTTTTCCATTCTATACATAAAAGCTTACATCTGCTAACCCCAACCTCCCACTCCACCCTAGTCTTTTTTGATTGCATTGAGGGTAAGAATTAGTCTTTTCATAACTCCAGCATCCAAAAGTGCATGGTGCATAGTAAGCAGTCATCTGCCAGGTAATGGACAAATGAAGAAACTCAACCAACATTTGGCTGCCTTGAGCTCATTAAATGTCCCAGTTCATTGAAGTATTGAAACATTCTTAATAAAGTAACCCCTGAACAGGGGAAGAGAAGAGAAGAGAAGGCAAAGTGGGTAAGAATACAGAAACCCAATGGCAGAGACAAGCCATGGAAATGGATACTTGGAAGGGGTAAAATCGAGAGTAGTATTCTTGGCCCAAACCCATTTCCCAACAGTCAAGAACTATTATTCTATGCAGGTAAAGAAAGGAACTGCAAAAGAAAGACCAGGTATAGCGTGGGAACAAAAGCCTGCCCTATTTTTTTTTTTTAACCTCACAAGAATCATTAGTAAAGAACACAGAATTCCCTGAGAGGTCTGTTACATCTGCCTGCAGGCAGATTCCCAACTCCCAACTTTCCACATGCTTCACATAACTAAGATAACACTGTAACAACTTTGAAACTAAAGAAGAGGGACAGAGTTAAGCTTTCAAATCTTGAAACTGAGAAGCCTTTAAAGAGTGTGGGAGGGTTCCAGAAGACAAAGCTCTGTAATCATTGAAAAAGTGGGGCCAAAAAGAACTAGGATAAATTAAGACAGACTTAGCTGATCATCTTGAACTCCAGGAATTAATGGCCTGTGCTCTGGGCATCTGGCTGGAGCGTGCTACACACCAGTTGTACAAATTATTTCACTTTAACTTTTGTAAAACCCTCCAGCTGTCACAACTGCTTTAAGAAAAATGTTCTGAAACAGTCTGAAGCAAGAGCTAGCACTAAAGTAGCAAAACAGGAACTGAAAGAAAAAGTCTGGTTGTGTCAAATGAGGGGAAGTGTTGATTATTTTGACTCCCTCAGTGACTCATGTTACTGGTTACCATTTGACCCAAGTTTTTAAGGTATTAAACTAAGGAATATTGCCACAGAAATAGCTTCACATCACAACAGAGCAATGGGAGCAATAGTATTTGCACAGCAGAACTTGACTCTGACCATGATTTGGGCGCTCATGTCCTGTGCTACTCTCCCTGCACACCTGTTCGGGAGTTCATTTGTACAAAACAGCTTTCTTTGTAATGAGAAAAAACTGCCATCTTCTGGTAGTTAGGCTCCAGAAAAAGAGGGGCTGCCAAACAGAAATGCACAAAACCTGAAGGGGGAAAAGCACAGAATCCTGTTTGCATGATCAGCATTTGGTGCTCAGGGCTTAAAACCAATATGCAAACCTCATATTTGCACATTTCCATGGTGATTCCGCTCCCTTTCAAGGTAGCTGAAAATAAATACAGGATAGGGCTTCTGAAATTGACTTGCTTATTCTCACCTCCTTTTTGGGAGGAAAGGGGAAAGGCACTTAAAGATTAGTACCAACAACCTTATGGAAACTTAACTTTGGGTGTTAATTCTTCTAGCTCCTTTACTCACCTCAAAAGGTTGAGTGAGATAGGGAGATACAATAACTGCTGTAGTAAACCCTCTTACCCCCAAGTTATACCAACATTTGGTGACTAAAAGAAATGGGGATGGGGATTATGATTTTTGTATTAAAATATACTGCTGTACTTTTTAACTACTCCAAAGTACAACAGTAATACATGTAATTAAAAGCCCGGGACTTCCCTGCTGGTCCAGTGAAGACTGCGCTTCCAATGCAGGGGGTGCGGGTTTGATTCCTGGTCAGGGAACTAAGTTCCCACATGCCATGCGGCGTGGCCAAAAAAATATTTTTAAAAAAGCCCAATAGCTCTAATTTGAATGAAAGAAGGGGTTATTCTGAATGGAACTGACCTTTGCTCTAAGGCAAATCAGTTTTATGGGGCTTTTGCTGGTTAATTCACCTATACCTGTTTGTTCAGCTGACTTCCCTCAGATGCTTGCCTAAGAGGGGGAAGGAAAACAGGCATTGATTAGAAAACACCCGTACCACACCTTGCATTTGAATAAAAGATTTATTATTTTCGTCTCAGGAAAAACAGGAAGTTAGGGGAACACACTACATTTTACAGCCCACATTAGTTTGTAGTTGGTCCTAACCCTTCCTGGCACAGATGTCAACAGCATTAGCTGTTTTAACCAGAACCAAGGTGTTCACCCCCAACAGAATGTACATAGACGACACTAGAGGACTGCAGGGTTTTCCCTGAGAGAAGCATCAGACAGACAGAAGTTGCTGAAAGAGCCATCTTTCCAGGCAGCCCCTCCCTTTCCATTTTGGAAGATTTGCCTGAACTATGCAGCTAGTCAGCACTTAAAACATGTGCCTCTTCTCCCTACAGAATCACCCACCCTGCCCCGAAGCACTTGGGCTCCCTAAGCCCTCACAGCCTCTGACCCAAAATAGCAACTGAAAATTCTCATCTACATTTCAGCAGTCACACCTAGTAAATTGGGAAGTGGGGCCCCTAAACTCCATCAATCTACAGCTCTGTGCTTATTTCCACAACTGGCTATGGGGAGACAGGCCTTTTTAGTCACCTTAACTAGATCTTAAAATTAACTATATAAAGTGCTTTTAGGTCCTTAGAGATAGACATGATATAAATAAGTGGTTTATGATCAAGAATGATAAATACACAGATAAAAATAGCTCTAGCTAGATGACCTTAAGGCTTGGAGATGGGCAGGCAGGGCAATTGTTCCCTAATTACATTCTTAGTCATTTTATTCATGCCTATTTTTGTCTGGAGTCCACATACTAAAGGTCACATTCAGAAGCTGAAGGTTTCAAAATGACCCTGGTTCCACTATAAAAGTTTTCTCCAGTTTACTAGTAGCTTTTATATAACTCTGAGCTTTAACAGAGCCCATCAATTTCTGTAATTTTAAGAGAGCATATTCAAATGCAAAAGAACCTAGAGAAAGTCACCTAAGATATCATCCCCTCCTCTGAAAATCCCTAAGGGGATTTTGAAAATTTCTCCCCAAAGACAGGATTAAGCAACAACCAATAAGATACTAGTCCAAGGAAAAGGGACTCTTCTCACCTCATCACTGTTACTGTCAGCACCCATTGTACTGCCACCTCCTAAGGATAAAATTCAAGAAGGATGAAGGTCTGTGGACTCCTTGGGCGGTCACTTAGTTTCCTAGTGCCAAAAACTAAAAGGGCTAGTAAGAGTTCAGGGATGGCAAGGTAAATTTGTAGGAACTATAAATATCTGTAGAGGGAGCCGAACAAGCAGCAAATATTTCAAGGAAGGATACGAAATAAACAGTAAGTCTGATAAAACATCAAGTCTGAAGTCCATAGAGATGCCAATGCAAAAATTTGAAACAAAGTTTGAGAATCATTAATAGAAATGAAATAAGTATTCGTTTTATTAACTCACTAGGCTTAGACCTGTGTTTAACAAGCAAGCCTAGTAATAGCACCATGGTTAGACTATAGCCTGCTTTTCCAAGCCATCATTGTACAATTTATTAACAAGGGATCAAATGTCTCTCATCCACCCAATGTGCTTTTTATACATACTCCTAATAAGTCCCATTTGGAACAGCTGAAAATCTTTCAGCAAAAGCTTTGAAGATGAGCTCATGAACTCAGTTAAAATTTCACCAGTTAAATTAAGACAAATGGAAGGAACTCAAATGAGTAGTTGCCCAATCAGAGCCCATTATTTCTAAGTCATCAGCCTGTGTGCCCCGCCCCCCCAATAAATCCTTAAAACCTTGACTCAATTATTGAAAACCCACATGTAACAAAGTGAAAGGATTAATTTCCATTCCTCAATTTCTCAGCCCCAGGTTAAAAAAAAAAACAAAAAACCCCCAAACAGGTATTTAAAAAATACTTACCAAAATCAGATAGGAAAATTAAAGCCTGCATAGTTATGAATCAGAATTGTTGTACTACAACCAGGTTGCATACAATTACATCAGCTGGTTCTGTATACAATCTAGAACTGACTAGCACAAAATTTAGAATAGAAAAAGCTATAAGAAACAGGTTCCTAACTACAGAAGTTGTAAATCTCAAAAGGGTATGAAAAAACTAATGTAATTTCAGACTTTTCTCCCTTTACATTTCCAACAGATGTTCTGTAAAAATATATACAATTTTTACAGACGATTACAAGTTTTTGTCTTAAAAACAGAATATTCCAGATTTGTAATTGAGCCTTAAGTCAAGTATTCTTGGCCATGACACTAGGCTAATAAACTAGGAATCACTCAAACCAAGCCAAAGTAGAACAGGTATAAACATCCTGAGCATTGGACTTTCTATTCAAGAAGCACATCTAGGAAAGCTAATTATAGAGGATAAAGCTTCCCTTCACACTCTGTTGTACAGTGTTGAGGCTTCTAGTCATAGGTTCTATTACTTGTAGCTTAAAATCCATTTTACACATGACGCTGGCATTGTTAGTGCTTCTATTTTAACACTATAGAAGTTAATGGATTCAGTGGGCATATTTAATGAACTCTATGACTAGCCTGGCTACTGGCCACTTTCCTGTTCTAGGCAAGGTAATTAAAGTCTCTCCACCCTACCGTCTTCACTAAATCTAAAAGTCCTCCTCCGTGGCCTCCCAAAGTTTGCCTGTTGCTGAAACTGAATTCTGCTTCTTTCACTTCTTTCAGACAGTGACTCTTCAAGAGGGACTACTTTTCCCATGTATTTATTCCTGTTAGCCATAAGCCTCCTGCCGCTTGCTTTTCTCCGTTGCTAGAGTAGAACTCCTGGAGGTTATGGCCTGCACAGCTTGAAGTCCAACTTCATAAATACATCTGATTTCACAGCAAGCATATGTGGTTTTGGTGGCTGGAGTTGGTTAAGAGTCAATTATTGCACTTAAAAGGCTATCTTATTAGATACGCCAAACCAGCTCCTACTCCGGCAACACCTGCAAAAGCCAGCAGCACATTTCTGATGCCGCCTTCTAGGTCCTCTACATGGAAGAAGTCCACAAACCCATCCTAGAAAACAAACAAAAAGCACAGTTTCAAGTATGGGCTTCTACTGGCTTAAAAACACTATTTACAAAGAAAAGATAAATTAAAATATCTAAGGTTTCCCCCCCAAACGCAATGACGAACCAATTATTATTTACCCCCAGACTGCAAAGAAGACACATTATGCAATTAAAAGGGAGGTGGGGCACGCTCAAAAATGTATTTGCTATCACGCCCAGGTGATTCTTATTTCTTAACCAGTAAAACAGCCTACAGAAAACCAAGATTTTTTTTTTTTTTTTTTGCAGTACACGGGCCTCTCACTGTTGTGGTTTCTCCCGTTGCGCAGCACAGGCTCTGGACGCGCAGGCTCAGCGGCCATGGCTCACGGGCCCAGCCGCTCCGCGGCATGTGGATCTTCCCGGACCGGGGCACGAACCCGCATCCCCTGCATCGCCAGGCGGACTCTCAACCACTGCGCCACCAGGGAAGCCCCAAACCCAGGATTTTTGATACAACAATTCAAGACAGTCATACCATCTCTAAGGACCAACTACTTAAATCAACATCAAGCAACCAGAGGTCCAAAGTTAGAGCCTTGAAAACCGAGTTGTGCATCTTAAAAACCTTTAGCTATCCCCTCTTTCTCTATAAAATCCTCCATTTCATTTCCACTCCAAGTCCCCTCCTCAACCTTAAAACAAACTTACCCAGCCTCTTTGTTTGACTAGCCAGTCTCGTTTTGTCCTTACGAGAACATCTGTGATGCTTTCTGCTAATGGTTCGATGCAGCTTTCTTGGTTTATACTCTTCAAGTGTTTGGCCACAAAGGCACCAAAAGAAATGAGAGTCACAATCCTGCCCCAGTTTGTTACTCCGTCACTGAAAACATGGACCATCACTCGAGACAAAGATTTGACATCGTCTTCGTTTTTGATGTCCAGTTTCCGAAGCATGCCTGAGAGGAAGAAAAGCATGCAGGTTCTCACGGCCTCTTTGTCTAAACCAGGACACGATTCGCCTGCCCACCCACGGCGGGGGAAATCGCTATTCGGGCTCTATAGAACTCAGGCTGATCCCACTTGAAAATTGACATCCCACCCTTTCCGGGCTTTGAGCAGAGCTGCCATTTCCAAAAGAATCAAGTGGGTGGAAACAATGACTCACGGCCAGAATATCCTGGTTTCAGAAATAGGATGAGAGTCGTTTCAACTCTGACTCGTTTCAACACTGACTCATTTCGGTTTCCACCCACCAAAGGTGGGTGAGTCCAGAGACCTGAAAAAAGAGCGCGGCCTTCGCGAATAACCCCCTTACCTTGGAAGGCCGTCTCGTGGTTCCGTTGCACACCGTCCCCGACCCGTCGCAGGGTCTCTAACGCTTTCCGGCTGGCGGCCCCAGACCCGCCCAGTGGCTTCGCGTCCTTGGTGCCGGTTGCCTGCTCCCGGAGGTATCGAGAGATAATCTCCAGGGACTGCCGGTACAACTCGTCCTCCTCCTCCTCTGCTGGGGGCGGCGTCGAGGGGAGTGAGCCGTCCTTGCCCGGGCTGTTACTGGCCTCGCCGACCAATTCCAGCAAAGGCAGGACGGACGGCCGCTTCCCTAGAGGCTCCGGCTCGCACCCGTCCAGCTCCTCTTCGGGCGACATGATGGCGTCGGAGACCGAGGATTCCATCTCTTCGGGCGGCGAGGCGCGGCGGGTGGGCGCGAAGAACAGCAGCCTGGCGGGGGTCGCGGTGACGTCGGGGCCCTCGGCGCCAATGGGCGAGGGCCGCGCGACCCTCCGGGCGTCGGGCGCGAGAGTGGCTGGGGGGCTCGGGCCGGCGCTTCCGCCAATCACCTCGCCGGCTTCCCCTCCCCCTACCTCTCGCCCGGCCGTGGCCTCCTTTCCTGCAGCCAAAAGTCGCCTTCCCGGAGCGGAGGCGCCGCTGCCACTATCCGGTCCCAATCCGGCCCCCCCACAGTAGAGGTTGAGTCCGATCACTGCGTTTCTCTTGAGGCCGAACATCTCAAACCGCCGCCGCCGCCTACTGAGAAAAATGGGGAAGACCCCTGCAGCTATCTTGAAGAGCGGAAGTAACGACTGGGAGAGAGCGCCTAGATCACGGTTTTAGGGCCCAGTCCTACGCAATGGCGTCAGCAACTCTTAAAAAAAAATTGTATCCTTAATTGGTGAAAAGGGCGGAATCTTCCGGAGGGTTGCGCACGACACCTAACCAGCGGGTTAGGGCAGGGGCGGGGCCTGGGGCAGGGCGGGGCTTCCGGCTCTCCGGAGCCTCTCGCGGCCGGTTACGTGACGGCGGCTCAGGCGCTTGGGCTGGTGGGTACGCTCTCTTGCCGCGCGCTCACCTGGGCCTGCTAGTAATGGCTCTCTCTGGGCTTCCCTGAACCCTGATTTGCGAGCCCCTGCTGTTGTTTTTGTGCCAGAGGTTTTTTTCCCACACCAAAGTCTTAACCATCTAGTCTCTTAGACTTTGAGGAAAGGGAATGAGTAAATTGTGCCACGGATGGGGAACAACAGTCTTAGATAATACGGATAAATAAGAGGGCACTGTTTGGGACCTGTAGTTATTTTGCACATCTTCAGCTCTTTGGAAATGGGGACGCTCCATGGACTGCCCTATAGAATCATTTTATGTAAGTTGAAAAAACGAAACTGTTCTACTCCACCTAAATTTTATTCCTGTCTCCCTGTTTGCTTTCTCCCATTCCCCATCTCTACCCTCTGGTGCTATTTAATACAAGCCTTGCTCTGTCAGCACCTCTTCTGAGACATTTGACTCTAGCGGTCAACCCCTTGAGGACAAGGATCCTGGTATATACCGTATATATGAATTAACATTAATTGAAGCAACCTCTTTTTGTTAAAAGACCTGTAAAAATAATAATAGCTAAAATTCAAGAGCAAAATATTTGAGGGACATAAGCAGGAAAGGTGAGCAAGGTTTCTATTCCTGAAAATATCAATTGAGTAAGGAAACAGGGCATCCATACCACACAATTATGTATTTGGGCAAGACCTAGAACCATGGAGATTTATATGTGGCAGAGAGGATGGAGAGAAACATCTTGTGGCTGTAGTGAATAAGAAATGGTTTCTCTATTTAAGGAACTTCCAGTCTTGCACAGCAACTAACCATAATGTGAGATGGAATTTATGCTCTATAGGAGGCATCAACAACTTAATATTGGAGTTGAGAGGTTGGAAAATTCACTTTGGGCTAGGAGAGCTAGAGGAAGAAGACTTTATGGAAGAGGTAGCTTTTTCTGCTTTGCTTTCTAGAATGCGATTTTATCAAGGGGAGAGAGGTTGAGCAAATTTGCATGCAAAAGCATTTTCTTCTTCAGAGGCTGAAAAAAGAAATGCGTTGCAGGTTTCACCTTAATTATAGCCAGAAATCTCAAGTGCTCAGTAATCCTAGTGCATTTCCTTAATCAACTCACTCTTCTGTGATCCAAGGTGACTAGTGCACATCATCTCTTCCATCCTGAAGCCTCCATAATTCCCTCCTCCCTTCCTCACTCTCAGCTGTTAACTTACTTCACTGAGAAAATGGAAGCAATCAGGAGAGAAAAACTTCATTTCTCACCACCAAATCTAATTTACTCCTTCTGTTTCCATCCTTTCTGCTATTCCTGCAGTTAAAATGATTGAACCTTCTCTGCTATCTCAGATCAACCTCTTGTGCACTGGATCCCATCTTCTTTGCCTACTCAAGTACTTGCAGTTATCCCTTGCATCATCACTTTCTCTCTCCCTATGGAATCATTTCATCAATCAGCATACAAACTTGATATTCTCTTTCACATCTTTAGAAAGCCTTCCCTAGAACCTAAATTCTTTTCTTTCTGGCCGCACTGCACGGCATGTGGGACCTTAGTTCCCCAACCAGGGATCGAACCTGTGCCCCCTGCAGTGGAAGCGCAGATTCTTAACCCCTGGACCTCCAGGAAAGTCCCTAGAACCTAAATTCTTGATGTTCCCCTTTGTAGCAAAAATCTTCAGCCTCCTTACTTTCTTTTCTCTCTTGAACCCACCCCAATCAAGCTTTCATTTCCCCCCACTCCACTGAAACCATTCTTGTCAGTGTCAGCAATGACCTCCACATGACTAAACTCCAGTGGTTAATTTGCAGTCCTCATTTTACTTGACCTCTCAGCAGTATTTAACATGTATTTAATCATTCCCTTCTTGAAACACTTTCTTCATGTGCCTTTTAGGGAGCAATACTCTCCTGGTTTTCCTTCTTCCACGTGGGCTTCTCTTCAGTTTTATTCTTTTCCACTGGCTGTCCACTTGATGAGGACACTTACCGTGTTTCCCTTTGTAATCCTAGCTATGCCTGACCCATGGCAAACACTCCATTGTTGAATGGATAAATCTGAATATTTACTAATATGGGATATACAAAAGCTAGAAAAGCGGGATGGGGTCATATTATTGAGGGCTTTGAAAGCCAGTTGAAGAGCTTAGAACTTTTCTAGGCAGTTGGGAACCTCTAAGAACTAGAGTACCATGATATATGCTCTAATTTAGGTTCATTACTCTAATTGTTTTAGAATGGATCAAGAGAGAAAGGATTGGAAGTAAATAAATTAGGAGGCTACTGCAATGTGATAGGCAAGAATTAGGGACTTCCCTGGTGGCGCAGTGGATAAGACTCCACTCCCAATGCAGGAGGCCTGGGTTCATCCCTGGTCAGGGAACTAGATCCCACATGCATGCCGCAACTAAGAGTTAGCATGCCACAACTAAGGAACCCGCCTGCTGCAACTAAGATCTGGTGCAACCAAATAAATAAATAAATATTTTTTAAAAAAAGAATTAGTGGTGACCTGAACTCAGGTGGTGGTAGTGGAAATGGAAAAAATAACATGACACTGTGGAGGCAGAGTCTACAGGGCTTGATGACTAAGAGGATGAAAGAACAGAGTGTGACATTATCATAAAACAGGCATCCATATTATACACGATCAACAGGTAGACCACCTTCTAGACTACTATGGACTGCCCTAGAAAGCCACTACTCTTACCAGTGGGGGAAAGGATATATGCAGCTTAGAGGCAAGGAGTCAGCATGTTTTCAGGATGTCTGGGAGGTCCTGTCCTCAGCAAATTTTACTTCACTTAGAAGGTCTTCTGATCTGTAACATTATTCAGAGTCACAGGAGCCTCTGGATTTGTACACACTGCATATCAAGAATGGCTCTTCTTCTTAGGATAACTATATTGGCCACAATCCTGAACCGGAAAAGAAAAGAATTGTTGACATCTTGATTATGTCATTCTTTTTTGTAGGCATGAATCCTTTGAAATGTCCCCAAATTGTGAGCACATTTCCTCCTTAAAATGTGCCTTTGTTTCAGAGAATTCATGTACATAATTTCTTTCAAAATAGACAAAGAAAAGATCTTAATATAGGATCTAAGATGTACTCCAATAGTCTTTTTTTTTTTTGCCGCACCATGAGGTATGTGGGATCGATTATTTATTTATTTATTTATGTATTTTTGGCTGCGTTGGGTCTTCGTTGCTGCACATGGGCTCTCTCTAATTGTGGCAAGTGGGGGGCTACTCTTTGTTGCAGTGCGCGGGCTTCTCATTGCAGTGGCTTCTCTTGTTGCGGAGCACGGGCTTAGTTGCTCTGTGGCATGTGGGATCTTCCAGGACCAGGGATCCAACCTGTGTCCCCTGCATTGGCAGGCGGATTCTTAACCACTGTGCCACCAGGGAAGTCCCGGCATGTGAGATCTTAGTTCTCCGATCAGGGATCAAACCTGCCCCCTGCAGTGGAAGCACGGAGTCTTAACCACTGGACAGCCAGGGAAGTCCACTCTAATAGTCTTGTTCTCCACTCTTTGGGGCCTGAAATTGGGCATACTTAATATCTCATGTTGCCTTCCCTACTAATTAAAAATCTCTTGCTGTTGGGCTTCCCTGGTGGTGCAGTGGTTAAGAATCTGCCTGCCAATGCAGGGCACACAGGTTCGAGTCCTGGTCCCGGAAGATCCCACATGCCGCGGAGCAACTACGCCGGGGAGCCACAACTACTGAGCCCATGTGCCACAACTAGGGAAGCCCACGCGCTTAGAGCCTGTGCTCTGCAATAAGAGAAGCCACTGCAATGAGAAGCCTGTGCACTGCAACGAAGAGTAGCCCCTGCTCACTGCAGCTAAAGAAAGACCGTGCCTGGCAACGAAGACCCAATGCAGCCAAAAATAAATGATAATAAATAAAATAAATATTTAAAAATCTTTAAAAAAAATCTCTTGCTCTTATCCTTACCGTCTCTCTTAATTACTCAACCCTTTTATTTCTCAGCCTAATAGAGCAGCGTTTTTGTTTTTCTTTTGTTTTGTTTTGAGGCCGTATATGTAACCCAAGTTTGGGGAGACTCTCTACTCGACTGATAGAAATTTCCAGAACTACTGGAGCACCTTGTTCTCTTTCTCTAAATTGAGGCTTATAAACTATTTTGCTTATAAACTATTTCTAAGGCTTCTTCATACCATACTCAATCACATTATCCTCTAATTTTTGAGGGTTGTAAAACTCCTGGGTGCTAATCAAATAAAATCACATTCACCAAGGTAATCTAGTAACCCTCAGGTGGACTTATTTGAAAATGCTCTAACATGATATTAAAAGATCATGTAGTCATCTTTTTGCCTTATTTCTAAAATGTACATAATTTTTTCCCAAACGTTCCTCCCTGTGACCATAAATAATTTCTAAAGATTATTCTTGATCACACACTAAAAAGTTGATCTCATGTTTTTATGTCAAAATCATTAATTGAACTTCTTGCTTAGTTGGACATTTCTTACACTTCTTACTGAATACCATACTCTTTCATACTGTGCCTTCAGTATCAGTATCTTCCTACCTTGTCATCACAACGCTGTAATCTATCATCTTTGCCTATAAGATTATAATTTCGGGCCCTAGTCTCCACAGGTAACACTAGCATAAAACTAGGGTTCAGTAGCCTTTCATAAGGTGTGACAGACATTGCTAGTTGCCTTAACCAATATTCATTCTTATTCCTTTCTGACAAACCCAGAGTTGGCGTAGTGGTTCCATAATGATCGGGAACTCATACTTCCTTCTGTTGTGTTGTTCTGCTATCCTCATACATACTTTGCTACCTCATGGTCCAAGACAGCTAGCTTTACCCATCTTATCTGCATTCCAACCAGCAGGAAATACAATAGAAAAGGGAAGGCAAAGGGTATCTAGCCTGCTTTCTTTATTTTTTTATTTTTATTTTTTTTGCGGTACGCGGGCCTCTCACTGTTGTAGCATCTCCTGTTGCGGAGCACAGGCTCCAGACGCGCAGGCTCAGCGGCCATGACTCACAGGCCCAGCCCCTCCGCGGCTTGTGGGATCTACCGGGAGCACGAACCCGTGTTCTCTGCATCGGCAGGCGGACTCTCAACCACTGTGCCACCAGGGAAGCCCTAGCTTTCTTTATTGACACTTCCCTGAAGTTGCATACCTTTTTTTGTTAATATCCTGTGAGCTAGAAATTAGTTACATGGTCTTCTACCTGCAAGGGAGTCTTTATCCTAAGAATACAGTCTTTATTCTGAGTGTCTGTGTGCCCAGCTAAAAACTGAGGATTCTGTTACTACAGAAGAAAGGAAGCATAACCAACAGTCTCTACCACTATGTGTAAAGATATATGGAGAATGTTATAAAATTCTATTGAAATACATTAAGCAAAACCCAATAGAGACACAAACCATATTCACATATAGGAAGACTCAATTGTAAAAATGTCAGTTCTCCTTCAAAATGATGTATAGACGAAATGCAGTTCTAGATAAGGAAATTGATAAGTTGATCCTAAAACTTACATGTAAGACCAAAGGGCCAAGACTAGCCAAGAGGCTCTTGAAAGAAAGAAAAAAAAAAAAAAAAAAAAAGGAACAACAACGAGGGGACTAGCCGTGAAAGGGGTAGTAAACTTGGTTTACTACTCAATTTTAATTTTTCTCCTCTTGGCCTGGGATATGTAACTCAGACTTCTCCTCTGTGAAGTCTGACAGTGGAGCCTGCAATTGTTCAATTCAATTTTCTGTGAAACATTGTAATAGCAAAAAACTGGAAACAATCTATATGTCCAACAACAGAATGGTTAGATAAACTGTGATACATTCATACTATGGGATCCTTACTATAGCAGCTACAAAGAGTGAGATAGCTTTATATGTGCAGATATGAAAAGGTCTCTGAATCATGTTAAGTGAAAAAAGAAGACGTAGAATAACACAAACCATCTGATATCATTTATGTTTTAAAAATCCTGTACAACTACGTATTTCTACATGTAACTGTACATCCATGTAAATACATAGAAAAAAGTCTGGAAGGGTACATAACTAGAGGACCAGGATTTGGGGTAATGATCAAGGAAGACTTTGCCTTTGTCTGTAGTTTTTTTGAATGAAGATTTTAATCTCTTTTATTTACAAGTTTTATAAAGGAATTGTATTCATATATTATTTATAAAATCAAAATAAATCAAAACAACCCTATCTCATCCCCAAAATTACGTCTCTAGGTTTTAGTTAGTTTTAATGAGTCAATAGTGTGATAGGGTTAGTACTGAACAAAATCTAAGGGGACCTAAGGCTCTCTCACAGTCCAAGTCTACAACCAGGAGGTGATGATTTATTTCTACTTGATTCAGGTCACATCTGGACCAGACTTAGAGAGGTACATTGACACAATTTGAGCTCATCTAGAAAATAGGGAGATGCCAGGAGTCCATACCATGTCAAGGAGCAATAACTGAAGGAAGGGAGAATGTTTAGACTAGTGAAATGAGATGTAGAGAGAAGTGGTCCTCAAATGAAGAGTGTTTTGTTTTTTTTTTTTGCCAGGGTGGGGCTTTCTGTAGTTGCTGCTGCTTTCTAGTGGGGGCTACTCTTTGTTGCAGTGCATGGGCGTCTCATTGCAATGGCTTCTCTTGTGCAGAGCATGGGCTCTAGGCGCACGGGCCTCAGTAGTTGCAGCACACGGGCCCTAGAGCGTGCGGGCTTCAGTAGTTGTGGAGCGCAGGCTCAGTAGTTGTGGCGCACGGGCTTAGATGCTCCACAGCATGTGGGATCTTCCCGGACCAGGGCTCGAACTCGTGTCCCCTGCATTGGCAGGCAGATTCTTAACCACTGCACCACCAGGGAAGTCCCTGTTTTGTTTTTTATAATGAGGGTTGATTGATGTATTCTTTTATTTTTTAAAATTATTTGGCTGTGCTGGGTCTTAGTTGCAGCATGTGGGATCTTCGTTGTGGCATGTGGGATCTAGTTCCCTGACCAAGGATGGAACCTCGGGCCCCTGCATCGGGAGCGCGGAGACTTAGCCACTGGACCACCAGGGAAGTCCCTCGAAGAGTTTTAATGAGGGTGAAGATAGTAGTAAATTCTAAGACACTGGAGTTATTCAAGAAAAAACTAAATGATCACTTGTCAGGGATGCTCTGGAAAAGATTAATTCAGGAGGAATTAGAACTAGATGATCTTCAAGGTTCCAACTAACTCTAAGAGTCTACTTTAAATTCCCTTGGTCTCAGCCAGATTTACCAAACCCCAAATCCCTAAAACTCCCTTGTTTTGAGTTGTTTTTTTTTTTTTTTTTTTTTTGCGGTACGCGGGCCTCTCACTGTTGTGGCCTCTCCCGTTGCGGAGCACAGGCTCCGGATGCGCAGACTCAGCGGCCATGGCTCACGGGCCCAGCCGCTCCGCGGCATGTGGGATCTTCCCGGACCGGGGCACGAACCCGTGTCCGCTGCATCGGCAGGCGGACTCTCAACCACTGTGCCACCAGGGAAGCCCTGAGTTGTTTTATGGTGGAGAGCATCTTAGCCTTTCAAAGGCTCTTTGGACTACAAACTGGAAATCTTATTCCATGAGTGCCAATTAAATGCCTCAGAGAATATAAAGATGATAGTTGGAATGTTTAACAAGTACCAATTGAAGGGATGTAGTAAAAATTAAAGTTTAATTTTGTCTCCTGCCACTGAAAAATTTATTTCAGTAGGAGATGTTTCCCTCTGATCTGGACGAAAATTCCAGCATCCCCCTAACATTTCTTCACCTTTGGGTAACAGTCTTGCGATCACTTTAAGTAGCAGAACAGACTCTTCACCCCACAGCTAGGATCGGTATAGCCTGCAAGCTTGCCTTTGTGGAATAGTGGTAGTTGGCTTCTCTACTTCCTAGATGCTGACACTGACACCTAGAATGGGGCAGAAGGAAGAGGGAGAAATATTCTTGGTGGCTTCATGCTCTCCTCATGCTGATGTTGAAAGCTGTCTGTCTCATGGGCATTTGTGTGGATCCATCAGAGGCTTCCCTGCTGGGCCTTTCAATGGCAATATCAGCTTCCCTTAAGTGACATGATGCATTGTATTTCTATGGCCACCACTACCCCCTCATCTTTCTGTTTTCCAGAGGTCCATTCTACATGGAATCTTTTGTAAAGAGTCCCACTATGTGTCCAGGAAGTTCTCTTGAGCAGGATTTACCCTGGCTTCATACTTGGTTCCCAGGATTCATGTATATTTGACCCTTTGTCAGAAGGAAGTGCAGTTGATTCCAAGATGTAGCTGTCCCATAAGGCCCCTCCTTCTAGGCTTGAGAAGAGGGAAGTACTCCCCACACCCTCTCCTCCAGATTGGATGTGGGTCACAACACAGTAGTAGCTCTCTCCAAAGAAATCTCATTTGTAAACCCTATCCCCACTTTTTATACTCTTGAAATGAAGGATTCAAGACTTGTGGAACTGGTCCTTGTTAATTTCCTTTAAACCTTTGCATTTCTGTCTGGTATCTCCCTTTGGAATTTCATATCTATTATATCTTGGTACCCCAGCTGAAACATCCAGTTAAAATCTTAAGTGTAAAACATAATCTCCTTTATCAACCTGCTTTACATCCTTCCCCATTCCCTACCTTCGAGTCTATGTGATTTAGTCATACTTCACAGGCCAAGTCACAGGGTAGTCATCAAGTTGGTCAGACATGGTTTGGTTACGCCTCCCTTTAGTGATAAAGCTAATGTCTAGGGCCCACTACAATGATCCCACTGCCCATGAGAGGGAAAGCTCAGGACTCCCTCTTGGCTCCAAACCTGGTTCTCCATGAGGGTGTATCTAGGACATTGTTGTTTGGGGGGGCAGCCATGGACCCTGGAGTCTGTCAATTACCAAATGACCTTAGATAAATTACCTTTTCTGAGCTTCATTAAACGTCTGTAAAATAGTCTTACCTTCTAATTCAAAATTTAATTTTAATCACATAATTAATGCATAAATACTCTCCTTATAAAAAAAGCAAACCATTAAGATGAGACTAACTTTCCTTTGGTTATCACCTTCAATCCCATTCCCCTAACTCCCTTCCAGATGTAACCACAATTCTTAGTTTATAAATTGTCTTTCCTTTTTCAATCAAATCTGTTTTAACCTGTAAAAATAGGATAGTGATATCTATTCTGTGAAATAGGACAGAGGTGAAAATGCAAGGCGCATAATGTTTTCTTCTATTTTCTCAGTGTGTTGGGAGGAACTGAGACCTCCTGCAGGAACATAGCTGTACACTAAATTCAAGCTGAAGAAGAGAAATCTTACCTATTTTCAGGGTTGGAAATACCTGCCCTTTATCTGATATTAGAAAGTTCCAGGTTTTTTTGTTTATTTTTTTTTTCGAAAAAAATTCAGTAGACGTCATGCACAGAATCTACAGTAGGAATAAGCCCCAGCCTGTTACACCAACACAGGCAGCCTGCTCTTGGATAGGGGTCTGCTGGAGAAGGGTAGCCAGGGCCAAAGGCCCAGAGAGCACTCTGCCTCCATTATACTCTTCCATTTCAGCCAGGCAATGATTTTGTGTATTGTGTCTTTTCTTTCATTTCAAACTACAGAAAGGAAGAGATCATATACCCAGATTTTCCTTCCCAAAACAGCTTTCCATATGAGTACAACAAAGGCAAAACACAAAGCAATCTTCCCACACAATTCTGCTCTTCCATTATTCTACAGGACAAGGGACACTCCCACAATAGCTTTTTTCTACTATCAGAGAGGACACACAAGCCAAGATTTCCAAAGGCACCTGTGGTTTGTTCCCAGGTGCCCCCGAGCAGGCTTTTATTTTAGCATAAGAACAAATTCCATTTATTGAGCACGTACTTTGCCAGCCATGATACAAATTTCTTTACATATATCCAATTTAATTCTAACAAAATCCATATAAGGTTTGTATTATAATTATCCTCATATTACAGATTAAGGGACTGAAGTTCAAAAAGGTTAAGTAATTCTGTTTTTAAACTGTGACTTCCTGAGGCAAGGGAGATGTTTAAGAACAGTACTCGTCCGTGGGAAGTGTCATCTGGGAGCAGGAATGAGAAGCATGAAAATGTGGGGAGAAAGGAAGAGGTAGGACAATAGCAAATTAAGAGAAAGAAAAAATGCATGTCCCAGTAAGAAGTGCCATTCATCTCCACTGCTCAGCCTGGGCCGTACCCTAGGGTGTGTGTTTGTGTGTAAAGCTTCATAGCAACCAGCTGGTTTATGTCTCTCTATGACAACATAGGTTTGCAGTGTGTAAATATGGGCACTGGTGAGGATGAGTGTGGGCTGGGGAGGGGAAGTAGGACCGCTGAGTCAAGGGGAAATTGTGCAGAAAGGGCAGATTCCTTTATGCTCTCATCTCTCCCTCCCAGCCCACCCTCAAGATAGGAAAGGGGCTTAAAGCCCTGCTCTCTCCTTGATTCACAGCAGTTACAGGTAAGAGCTAAGCCTTGCATACATGTTGTCTTATTTTAACCATTTATGTAAATTCCTATCCAGCGAGGGGGATCCCCTTGGTGCAAGAGGGGAAGGGTAGAAACTTTTGTTTCCCATTTTCACCCCAGGTGCCACTTTCAGGGCCACTGAGGGTAGAGAGAGGTCGGAGGATCCCATCTGATGAAGGCATGGTGGCCCCAGAGGGAAAGGTGAGGGAAAAACCAGGCAAAAGGGTGTAGGAATAAGAATAGGCACTGCTGAGAGGATTACATAGCCCCAGGCTTGAGTTACAAGAACCTCTTCCTTTAGTCAGAACAGTGGTTCCCAACCACGGGATCCCAGGGAACATGTGGCAATGTCTGGGGACTTTTTTGATTGTCCTGACTCAACATCTAGTGGGTAGAGCACAGAGATGCTGTTAACATCCTAAAATACACAGGACACCTCCCATAACAAAATATCTAGTTCAAAATGTCAATAGTCCCAAGGTTGAAAGTTAGAATATTCTGGTCCTACATGAGTCCTCTCCTCGGTCCATTGCAGGAGCACCAGTGATAGGTCAAATTACTTGAAGGGAATACCATGGGATGCCAGTTTGTTACCCTGGGCCCTGAGTTCCTCTCAAACTTCCAACTCAAGTATTTTGTTTGTTTACTCCTAACAAAAACAAATTTAAGCTGGAGTCCCAAATTTGCTGTAAAGTCAGCTTCTAGAGAAGAGGGCCTTGGGTATCGGAAAAGCTGCCTGACAGAGGCTGTGCAACTGGACAAAAGGCATGATCTCTTGGCCAGTGTTTCACTGAACTCAATGATCTCAAATGTTTCTTTAGTTCTAAACTCTGTACTTTTGGATAATTCTTGCATGTAGCTGTACACAATTTGGGTCAATGGACAAGGAAATGACTCAGAAATGCAATGGAGAGAAGTCTGTGGGTGTTTTCAGACTTTCCTAATCATAAAAGTTGCTTCAGACATGGACTTTACCAGTTTTTTTTTTTTTTTAATCTATTTTCGGCTGCGTTGGGTCTTCGTTGCTGCACACGGGCTTTCTCTAGTTGCTGGGAGCGGGGGCTACTCTTCATTGCAGTGCGCGGGCCTCTCATTGCAGTGGCTTCTCTTGTTGCAGAGCACGGGCTCTAGGCACGCAGGCTTCAGTAGTTGCAGCATGCGGGCTCAGTAGTTGTGGTTCGCGGGCTCTAGAGCGCATGCTTAGTAGTTGTGGTGCACGGGCTTAGTTGCTCTGCGGCATGTGGGGTCTTCCCGGACCAGGGCTCGAACCCATGTCCCCTGCATTGGCAGGCGGATTCTTAACCACTGCACCACTGGGGAAGTCCCAGACCTGGACTTTAGTGTCAAACCAGGACTCATGATCGCTGAATGATTCCAGGTCTTTCCTTTGTATATTTGAGTAGGTGGTATCTACGTGGGGTGATTAATGGTGCTGGTGAAAGACAGTTCAAGGAATCCACCTGATTCAGACTGGGTAAGAAGATAGATTAAGTTGTCTCTACCCGCCCCCCAACCTCCCCCGCACAAAATTTCCCCCATAGGTCTGATTATGTTCAAATTTCTACCATGAGAGTTTTATATGCAGTTAAAAATATAAATATTTTAGCGTAAGTATCAGTTTGACGTTACTAATTGGGTTTGGGACTGTAAGGTAGGTAGGTGGCTGGCACTTGATCAAGAATGATGCTTCTTGATGGGTATGTAGCTCTAGCAGTTAATGAATAACTTGAGAAAAGTTCTTGTACTGTGTAAATTCTATTCAGTTCAATCTTTTCAATCTAAATATAATAATAAAGATTTAATAACTAAGAGTTCATATTTTACATTAATCTCTAATATCCACCCATGATAAATATATGTCAAAAGAAGGTTCAAAAAAAGTCCATCTAAAAACACTAAGTGCCTCTGTCACTAAACTTCCGTTTATACCAGAACTTTTCTTTTACCTGAAGAGGACACTTTACCACAATGTGGTTATTAGTATTTCGTGCTCTCTTCCTGTCATAAGTTAGTGTTTTACATAAAAGCTATCCTTGGTTGACCTTCTGAGCACTCGGCCTTTGCCTGTTCTTTCTTAGTCATGTGGCTCATCTAGAAGTTTTCCAAAAGAGAGACCCAGCTTTGTGTGGGGGTACCCTTCCAACATTGTTCTCTCATTTACAAGTCTCATTTCCCTGCTTATCCACTACTGCTGCCATTCAGAGACTGCTGAAAGAGGTCAAACTCTTTTTATTGTTTTCTGAATACTTATAGATTAATCTGAACATGTTAGTGAACAATTTATTCCTTCAACAAATACTTATTGAACACATATGTGCCAAACACTTGATGCTGGGGATATAGCAATGAACAAGACAAAGCCCTGGTAGGAGTTCAATAAATACTTGATAAAGGTGTGAATGAAGGACCCTCCTCCAGTTTTTCACTTTAGTCTAGCTTCTTGTTCCTCTTTGTAATCATTGTTCAAGCTACTGTTCCATTCTCTTTCTCCTAGAATGTCTTCTCAGAGGTGGAATGCTTGATCTTCCCCTCAGAACCCTGAGAGGGAGGCCTGAGGAGACTGGATTCCATAGCCCTGTGGGGCCTTCAGTCAAGACTGGTACCAAACAACTTTTGAACCAAAATTGGGAACCTCAGGCTAATTCACTGCACAAGTGGTTCCCATCTCTATAATCTTTGGACCCTGCCCCAAATACAGATCTCTCCTACTTATACTTTCATCCCTGGTCCCCTCATTTCTCTGATGCCTCACACAGAAACTCCTCTTTAGAGAATTTCCCTCAACCCACTCATTCAAATTACACTGAGGTTATCCCCAAACACAGCTTTATTTGCAGACCTAGAGGGTTTTTCCCTCCTATATCAGAAAGTGGGGGAACAGAGATACTCCTTGTTCCCTAATGTCATTTTCAGGCCCTTATTTTTCCAAGATTATTTGCATGCTACCCCTCCTGCTTTGGAGTTCATCCCATCAAGCTAAACTCTCCTTCATATTCTCTGCTGTTCCTGGTCTCTCCTACACCAGGACTGGCAGCTGGCTTCATCTTCTCCTCCCCAGGCTTGCATAATTCTGGATTCATTTAAACACCTTGATTTACTGACCCAACACTCTAAGCCCATAATTCTTTTATTGTTGCTGTTGTCATTTACTAAGCTAGACACTTCCATTTTCCTTTTATTAAAAAAAAATACAGTTGGGTCTAATAAGAGATAACAGTACAAAATCTCAAACACATGAGCCACCTACCCTGGCAGTTGGATATGGAAACTCCCTTAGTTCTTTAACTCTCCAATGATCTTTATCTTTACTCCACTTAAAACACCCATTCCTATTGCCCTTGCATTATATGGAAGAGTTCCAACTCTGAAATCTTAAACTCCAACATCATTCTGACACCATGTCCTGCCTGGGCTTCCAGTTTTACCACTTTCACTTCTAAATCACCTGCTCTTTGACCTTATCAAGACTTCTCTTGACCAGAGTTTAACATACCTCGCCAGTCTGAATTGGGTGGCTTCCATCTTTCACCAGCACCTTCAATCCCCTTGTTCCTTTGTCAATCCTCTTCATCTGTCTACAAATCATGATCCAGGATCTATACAAATATGTCTTCTCTGCTCTTGTACCCAGGCAGCTGGGTGTTGCTAGAGAAGACAGCAGAAATATATGGATTGATACCATTCCAATGGATGATGCATTCCAAGGATGACACATTCATGGTTTCTGTTATACCCTCAACATTGTTTCCTAACTCTTTTAGTTTTTTCTTTTTAAAATTATTTTATTTTTGGCTGTGTTGTATCTTCGTTACTGCACGCGGGCTTTTCTCTGGATGCGGTGAGCGGGGTCTACTGTTCGTTGTGGTGCACGGGCTTCTCATAATACTAAATACTTAGTATTTTTTTTTTTTTTTGCGGTACGCGGGCCTCTCACTGTTGTGGCCTCTCCCACTGCGGAGCACAGGCTCTGGACGCGCAGGCTCAGCGGCCATGGCTCACGGGCCCAGCCGCTCCGCGGCATGTGGGATCTTCCCGGACCGGGGCACGAACCCGTGTCCCCTGCATTGGCAGGCGGACTCTCAACCACTGCGCCACCAGGGAAGCCCCTTAGTATTTTTTATCATCACTCTTTTATCCTCCTCCCTTTCATCCTCTCCCCAACACTATGGCCACTCTTCTTAAGCCCCCTAACTCCCACTTCCCTCTCAAGTATCAACCTCACATCCTATTTCACAAAGAACAAGGAAGCTGTCAGACGAGGACTCCCATCAATTACCTACCCCTATTCACAAACAGCTGTGAGTTTACCCTTTGTTACATCTTCACCTTGAGTCTCATGCAGGATAAGGTATATATCCTCCTGCTTTAGACCAATTCCTAACTCAGCTGACTTGCTAACTCAGCACCTCACCTTGTACAGTGGCTGGCACATAGTAAGTGCTCAATAAATGTTTGCTGAACTATTAATTTTTTTTAAAATTAATTAATTAATTTATTTATGGCTGTGTCGGGTCTTTGTTTCTGTGCGAGGGCTTTCTCTAGTTGTGGCAAGCGGGGGCCACTCTTCATCGCGGTGCGCGGACCTCTCACTATCGCAGCCTCTCTTGCTGCGGAGCACAGGCTCCAGACGCGCAGGCTCAGTAATTGTGGCTCACGGGCCCAGTTGCTCCGCGGCATGTGGGATCTTCCCAGACCAGGGCTCGAACCCGCATCCCCTGCATTGGCAGGCAGATTCCCAACCACTGCGCCACCAGGGAAGCCACGATCTATTGTTTAATTAACCACATCCACCTGAGCTCCTTCTTGCCCCCCAACTCCCCGTTTCTTTTTGGAACCCTGCTTTTTGGTTATCATCATTCTCTATTGAGCTTCTACTTTTACTTGTTCCTTTCACTTGGTAAATATACATGCCTATAATTACCATCCTAAAATAACAACAGCAAGCAACAAAACCTTCGCACACCACTCAGTTTTACAAGCAAGATTCTACCTCTACCAATCCATGGAAACTGGTTTCAAAAAGGTTACTAACTGGCAAATCAAATGGACACCCTTTAGTTGATTTTTTTTTTTTTTTTTTTGGCTGGGTTGGGTCTTCGTTGCTGCGCGCAGGCTTCTCATTGCGGTGGATTCTCTTGTTGCAGAGCATGGGCTCTAGGCGTGCGGGCTTCAGTAGTTGCGGCACACGGGCTCAGTAGTTGTGGCGTACGGGCTTAGTTGCTCTGTGGCATGTGGGATCCTGCCGGACCAGGGCTCGAACCCGTGTCCCCTGCATTGGCAGGCGGATTCTTAACCACGGCACCACCAGGGAAGCCCCTTTTAGTCCATTTAAAAGAAACATTTTGTGATTTTATTCTTGTGATTTTATTTTTATTCTAGAATTAAAATAGAATTAAAATTACCTCTAGTGATCAAATACATGCTCACTGCCAAAACCCTGAAAAGTACAGATAGTGGACACGCACACATACACACCTTAGACCATAATCCTGGCAAACAGTTATTCACGATTTTGGCACACTGCTTTCCTGAAATTTGGGGGCACTTTTTATTACATAGGTGAGATAGTCTCGTTTTTAAACTTAACTTCTAATAGCATTTTACACTATTGACTGATTGAGTTTCTCCATTAAACTCTGTCCTTGGGCACGACATCTTCCTGATTCTCCTATTTTGTTGGGCCCTTTTCTCTATTCCTTTCAGATGTCAGCCTTCATCAGGATCAGTTCTTCAGTCTTTCTGCTCTCTATATTTTCACGGCCATGGCTTTACTAGTACATCTTAAAGTCTACAGAATCTGTATCTCCTATTCTGACTTTTTATCCAACCTCTAGACTCATAAATCCAGTAACTTTCTAGTCATCTACTCTCGGATGTCCTATAGGCACCTCATATCAACTCTTCGGCAAAACTGAACTCATTATCTTCCTTGCTAAACTTGCTCTTCCAGCTGTATTCTCTCTCTGGATTATGGCATCATCATTTACCCAGCAACTCAGGCCGGAAAACTCGGAATTTTTTATTGGAGTCCTGTCTCTTCCCGAGTCCCACCCCCATGAAGTTCTGTTGATTGTACTTCTCATATAGCTCTTGAATCTGTTCACTCTTCTTCATCCTCACTATCATTACCTTCTTTATTTCCCAGTCATATCTAACCTACAGTACTGTAGCAACATACAGTCTGTCTCACTCATAACTCAACTAACCCATGGTAACAGTTTACTAAGTGTAGTATAGAATTCTCCACTTAGATGTTTCATTGTTACTTTAAACTTATTATGTCTCAAATTGAATTCATCATCTTCCTCTTCACAATAGCCTTAACCCTTCCCAACTTTTCCATCCCATTAATAGCGTCTCTAATACATCCATTATACCCTCTCCGATCTCTTCCTGACACTGCAATCAGAAAGATTATTCTAAGGAGCCAATCTGATCATGTCATTTCCTTGCTCAAAACCTTTATTCAGCAGCTTCACATTGCCTCCAGAATAAAGCCTAAAGGGCCCTTTGGGATCTAACCCTTGCTTCCCTCCACCGACATCTGGCCTCATTCCTTGCATGCTATGCTACAGCTACTCTCAATTATTTTAAGTTTCCAGAATGTAATACCTCTACATCTTTTCACATACTGTTTCTTCCACCTGGAAGACCTTTCCCAATCTAATCCCTTTACCTAAGTCCTACTACTCCATCATATTTCAGCTTAGAAGCTACCTTCTGTGAAGGGATTTTTCCTGACTGTTCTTCTCCCACCTGCCCAAATTAGGTGTGTATTCTGTGCTTCCAGAGCATTTTGTGCTTATCCCTATCTTAGCACCGAATCCTTGTATTCTAATAATTGTCAGTCTACCTGTCTTTATTATATCCCCCAGTAGTCTTTAAGCTCCCTGGGGGCAGGAACCATATCTTAGGCACTGTTGTAGCCCCTGAAGTAAGGGCTTTTCATGCTTTATCTTGCTTAATCATCACAACAGTCATTTGTGGTGGGTACTACATCATTCCTATTTTACAAAATAAGTAAACTGAAGCAAAGAGAGTTTAAGAAACTTGTCCCAAATTATCAAAACCAGGAAACCTGACACTAGAACCAGTCCATCACTAAATCTATTACCTTTAAATCCCTTCTCCACACAATTTTGCAGTGACCTGTCTAAAACATAGAACTGACAAGATTTCTTCTTTGTAATCCCCTCAGTGGTTCCTATGCCTGCCTGCAAGTCATATCCTTGTCTACCTTCCTGGCCTGGTCTCCAGTGACTCCTCAGGACTCACTTGATACTGCTACTGCAGAATCACCAGATTCCACAGTTTCATCCTTCTCTAAGTGTTGGTCCCTGTACAAAAATGCCCTTGCTCACCTTACCTTTCTGGAGAAATCCTGTTCCTCCTTCAGAATTTGCTCCATGAAATCTTTCCTGATCACTTTTTCTTTAAAAAGATTTATTAATTCATTTATTTATTTTTGGCTGCATCGGGTCTTCGTTGTGGTGCGCGGGCTCTTCGTTGTGGTATGACGGCTTCTCTCTAGTTGTGGCATGCGAGCTCAGTGGTTGTGGCACACAGGCTTAGTTGCTCCGCAGCATATGGGATCTTAGTTCCCTGACCAGGGATCGAACCCATGTCCCCTGCATCCACTGGACCACCAGGGAAGTCCCCAGATCGCTCTTTTTTTGTTTTTATGGCTGCACTATGCAGCCTGTGAGATCTTAGTTCCCCGACCAGGGATTGAACCGGCCCCGCAGTGGAAGTGCTTCCTGATCACTCTTTTCCCCATCCCATTGCAGGCAGTGGAATCCTGCCTCCACTCTCGGAAGCTATGTGACTTGGCCAAGTTACTGATTTAGTTTTCTCATTTGTATAATGGCAAGACTAAGACTACCTACTTTGTAGAATTGTTGTGAGGACTAAATGAGATGATGTCAATTGAGTACTTAGCAATGGTCTAGGTGCAATTACTATTAAATACTTGTTCCTATTCCTCTATGTAGCTGGGCTTCTACTGCTGCAAGTTTAACACTGCATATGATTTCCTCATGTGTGGTTTCCCCACCAGAGTGGAATCGCCTTGAAAGAAGCACCCACATATCATTTATATTTTAGCACAATGCCTGGCATATTACAGGCACTTATTAACTGATAATTGAACTAGACAATTTAATACTACCCATCTTTCAAGGCCCAGTTCAATCTCCATTTCTTCCACTAATATTTACCTAATGATTCCAGCCCTCTGAATTACCCCTTCTCAGAATTCTTTTACCACTGACATGTATTATACGTAGAAGTGTTGTCTCAATGAGGATTCAAGTTCTTTCAGGGCAGACACCATTTCTTATACTGTTTATCTGCCCAACAACTGCTAATATTTCCAATCGCAAAGTTAGAGTTCAACAATTATTGGGGTTGGCCAAAAAGTTCGTTTGGGTTTTTCCAAAAGAGCTTATGGGAAACCCGAACGAACTTTTTGGCCAACCCAATACTTGTGAATTAAAATATTGCTGCCCAAGCATGGGCAGCCTCATCTTATCTTTATTAGTAAGTCACCCATCTCTAAGAAGATTCAGCTAACAACTCATCTCCTGACCCTCCTTCTCTTAGCTTGTGGGAATTCTGCTTAGAACTGCATTAATTTGGAGACTTCCCTGGAGGTCCAGTGGTTAAGACTCTGTGCTTCCGCTGCAGGGGACATGGGTTCAATCCTTGGTCAGGGAACTAAGATGCTGCATGCCACGCGGGATCTTATTTATTTAGTTGCACCGGGTCTTAGTTGCCGGAGGCAGGCTCCTTAGTTGTGGCTCGCTGGCTCCTTAGTTGCGGCTCGCCGGCTCCTTAGTTGCGGCAATGCAAACTCTTATTGTGGGCATGCGAGTTGCGGCATGCAATGTGGGATCTAGTTTCCTGACCAGGAATCGAACCTGGGCCCCCTGCCTTGGGAGCACGGATTCTCATCCACTGCGCCACCAGGGAAACTCCCGCCACTCGGGATCTTACATTAATTTGCTTTTATTTGTATGCCACTGTCAGGTCTTAGCTTCCAAGGGAAGAGATCTTCCCTTTCCTTGTTAACCTCCCTCAAGGCCCAGTAGAGGGCACTATACACACAAGGGCTGCTAGTGTGGGTGCCACTGGCTGACTGTAGATATCGTCAATGGCAATTCTCCGGGCTATTTTTCTTTTGCCTGTGTTTTCCATGCTAGGGCCACAACAGCTTAAAATAAATGCTGCTGGACAATAAAAATGGTGACTTCATCCCTGCCACCCTGCATATCAGACGGCTCAACTGAGAGGCTTGTCAGCACAATTATCACTCAACCATGTTGGAGGAGTAGAAGAACCCTTGAATCCACTCTCTGGAATAAAGATTTTAGAAAACACCAAGCTAAAATAATGGGCAGGAACAGCTATTTGAAGCACTGCAGAATCAGTCTTCCCTGACTGCCTAGCCCTATAGTATGGGAGTGAAGGAAAAGAAATGGCACGTTTTAAACTGAAACAGAAATAGGAACAAACATTTCTTGGCACCCCAGGATCCCTAATGCTATGCTTAAACCTAAGGGCCAGGGAAGCCAAGAATGGAAAAATCATATAAAAGCCTAGATATTAACTCAAGCTCTTCAGTAAACTAGCGCTGCCACCTTGTAAGTAACTTATTTCTGTATGTCAACTTCCATTACCTGTATATTAACTTCCGTTACCTGTATATTAAATGAAACTGCACTAACTAGATGATTCCACATCTTGAGACTTGCTGGCCTCATTCCCCAGCTGTAGCCACCTGGCAAACATAAAACTAGGGACAACATGCTCAAAGAGAAGTCATGGGACTGGTTTAAGGGGAATAAGGATGAAAAGGCTCAGAAACCCCACCACAATAAACATTCATGTAACTCCTAGCTTTAAGATACAAAGTTTAGGGAAGCCCCTGGCAGTCCAGTGGTTAAGACTCCGTGTTTCCAATGCAGGGGGCGTGGGTTTGATCCCTGGTCAGGGAACTAAGATCCCATGTGCCGCATGACCAAAAAAAAAAAAAAAGGAAGAAATGAAGAAGTATCTAAAAACAACCCCAAAACGTGGAGACCAGAGAAAAATGGCTCTAATCGCTAAGTAAAAATTTTAAATGTTCTCTGTATAAAAAAAAAGATACAAAGTTTATACCTTTTGAAGTATATGAACTCTTTCATATGTTTTCTTCCAGTTAGACAATAAACCCCACAAAGGTAGGGAATGCCTTTAATATATTTCTCCAAACCACCTGGCTCACTTAGTGTCTAGCATGCTGTTCAGAAAGGCTGATGGTTAGGAGCATCACAATCCGCTGGCTAAATCAGGAGAGAGCAAGTCAGTATAACATCCCGAGTAGCTGAAAACTTATTTGGAAAGTTTCTGATTAAGAATGAGTTAGATACTGAGAACAACATTCCTTCTCTAGTTTAGAAGTACTCCTCCCCCTCAATATGATAGAGATTTCTCTGGAATATCTATGTCTCCTGGACCCTGTTTATCTTCCTTGATGTGATTGAGAAGCCAATCACATTTGGGAAAATACCTTGATAAATTCTCCTAATCAAACTTGGGCAAATGGGCAAGTTTCAATCTTCACACATGGTAGATTGGTGTGAGAGGAGACAAGTGAGTTTGTTTCTCCTTGGGTAACATTTCTTTTGTATATTACACTCACAAGTAGTTTTAAACTTTTTTCAGTGGCAGGAAATCCAGTGATGGTTAGGACATCATGAGGAAAGAAGTGACTCTGCCCCCTGCTGGCCACTAGCAGAAAGGCTTGAATTCCTTTTGGCTTATTACTAGAGGTCACATTTCTCCTTCAGACATGAGAGCTTGTGAAGGAATGGAAGACTGGAAGGGAAAAGGAAAAGCAGGCTTCCTTTTTTGCTTAGCCTGTACTGAGCTTTAGGTGTCAATAAACCATTTAGATCAAATACCGCAAACCCCTTATTTTGTGAGTCAAAACCTGAGGTGGCTGCATCTTCTGCATTAGCTACAGAAACAGTAGCTTGGACAGGAGTCAGGAAAAGTCCTGGTCTATACACCAACGTCCCTGCTCCCTCTCCGTAAATTAGGGAAACGGGGAACCCAGACACATCCCACATGAAGGGCCCCTGTTCCTTAGAAACTTAGGCCCCACACTGGCTTCTCCCCTTGAATGGTGTCTTCAGTATTGTTTTCTTCCCTTTCCCCAAACCCCAATAAAACACACCAACTGCTTCAGAGTATTTCTGGGTTGGGTTTTTTTTGTGGGTCTTCTTTTGTTTTTTATTTCAAACTGAAAAAGTCCCCTGGGCTCTGTGGGGCTCCCCACGCTCATGGCCCCCTTCTCCCACGCTCACTGCCCTTCTTCCCGCAGCAAATCTATTTCAAGGACAGCACTTTTTTTTTTTTAATGAATAATTGAGTTCTCAGCTTGCTCTGCAGAACCAGAGGAGCTGTCTGCATCTTTCATATTTAGATGGTCAGTTTCTTTTATCTGACACCAGGTCCCCAGCCACATCCAAGCAAACAAGGCATTCTTCCACGGAGCTGAATTAGAGCCTCTCATCTTTTGTCCATTTTACTTCCTCCTCCTCACACCCACCCACCAGCCACATGGTTAAGGAGGATAGTCAAGAATGTTTTTATCAACTCCAAGTCCTAATTCATATTCCCCCAAATCTCCCACTCCACCCTCCCAACCCCCCACCCCAACCCCAGGATTTCACCGAGATGTCTCCCAACAATTATTTGGAGAAAAAGGAAAAACAAAAAAGGTTCAAGGTCTTGGTGCTCAGCCCAAGGGGCTCCATGCGCTGGGACACCGACGGGCAGGGGCTTCTGCCTCTCCAGCCCGCACCCGAGCCACCTCCTGACCCCTGGCTGCAAAAGCAGGGAGGGGCAGGAGCCAGCACAGGACCCAGGGGGGCAGCGTCTCAGGATCTGGCGGAGCCCCGGGCAGCATCATTCAACTTGGCCACTGCAGACGAACACAGAAGAAAAAGAAAACACTGTCAAGCAGTAAGGGAAAGAACCCGAAGTTCCACCCCAGTCTACCCCATCACTCTTCCACACTTAACAATCATTAGGGCTACCTGGCACATGTCTCAATCCTATCCAGCGAGTTGTTTAAAAAAAAAAAAAAAGAGAATTTCAGTCTTTTCCTGTCTTCAAAACAAAATGTTCTCTGTCTTTTTGGAGATACCCATGAAAACAAAAACAAAAACAAATTCTTTAGACAAGATCAAAATAACTGGAGGGTTTCAGGGGTGTAAGCTGCCTGGCTCAGAGCAGGCTTGGTTTCAGAGGCATGGCCAGAGCCACTTGCAGCAGCGGAGACGGACTGGGGGCACACAGTGATCAGGTGGTAACTGCACGGAGGTCAGGGCCAGACAGCACACATGTTGTTCTGAGTGGACTTAATAATCTAGGTTTAATCAAAGCAATTTGGATTTGGATTTTGAAATGACCCTTCTTTGCCATGGAAGCTATGTACTTCACACTGTGGAAACAGGTGGCATATACAGAACGTAGCTTGCTTCTTTGTTTTCTTAGCCTTGAAGATGACCAGGTGGAGAGAGAGACCAACAGTTTTTCTGATTTCCCTATTTCTTCTATTCCTTCCTAAAAACCAGACTCACTGTCGCCTCAGTCTTGAGAAGTCATACTGACCGACAGAGAAAGCAGCTCAGACAGAAAAGAAAATACAAAATTTGAGAAGATCGGAGGTGAAGAAAACGTACAAAATTATATATATATTTATATATATAATAACATGACATATCTATGTACAACATGTCTGGGACAGTTGAGGAAACTATACAAGGATGTTCAGCATTTTCCCCTTCCCACATGGACTTTAGACTAAGGAAGACAGCATGAGGAAATGGAGCAAGAAACACAAAAATTATATACAATTACAAGTGACAGCCAAGGAGTTTGGGGGCCAGGGAATCACAGGATCCTGCTCTCTCCATTCCCTCCTCACCAACTTTTTCCTATCCAATCTGAATGATGGCCTGAAAAGTGAATGGCTGGTCAGGAAAGAAGTAGAGACACACCCTAACCCCCGCCCCCAACGTGCATTAGCAAGTTCATCAGTCGTCCTCATCAGGCCAGATGTGTGGTACATCAGAACTGGTGAGCTGAGAGGGCAAGAGAGGATTATAGAATCTTCCCCTCCTGAACGGCTAGTTCGCACCCTGCTCTCTCTGTGATGACTAGCAGGCTGCATTCAGTAACATTCAGGCCAAGCCAGTGATAACTAGACTGATGATGCTGGCCACCTGCAGCCCCTTTCCCCCACCTGGTTCACGATCAGCATTGCTACTTCTCAGAGCACAGGAGCTGGGTTACTGGGCTCTAGGAAGGCAGAGATTTCTCAGTGCTCCTGCTCCTTCTCCCTAACCACCTTCCCCAGCTTCCTCCAAGGTGATTCATCTCCTGAGAACCTGCTGCTCCAGCCCTGCAGTAGCACTAAGCCCTGGAGGCTCGCTCAGTTCATCCCTTTTCTTCTTGTCTCCCTAACAATACACCTGGCAGCTGATAACATCTGAAATATGGGACTCCACATGTGCATGACTGAGCATGTTTCTTCAGGCCCACAGCTTGGCTGCCAGAGCAGCTTTTTAGCAGCAAGGGCCCAGATTGTAGGAAAGCAGGTGAGGGCAGAGGCAAGAGCTTTCACGGCTAGCTTCTTAGAATTTTTTTTCTTGACCCTCAAGACTATGATACTTATGAGGCCCTCTTGCCTGAATTTATAACCCCCAAACCTCAACTTCTCTCCCCGTGTAGTCTTCAAATAGTTCCCCTCTGTAGGCTCACCTATGGGCCTTCCTCACTTTTGGCTTTACAATGAACAGCAGTTTTTTTCAGGATTTTAGAATCAGAATCAATCTTATCTATATTCAACTGTTTTACAGAGGCGGAAATAGAAATCCAGAGAGGTTAAATGCCTTGACCAAGGTTACATGTCAATTCTGCCTAGACTGAGTGGGACTAGAACCCAGATACCTTGACTCTTAACCCAGTGTTCTTTCCACTATCCCACGATACTTTCAAAAAGCAACATGCTGGAAGAGAGAGAGAAGGTGCCCATTTTATGTGAATTATATCCTCCAATCTTTACGTTATTTAAGAGCCAGGGCAAACTGTAAAAGACACTGACTGAGTAAAGGAGGTTAAGTGGGCATTATAGTTTTAGGCAAGCAAATCAGTTTTTCCTTTTGAGGCTTCTCTACAGCTGCCATAATGGAAACATGAAGCAGTAGCAGCCCAAGGGACAAAACATTTAAAGCACAGAAAACAGATCCCATTCAATCTATCTTTCCCAACCATGTCAGGTTAGCCTTGAGATGTTAAACCTGTCATATTATTCCCAAGGCCTAGCCTAACCAATTTTGGGATATTCTCTTCCAAAAGGAGAAGTCACATCTCCCCAGTTTTTTGTACAAAAGAAAAAGAGTTTGCAGCATTATCCAATCCTAGTCTCCTATTTCTGAGCCCCTACCTGGGCTACATGAGGGTGTGGAAATCTCAATTTATCCAAAGAAATGAACTCAGAGCCTCTCTTCAGCCCACATTACTTTCTCAGCAGCCCCCAGGAGAATCACAGTCATTTCTGGCTAGCAAGCTGAGAAGATATAACTAGGTGCCCACTCCATCCCTGCCTATGATATACAAAAGTCCAGTGGGTGAGGAAGGGGAACAGAAGGGGGCCCCGGTTACCCCGCAAGCTTGCTGGTGACGAGTGAGGACTTTCTCTGGGGCAGATCCTGTGGG
Source organism: Neophocaena asiaeorientalis asiaeorientalis (assembly GCF_003031525.2). NCBI lineage: Eukaryota > Metazoa > Chordata > Mammalia > Artiodactyla > Phocoenidae > Neophocaena > Neophocaena asiaeorientalis. Next base: position 98,288 of record NW_020175391.1, on the reverse strand, counting down.
GTGGGGATGTGGTCACCAGTCACCAGGTTCTTGTCTGGTCCTGCACTTGGCAGCTGCTTATTCTTCATCTTGGCTTTGGCCATGTTGTAGTCTCCTGAGTCAAAGTACTTTTGCTAAGAGATAAGAGGGAGGTTTAGGTGAGTGAGGAGCTCTGGTCTTCCTCAAAAACAAGGAGACTCACATCCACTATAAACCTTCATCCACGCTCAGACCTTTCAAGTCTCTTTTGGATTAGTCTCATGCATACAGAGCTTAGCATTAATTACATTTACTTACGTCTTTTCCCCAGTGTGTTCTGACTTTTTCAGGTATGGAAGCAGTTTCCCAACTAGGGTGTTATTTTTGGAGTTAAGAGATAGCTCCTACATCCTCTGTACCCACATCTTTTGTAGCCCCATGGGTACAGGATGGTTCAACCAAATTACTGACTTTATTCACTAAGGCTTATAAGGACCTATTAGCCTCCAATGGGCTTGGTGCTGGGGAAACAGAAATGAATAAGATACATAGAAGGGTCGATCTGGGGCTATCAGCAGGAGATCAACCTCAAGCTAACAACCTCAAAATTAAAAAATATTCTCTCAGACTATGAATAGAAACTGGGCTTGTTCATGAGAATGTACTTTCCTCTGACTGCAAGCACTCCCACACACGTTCCATGGCTCTGACAGCCTGCCCACGCCTGCCTTGCTTACAGCAAGGTAAACTGCAAATCAGCATCACATCATCATCTGTGACTAAGACTCAGTAACCGGGATTCTCCACAGGAATCTGCTTCCCTCTCCATTTCATCCACATAGAGAAACACACTCCAGGTTAATGACATACAATCCCTCAGTCGGCTTTCAGTACCTCTGAGGACTGAGAAACCTGATCAGGAGCTAGATGGCTATGAAGTTAAGACTTTGCCTTGGGAGAAGGACCATTCTGGACAGGAAAAATAAGTCTCTTCAGGGAGCATAGGTAGTAGTTGGTGCTAACTTCAAGGGTCTAAAGACATCTACTATTCATTTCAAGTTGAGGAAATCTGTAGGACAGATGGGCTGATCTTTTTCTGAAATGACACACCCCAAAATTTAGCTCTAATCCTAAATGTGCAATCCTAAAACTCCCACCATCCAAACAGGCAAATGTCTGGAGGCTGTCAGCATTCCAGACTCAAACATCCTTCCCTCACTCCCCCAACCCCATACCCAAATGCCCCTACATTAAGCCTTAATATCCTACGTGGGAAATCAGAAGATAACTGATACCATTTCAGGGATTTACAATATTTGCCTTGCTTTTTACAAGTTTCTAATTTTTCTCTACTACTGCCCCACAACAAAACCTTCATATTGGTGTTCAGCAGAACTTCCACAGATCTCATCCCTAAGGCCCCCTCTGGCTCCGAAGTAAGAGGGTAAGAGATTGTGCCCCGTACCCCTTTCTGGAGTCTCTTCATGAGGAAGTCGGAGCCTCCAGGCTTTTGTCCTAGGCTTGGATATTTGGCCTTTAGCTTTGCCTCCTCGGCTCTCTCAGGGAGCATACCTTCTTTCTCCTGTGTGTCCTGGAGGAAACAAATGGGCCAACAAAATTAAACACTAAGAAGCAACTGCTTCTAATACCTGATAACTTTTATACTATTACCTTTTCCTGGAGGTCTACCCATTAGTAAACATGCTATTTCCACTCTGTTCTTAAATAAAGCTAGACCTTTGTTCAGATCCCTAAAGCTCAAGATGACTGTACTGTGAGAAGAAAAGATAACTTGCTTCTCACACAAAACCCAGGGAACCACCCCAGTGACCTGTGAGTGACCTATACCTAAACCTAAACACAATACTTCACTCAAAGAGCAAGCGATATCTCACTCAGAACAGAAGCTAGGACAGACAGAGAAAAGAGCTAACAGGGCTTCTGGTGATACAAAATTAGTACGAAAGTTTCCTAGCTGTCCCTAAAACACAGTACAGGTCAAATGGGAAATCAAGGGGGATAACTACTGAGATGTTCCCGTCTAAGCTAGTCAGCAGATAAGTCTCTCTACGGAGGAGGCTAGCTATGTAGCCATCTCCAGACATCTCCACCTTAGTAATGGGACAGCATTGCTTCCATAAACACTGTAGTAGGAAGGTGACAGGTAAACAGAGATTAAAATGACACTTTTTAACCTCAAGAAAATTAAGGTACAGTAGGTTCACTAGTATTTACCTACCAGCTTTGCCAAAAAATCAACACCTTCCCTAGTGACGGAAATTTGGGGAACATGCCAAGAGCTCAATTAGCTTGCGGGGGCTCTTACTGTTGCTGTTACTCCCTGCTTGCTTTTTGTAGGCCCTGCTGCACTTTTCTTTACTGACTTTTTAAAAAAGGACATGAAGCCAATTTTTGGCTCTTTTTAGTGGAATTACATTCCCTTCCCTTGAAAACCTGGCACAGACATAACACCGGGTGTATTTCATGAACCCGAATCCAGTACTAAATGTTATAAGTCAAATACAAACCCCCAAAGAGGGTGGCGTGTTTTCATCACAGAATTGCGGGTTAACTAAGTCCCACTACCTTGGAAGTCTGGGGGGAATATGGTGGCGTCTTTCTTGTCACGACTCTGTCGGCGTCTTTTCTAGGTTTAACCTCCATTATTCTGTTTGGAACTCTAGTCCTCTTCAATTTTGTAAGGTCCTCTTTGAAGGTGGGCAACAGACCATCTCCAGCGGTCAAAACAGGTCTCTTTGAGAAAGTTGCCGCCTTACACTAGCCATGATAATAATTACTCTTCTTCCTTCCCCCAGTGCTGGTCCTTTTTAAACGTCTTTACCTCTACTTGTATCTTTCTGGAGATTTAGAATGCAAGCCCCAGCCTAGTCGTTCGGTCATTTTACCCCTACTAACCAGTAACACACATCTCATCCCGGGACCACCAACCCCTTTCATTCACCCAGTCTTTCTAAACACCCGCCCCGCGCCCAGGCTCGGCCAATTATAGCACAATTTCAATGAGTTGAGCGGTAGGTCTACTGGCCAATCAAGAAGAGAAACGCATTGATTGACAATCCACCCAGCTAACCAGCGCCAAAGCAGCAGTCCGTACTGAAGCTCACCCTGCATGACGCAAGAAGTGGCCAACCCCTGCAGAGCCCGAGACCATGGCGACCAATCCGCACTGGTGGGAGACCGTCTCCCGCCCCATCACGGTCGCCCCCAGCTCGCCCACCGCACCCCCTCCATTTCACCTGCTTCTCCTCGCCGGTCTCCTCCGCAGGGTTCTCCTCCTCTTGTTTCTGGGACATGGCGGGACCGGAACTGTGGAGTGTAGGGGACCCAGGAAGTCACCCGGAGAAGGGAAAGGGGAGGGGAAACGGGACAACCTGCGCTGCTTCTTCGGCTCCTGTCACTAGGGTTGCTCAGTCAAAATGGCGGCTCTTGCCTGTGACGTTGCGGCCGCCCCTTCCTATGGGAGCCAATGGGAGCGGGGTAGATCGGGCAATGACGTAACGACCTACCAATAGTTGCTGGCTAAATGTGGGTTCTATGGAGGCGACGGGCAAGCTGGAAGGCCAACCTGGAAAGAGAGTGACCCGCAAGGACCAATTGGAAGCCCTTGGGGGATGTGAGGGGGTGGTGCTGGTAGCTCTGGCATTTTTGCTCGTTTGATGGGGTCAGACTTCCTTGGGCTCCACCGCCCCGCGCCCAGGAGGCTTTGCTGAGCTTCAAATTGGAGAGCGAAATGATGGAAACCTTTTATTTCCAGGTGAAGAGGATTAAGCTTTACGCAGTGTTAGCAGAAAATTATCAATCACCAGAAAATAATTAAGAGGTCAGACACACTATTCCAATGTGTCACTTGGGGTCTGGAATGGAGAGACTGAGTCATCTTGCGGAACACAAATGGCTTACGTTTCATGATTTAACTCATGTACAGTTTTTTACTTGTTCACAGTCATCCCATGGAGACTTGAGCTCTTTGAAACAGTACAGGTCTAGGTACCTGGTAAACATTTAGTAAATACTTGCTAACGTATCCTGAGTCACAGTTCAACAATATTTTTTGAGCGTCTATTTGAAGACGGTACTGTTTTAGTTTTAAAGGGGACACATATGTAGTAAGGCAGTCACTGCCATAGAAAGTTTAGTGGGTTTGTAAAGTTTAGTGGGCTTGTGGGGAGGGTTTTCACAGTGTGCCAGGTGTACCTTAAATCCTCAAGATTAAATAGACACGTCTTCCTAGAGTGTTAGTCAAAAAGCACTACATTTTTATATTAAAACAGTCTAATACTAATAACACTGAAAAATTCATATTAAATTTTAATTTTCCAGGCAGCCTGTTGTGACAGATAGCCTTGGGGCTGTTCATTTTCCTGTATAATTAGGTACACTTCTAATGGAAAAGTTTGAGAAGCATAGAATACACATTTATCATACAAGGCAAAATCTGGTCAGCATTGAAGTAAAAGTATTAATAAAGTGGTATAGGGGTTCAAATGAAGGTTCATATTCAGTTTAGGGTCCCCCCCACAAAAATAGACTTTGTGATGGAGGTGGGTATTTGAAATCAGCTTTAAAGAATTTAGGAGTTTGCCAGGTAAAGGTGAAGGAAGGGTATTCTAGGTGATGGGGTCAGCATGAAGGCTAGAAAAATAGAACTGAGTCCAGAACATGGAGGACTCTGAATGCCAGGATAAGGAACTAGTGAATAATTTAGTTATCCAGGGGAGACATTTAAGGGTTTTAGGCCAGAGAGTGGCAGATCAGAACTGTTCATTAGGAAGATTAATCTAGTGGTAATGAATAAAAATCATTCAGAATTCCAAGCAGAAAGATAGTGGGGGTGGACAGTCTAGCCAGGAGTCCACTGCAATACTCTGGGTGGGAGATAATTAGGATTTAAACTAGAAACGTGATAGTTTAGAATGGAAAACAGTGAACCTAATTGAGTCTGTGGCAATGTAATCTACTAGATTAGCAGCTGACTGAATATAGGGAATGAGGAGACCATGTGCCTCAAGGTGACTATTTGTAGAAACAAATTCAAGAAGAGGAGTCGATTTGGAAATGGAATTGGAAGCAGACAGAAAATGAGGTGTTCAGTTTTGAAATCATTGACTTTTTAAAAGCCAGTGAGCCATTTGGTGGAGATATCCAGGCAATGAAGATTTAGGTTAAATGACCTCTGAGATCTCCATAGCTGAAATTTTAGCATTCTAGGAAATATAGATCTGGAGTTTGGAATAAAAGTAGTAGCCAAATATGAATGAAATTTGGACTTCTTCACATAATTATAAGTAAAGTTGTGGAATTAGATGGGATCAACAAAGGAAAAAGTAGAAAAAAAAAAAAGAAGTCCCAAGACAGAAACCTGGGGAAAAGTTGGCAAGGGACACAGAGACAAATGATCAGAGTGGTGAGAGAAGTAACAGAGAAGTTAAAGTTGAAGGGGGCAAAAGCTAATTGCAAGTGGTTAAAGAGTGAAGAGGTGGTAGCAATATTTAACAATAAAGCAAAGAAAGGAATGAGGACAATGAACAGAAGAGGAAGCAGCAGAGGACTTTCTTTTTTTGGAGAGTAGGAAAGATTTAAGCAAGTTTTAGAAAAGGGGAAGGGCTAATTGAGAGAAAAACTAAAAATATAATTAACTACTTTAAAGAGGAGATAAATAATTAAAGTCTCATAGAAAACAAACTTACAGTTACCTAAGAGGAAAGAGGGGGGAGGGGTAAATTAGGAGTTTGGGACTAACATATACACACTACTAGGTACAAAATAGATAACCAACAAGGACCTACTGTATAGCACAGGGAACTATACTCAATAGTTTGTAATAACCTATAAGGGAAAAGGATCTGAAAAAGAATATATATATATATATATATACACACACACACACACACACACACGCATAACTGAATCACTCTGCTGTATACCTGAAACTAACACAACATGGTAAATCAACTATACTTCAATTTAAAAAAAAGTTAAAGTCTCAGAGGAGATCATTAGATCAGGAGAGAGAGAGGCAGACAGGTTGGCTTTGGCCACTGAAAAGGAAGAATGGGAAGGGAAATGTACACAGAGATTCTGAGGTGGCTAAACATTTAGAGAAGTCATATTGAATGGACTTGCTTTTCTGAGGTTAATCTTTTGAGAATAAAAAGGATGATGGGTGGGATAGAGGATCTAGGAAAAACGGGGTAGAAACTGTGCCATAGAAAATGGCAATGATGCAAAACAGCAAGAAAGATCTACCTGAGATTAGATAAGAGTGAATGTGTAGTAGTCCTAATCAGCATGGCTTTGTGACTTTGGTCAGTAATTCCTGGCTGCCTTGGGATGGAGAAAACAGACAGCCTGAGTTAATTAACCAGGACGAAGGACTGGTAAGGAAGGAACAGTGGAGGGAGGACAATGAGGAAGTCTAGAATGGTTTGCCAGTTTGTTAAAATAGCTGACTGTGGCATCTAGGCTCTTTAGGAAAGACAGAATGAGATTGATGAACTGGGAGGAGTAGAAAAGAGTTGAAGAACTGGTTATGAGACAGATGAAGCTCAGATTTGGTGGGAATGACTGCGAGGCAGATGAATAGGAAGTTGCAGTGAGAGGGAAATTTCAGTTTGGATCTGGGAAGGTGGAGACATTGTAGGTTATGGTGAGCTCTAGCCTATAATAATTATAATTGGTGCCAGATATGGCTATAGTAGTCACTGTTGATACAATCAAGCAAATGTGAAGTCACAAAATTTGAAGTTCCAGAGCATGATAGGGAAGGTGGTTAGGACAGGGTGTCTGCGACCCATATGTTGGAATGAGCTATAGGTCACCAACACGTGTATTTAAGTATGTAAGGTACCACATTGTGTGGAAGTAACTATAATATTAGGTAATGTATGACACTTACCAGATGAGTTGTATTTATAAGTGTTTCAAAGATCATTTCTGGCTGAGCTGGTCAAGGAATGTTTTAGATGTTAGAGAACCTAAACTGGGACTATGAGGATGAGTAGGAAAATTGGAGATTAGCAGGAGGGAGGAGGAAAGGAAGACAGTTTAGAGGACCACTCTATCTTATAAAAGTTTAGAGGGTGACTGACCCCTGACTGAGGAGAAAGTATCTATAGCAAGAGTTTCTAGAGGGAGTGAGATCCTGCTAGCCCAGCAAGACTCCTCTTTCATCCAACAAATTTCATTGAGCACTCATTACGTGTTATGTATTGTGCTGGGCATGTTACCGAACAAAACTTGGGTCTGCTGTGCTTGGGATGCACAGCAAAGCCTATATACTGACACTGGGTTGTGATGAAGAAAAGTACAGTGTTTATTGCAGTGCACCACACCGGAGAATGTGTAGTTAGTGTTCAAAGGACCCAAACCTCCCTACCCCCCATGGCTTTCAGAGAAGAGTTTTAATGCCAGTGTGAGGGAGAGGGTCATAGGTTGTGTGATCAGCTCCTACACAATTCTCTAATTGGTGATGGTGAGGTAACATGGTGATGTTTTGTGAATCTCAGTCATCAACCTTCTGGTTCCAACTGGTCTGGGGTCTGTGTGCTGGTGGTCAGCATGCAGTTAACTTTCTCTGCCTGGTGGGGATTTTAATATCTGAAAAAGAACTCAAGGATATGGCTCAGGATATTATCTACAGCCCTTGAGGAGGAACTAAAGGTCCTTGACTTTATGGCTAAACTATTATTTTGTCTTGCTTGACTGATTTCCTTTGTTTCTGCATTTCTCACTTTTCTTGATTAAATTTGCTCTTTGGAACTTGGGGAAGGCCTAGGAGGCTAAAGCTTTTCTATAAACAAGAGGTGAGGGACACAGTGGGATCTGTTCCTGAGAAGGCCCTGCAAGTCCCTGCTCGATTTCAGGCACCATGGATGGATGCAAAGATAAAGGTCAGTCCCTGCCTTCAAGCTGTTCACAGATGACTAAGAAGATAAGAGATGAAGACGGTTTATACCGGCGAAGACTATTAAAAGCAGTTTCTTGGAGGAGATGACATTTAAGGAAGTATAGGAATACTCAAGGTAAAAAAAAAAGGGAGTGTGGAGAAGACCTTTTCAAGCAGAAGGAGCCTCATGTGAAAAGACATAGAGCCATAAGAAACTCCATGTTCTGGATCCTTGGTTCTCAGACTCGGTTGATTAGAAGTTCCCAGAGAACTTTATAAAAATACAGATTTCCTCAGCCCTCTTTCACCCCAGTTGAATCAGCATCTCTGGGCTGGGGCCTGGAAATCTATACTTTTAAAAAGCTCCCTAAGGAGAGACTGCAAATAAGGCTGATTTGGAACCCCTGTGGAGCAGCAAGACATGACACTGTTCAGGTTGCTGGGGTCCTGGGGAGACTTGTAAGTCATGCTAAAGTGTTGGGGTTTCATGAAGCCAAAGGGGGAACCTCTGATTTCAAGCAGGGAAATGGTATTGTTAGACTTGGGATTTGGAAAGATATAACTGGTAGTGTTGCAGCAAGAAGAGAAATGAGACTTTTCTGATAAACAAAGAAAACAAGAGGGGACTTTGCTGGTGGTCCAGTGGTTGAGAATCTGCCTTCCAGTGCAGGGGATGCGGGTTCGATCCCTGGCCTGGGAACTAAGATCCCACATGCCGCGGAGCAACTAAGCCCGTGTGCCGCAACTACTGAGCCTGCTTGCTCTGGAGCCTGCGTGCCACAACAAAGAGCCCATGTGCCGTAACTAAGACCCAATGCAGCCAGATTAATTAATTAATTAATTAAAAAAAAAAAGAAAACAAGGGAACAGTGAACAGGCTAGAGAAGAAACAAACTGGCCTGAGTCAATCACTCCTAGTTTTATTTTAACTGTTACTAATCTATAGTGTCTGTAACTAGATTTGTACTTCATGAAGCTAACCTATCACTCCTTAACACTATGTGAATTACACCCTGCACTCCCCTGTAGCAAATCACTCCTTGTAGCATTTGCATTTCAGGAAGAAGGTTGCAGGCGGATAACCCAGAGACAAACGGACCCAATTACCGGGCTTGCCTGAGACAGCTGTGACTGTTTTGAACTAACTCAGGAAGAAGAATACAAGAGCTTCATTACTAGAGCCTTATCACCTACCATAGACTATGAGCCCTGGCTATATAACCTCTCTCAGTTCCCCAGGGAGGGGGGCACAGTTCTTGAGGCGCTAGCCTGATCTGTCTTCCCTTTACATGGCAGAGGAATAAAGCCTTCAAAGCCTTATCCTTCAAAATCTCTATCTCCGTATTTCTGTTCAGCGTCGGTGCACAGAGAGCCAAGGTTTTTTGACAACAGTAGCCATGTGGAGATTGGACTGAAATGGAGAGGGAGACTCCAGGATTGCAGTAATCCAGGCAAGACTTGAAAGGCCTGATCAAAGGCAGGGCCGTGTGAATGAAGAGAAGCTGAAGAGACAAATGATATTGGATGTAGGGAATGAAGGTGACGGAGAATTAAGGATGAATCCCAAATTCCTGAGTAAATGGTGGTGCCATTTACCAAAAAGCAAATACAGGGAGAAGAGCAGATTGGAGGGGGGAAAGTGAGGAGAGAAGAGGACCTGAACTTCTTGTTTATTCCTAGTCTGTTGGTCTTTTTTCTTGTTTATGTTTGAATTTTTCAGGGGAAGACCTAAATCTTTTCAGAGTATGAGAGATGAGATATCTTGGAATAACACTGTAAAATTCATCAGTGCTTAAGCAAGGTTCTACAGAAGAATGGAATATAAAAAGAATATAAAAAGTGAAACTGGGGACTTCCCTGGTGGTCCACTGAATAAGACTCCGTGCTTCCAATGCAGGGGCATGGGTTCCATCCCTCGTCGATCCCTGGTTGGGGAACTAAGATCCCACATGCCGCACAGCGTGGCCAGAAAACTGCAGAAATATCTGGGTTTAAGACACATGCCATTAGCAGTCTCTGATGGGCCAGACTTAGAATACCAGGGAATTAACCAACTCAATCCTCTCCTTGTCTCTTTTAGAAATGTATACTCTTAGGGCTGGCCTTAAGTGTAGCCTAAGAAAAGTAGCTAAATGATCAGAATAACACAGTGTGAAAGATAATTTTCAAAAAAGTAAAATCATAACTCATACAAATGAGGGAACTAGTAAGATGTTAAACTGGTTCAAAAGAGAATCTGAAGACAGACACATATATAGGCAATTAAGAATGCTGAAATTGCTAATAGATATAAAATTGGCCAATATCTACAGGGCATAAAATATTATGTTTGGAGTTATCTTTTTCACAGGGTGGAAACTGTATCTCACTGGCCAAAATTCATTTGTCTCTCTATGTATAAGAATCATTTGCACTGCCATCAGTTTTCTCAATTTACAAATCGTAAAGTAGTTCAAAGACAATGAAAGCCATAGATCGATTATGCCAAAGACTCCTCTAGACAATACCCAATAATGTTTTTTCCCATTTCAAAGTTTTAAAAATGATTTCCCCCCTGAGAACAGAAAAGCCTCTCTTATCATAAATATCTCACCTCTGCCGTACACTGCATTGAAGTGGAAGCAGCAGCAGGACACCAATTAGGAGAGATGACAGTGGTTTGGAATAGGAGGTAGTAGCTACAGAGAAGGTTGAAAATGGCTGGATGTGGAGTTTTGAAGGTACAACCAACAGAATTTGCTGTTATGAGAATCCAGGATAACTTCAAAGCTTTTGGCCTGAGCAGCTAGATGAATGATGGCACCATTTACTAATATGGGGAAATATGAAAGTAGGAGGTTTAGGAGAAGAAATATAGATTTTGTTTTGGATACATTATATTCTCTAAAGACATCATTTAAAATGTGGTATTTCTTTTTTTTAAGAGTTTTTTTTTTTTAATATCCACATTGCTTTATTTGTTTATTTTTTGACACACTGGTGAGGAGAGCACTTTTGTTTTGGAGGCATCATACGGACTGTGGAACTTCCCGGACCAGGGATTGAACCCATGGCCCCTGCAGTGGAAGCATGGAGTCTCAACCACTGGACCACCAGGGAAGTCCAAAAATGTGGTGTTTCTATACAGTGTAATATTATTTGCCAATAAAAATAAATGAAGCACTGATACATACTACAACATGGATGAACCTTGAAAACATTATGCTAAGTGAAAGAAGCAGTCACAAAAGACACATATTGTATGATTCCATTTATATGAAATGTCCAGAATAGGCAAATCTGCAGAGACAGAAAGTACATTAGTGTTTGCCTAGGACTGAGGGAAATGGGGAATGACTGCTAATGGGTATGTGTTTTTTTCTAGGGTGATGACATGTTCTAAAATTGATTGTGGTGATAGCATGATGCTGTGAATATACTAAAAAACCATCAAATTATTCACTTTAAGTAGGTATGTTATATGGTATGTGCATTTTATATCAATAAAGCTGTTATAAAAATAGTTATCAGGGTCTTCCCTGGTGGCACAGTGGTTGAGAGTCCGCCTGCCGACGCAGGGGACACGGGTTCGTGCCCCGGTCCGGGAAGATCCCACATGCCGCGGAGCGGCTCGGCCCGTGAGCCATGGCTGCTGAGCCTGCGCGTCCGGGGCCTGTGATCCGCAATGGGAGAGGCCACAACAGTAAGAGGCCCAAGTACCGAAAAAAAAAAAAAAAAAAAAAGTTTTCAAAATACGTAGTTATCAAAACATTATGAAGCTATTTTAATAAAGGATTTTAACCTGCTAAAAATAAAAGGAAAATTAAGTGGTCAAGGGTGCTAATCCTTCTCTGTTAACCACAGGAAACCTGCCTATTCAGACTGTCTATGTCAATGCACCATAACCAACGTAGAACAGTTTGCTAATAGCAAGCAAATAGCTTCTTCTTTTTTTTCTTTTTGCAGGCCTCTCACTGTTGTGGCCTCTCCCGTTGCAGAGCACAGGATCCGGACGCGCAGGCTCAGCGGCCATGGCTCACGGGCCGAGCCGCTCCGCAGCATGTGGGATCTTCCCGGACCGGGTCACGAACCCGTGTCCCCTGCATCGGCAGGCGGACTCTCAACCACTGTGCCACAAGAGAAACTCGCAAATAGCTTCTTGATTGCTGGGCTCCCATAAAGCAATCATTCTTAACGTGTGTGTGTGTGTGTGTGTGTGTGTGTGTGTGTGTGTGTATGTGTGTGTATGTGTGTGTGTATGTGTGTGTGTATGTGTGTGTATGTGTGTGTGTATGTGTGTGTGTGTATGTGTGTGTGTGTATGTGTATGCGTGTGTGTATGTGTGTGTATGTGTGTGTATGTGTGTGTGTATGTGTGTGTGTGTGTGTGTGTGTGTGTGTATGTGTGTGTATGTGTGTGTGTATGTGTGTGTATGTGTGTGTATGTGTGTGTGTATGTGTGTGTGTGTGTGTGTGTGTGTGTGTGTGTGTGTGAAGGATTGGATTATGATTAGCTTTAGTATACACAGCCACCAGTTTTCCAAAGTATGGAAAATCTGATCTTTGAGAATCTAATACAAGCTGTGTTTCTTCTCTCCTCAAAGTGCATGTATACACACATGCATACATGCAAAAATATTGTACATATTTTCAGGGTGTACAGAGACCCACTGAAGCCCACCAGAGAAGCTGTTTCCATAAATTAAAGCATCGTCACAGGAATTTACAGTGACCTTCATTTATTCAGATTTGTGTTCAGTTATGTGCCCCAAATTTATGATTTGACAATTTAAAAGCTCTGCAGTATGGTTGGTGGGAGTGTAAATTGGTACAACCATACTTGGGAAAACTGGTGGCACTATATACTAAAGCTAAATGTAATTGAAACCCTATAGTCCAACAATTCCACTCCTAGGTACATATATCCAACTGAAATGCATTCTCATGTTCACCAAAACAAGTATTCACAGCAGCTCTATTTATAATTGCTCCAAACTAGAACCCAAATGTTCAAAATAAAATAATCAACCGTCAGAAAAAAATACATATTGGATGATTTCATTTATATAACGTTCAAAAGCAAAACCAATCTATTGTATTAAAAGTCAGGATTGTAGTTAGCTTGAAGGAGGGATATAGTGACTGGGAGAGGGCATGAAGGGGGCTTTTGGCGAGGTGGTAATGTTTTGTTTCTTGACTGGGGTGCTGGTTACATAGGAATGCTCACTATTCATTACTGAGTCATACATTTTTATTTATTTTGATTTAAGCAATTTTCTCTGGTTATGATTCCATAAAAAGTTTTAAAAGGTATCTAATGTGAAGAGTAAGATGGAGGAGAGAAATGAAAGACTGAATTAGGTCATCTAATTTTTAAAACATGAACATTTTAAAATAAAAAGTGTTTGTTCAGTCTTTTAAATGTTCATAATGTTAAGAATCTAGTCAACTATTCTGTTACCTTCTCTAGTCTTCCCCTCTTTGATCATAAACATCTCTTCCTCCCTGCTCTCAAATGAAAGGAATCCAATTTAGTTTAATATAAATCAGTTTAAACTAAGTTATCTAAGACCCTTCTGGCCTCCACTTGGGAGTTCAAGAAAGGCTGGGGTGACAGAGCTAGGGGAAAAAGTTTTTTAAAAAAATTATTATTAAGGCTAACCCATAAGTATTTTGAGGTGTTGTATTATGGCTTTAAATGTCCAGAAATCTTTGGAGAAGTACTCATCTTTAGATTGGGAGTGGGATCTCAGCATCTCTGAAATATATGAGAAAAACTTTGGCTTTGAATTTTTTCCCATCAAATCAGGAGAATAACAGACATCTATTGGGCTTGCATATGGGGCAGAAACATGGCGATTTGGTCAAGCAGTCCTTCTGACGGGGCAGAAGCCTCTAGATTCCTAGCTGAGTTTCTAAAGTAAGTTCAGATAAAATATGCTATTATTCTTGGGGATGTTCACTTAGTTGAGAAAAACAAAGTGGTGGGCAGAGTACTGATATTCAGGGAACAAAAATCTACACAAAACACATCTATTTGAAGGGTTCTTATGGAGTATTTGCTCCCCACCTTCCACCCAAATTGAATCTACTTTTTTACAATCTGGAATGTAAAGAAAAACTAACAGCAGTGAGTGGGGCTGCTAGAAAAAGATTTCTGCCAGGAAGTGACCCTTGCTTTTCTGACTTGCATTCCGTAGAATTTTATTGCTTTCTGGGAGGGATGGCTCCCTTTCTCACTTATCAGTAAGAAGTCATGTCTAGTCTGTCTCTTTCCAAATTATGTACACACCTGGAACTCACTGAGGAGAAAAGGAAGGCAGACCAAGGCCTTGAGAAGAACTGGGGACACAGGAACAAAGATTCATGTACACATGTAATAGGTAATAGGAAAATATAAAAAAATCTATTCTACTTAACTTATTTCAGAATTAAAGCAATTATTTTTATTCTTTAGGGAGTAAAACACATTCTTAGAAATTATATGAATATATAATCTGTGCATTTTAGCTGTATGGAAAAGGTAAAGAACATTTAAAAAATCTTTCAATTAGAATTCTCTTTATAGTTTTGTTAAAAATTTTTAAAATTAATTTATTTTTGGCTGTGTTGGGTCTTCGTTTCTGTGCGAGGGCTTTCTCTAGTTGGGGCAAACGGGGGCTACTCTTCATTGCGGTGTGTGGGCCTCTCACTATCGCAGCCTCTCTTGTTGCAGAGCACAGGCTCCAGACGCGCAGGCTCAGTAGTTGTTGCTCACAGGCCTAGCTGCTCCGCGGCATGTGGGATCTTCCCAGACCAGGGCTTGAACCCGTGTCCCTTGCATTGGCAGGCAGATTCTCAACCACTGTGCCACCAGGGAAGCTCAGTTTTGTTAAAATTTGATATCAGAAAACACTCATGCAAGAAGTGAGTACAGTGAAATATTTAAAGTGTTGGGGACTTCCCTGGTGGTCCAGTGGTTAAGATTCTGCACTCCCAATGCAGGAGGCCTGGGTTCGATCCCTGGTCAGGGAACTAGATTTTGCATGCCGCAACTAAAAATCCCTCATCTGGCATGCTACAATGAACACCCGGCACAGCCAAATAAATAAATACATATTTAAAAAAATAAAAAATAAAATAGTATTGTAAAACAAAAACAAAAAAACACCCAGCAATCTAGAATTCTATATCCAGTAAAATTATCCTTCAAAAGCAAAGGATAAATACTTTCTCAGATAAAAACTAAGGGAATTTATGTCCAGCACACTTGCCCTGTAAGAAGTGTTAAAAGAAGTTAAGGGAGAAGGAAAATGATATGCCAGAAAAGTTTTATATAAGAAAAGCATCAGAGAAGGAATAAATGAAGGTAAACAAAAACAGATAATTTGCTAGTTCCAAAAACCCTTCTTTAGTCTACAACTTGAATATACTCTCTTAGAACAATCTCTTTTGAGAGATAGATATGTGAAAAGCACACACATTCATGAAATTCTAGCACATAACAAATTACTTTGTACATTCTGTATTTTGTTTTCCTAGCCCAGCATAGTCTTGGCTCTTCCTTTTCAACCTGAGAAGATTCTTCAAGATTGAGCTTAAATGAAGGCAGGAGAGAGTAGTGGTTAAAAGCCTGTGTTTGAACTCAAGCTCTGCACAGTGTCCTTAGGCAAGCCTCACTACCTCTCTGAATTTTCTTTAAAATAATCTTCTATGGCTTTTTAGTGTTGAGGACTAAATGAGAAAATATATGAAGTGGTTAGAATAGTACCTCACAAGAAAAGTACTCAATACATGAAAGCCACTATAATAAATAACCTCTTCTAAGTCTTTCCTAGTGTTCCCAGGAAGAATGCTACTTCTTTGTGCTTCTAAAAATTAAGTTTGAGCTTCCCTGGTGGCGCAGTGGTTGAGAGTCCGCCTGCTGATGCAGGGGACACAGGTTCGTGCCCCGGTCTGGGAAGATCCCACATGCCGTGGAGTGGCTGGGCCCGTGAGCCATCGCCGCTGAGCCTGCGCGTCCGGAGCCTGTGCTCCGCAACGGGAGAGGCCACAACAGTGAGAGGCCTGCGTACCGCAAAAAAAAAAAAAAAAAAAAAAAAAAAAGTTTCTACTTCCACATGAGCATTTATCACAAAGTATCTTATCTGCCCACTTAAATGTGAGTTCTTGGGGGCCGAAATTGTGTCCTACACAATTTTTTATTGTCACACCTAGCAAGTGCCATTTAATTTGTAAGTACTCAATATTTTTTTGGATGAATGAATTATAGGCAATAAAATATAAAGCAGTGTTCCCAAATTTTAACGTGTAAGCTTTTAAAGACTATGTTTAAAATGCAGCTTCCTAAGCCCCCAACCCCAGAGACTGATTCACTAGGAACCTGTATTTTGGCAAAGTACTCACCCCCACAAAGGTTATTTTGATGCACCACATTTTGAGAAACATTGTTACAAAGGATGACTTATGGGAAAACAATACTTTTTCTGAAATAAAAATAACAAGTATAAACAATCTTAGTAAATACATTTCTTATTGTCCTTTATGCTGTAGACATTATAAAAGAAGTGAAGAACAATAAGCCAATTACAAGCTCAATTATCTTTCTTTTCATACATTGTTAACTCTGTTATAGTTAGGTATGTTACCTACACTTGCAACCTAAGACTTTCAGCTCTTCAGTAAGTTCAGGTGTCACGTGCAAGTAGTTATTAATAGGATAGAATATACTCATTATTTTCATGGTAATAATGGTGTAATTGGGTAACTTAGATCGAGACACTATTCAGACTTTACATTAGCTGGTGTTCGGGTTAGACTTAACATGCCCTGCCCTCCAGTATATATATGTTACAATTGTAATATTTGTGTATGCCTAATTTTCCACACAGGATGAAACAGAGGCTAGTATCCTAGTGTAAACCGGGAGTGTTACTGGCCTTGTGTGAAAAGTTCTCATTTCCAGTTAAAATAACTGAAGTTGTAAAACTGCACAGAGATACCAGAGACAATAATTGATCTTTATTATACAGAAATGTGAAGGCCATATGCATTAAATGAAAAGGTGTTTTGCAATGAACATTATGCAGATTCAAACTGAAGACATCTTCATCTTATTGAGATACAATATAAAAATAAACACTGACCAAGAGTTGCTAGAAAGAACTCAACTTCTACTCTCCCAATCAAGCTGAAACTTTCCACAGGAAAACCTGGTTTCAATTCATGCTGAATTGTTTTCATATGGAAAGAAAAAACTAAGTCAGGTAGAGGCAACCAGGGACTGGTTTTTATACTTTTAGAGAGCCAGACTGAAGCTCTACTCAGTTTCACATTTAAGAATTTGTTTCACTTTAAAATTTATATCTCTAGTCACCTAAGTGATACCTAAAAGTGAAAAAAGAAAGTTAATTGAGTTGGGAATTTTGTGGAGCTAGACAGGTTTAGGGGAGAAGATGAAAGTTACAATCATTCATTTAATTACTTCTGATCAGGAAGATTTGATGTCAGGTCTGGATCGTCTGTATTAGCCCTTTGATAGCCCGTTTCTCTGTAGCTGTCAAGAGGCAAGATCCATTAAAAGTATCAGCATAACAAATGCTTGACATTAGCACAGTTTGGTGCCTGTCCTCTTTATATTCCCAAATACTGGACTTTTATATCAGGATGCTTTTAAGGTCAAATTGCCCTTCTAAACAGGATTTTTCTTCATAAGCTTCTGTTTGCATTCACTACTGAATTAAAAAATGTTTTAGCGATTTGGTTAGACAGATGGTTGTGTTGAGACAAGACTAATGACTAGAAGGGTATCTGTGGATTAAATATAGATAAAACTACCTCCAGAACCCTTAAATATAGACAGAATCTATCAATTTATGTAGGAAGCCAAAATAGGGAACAAGAAGATCTAGAATTTAGATATATTGTCTGGACTCAGGATGCTGCTTTCTGCAATTGAAATTTACAACTCCCTAGATTCAATCAGAGTAGGGACATTTAAAGTAGTCAGGAGGAATCAGGATAGTCATGTGCTAAAGAGAGGAAATTCTGATGCCACCTCCCTTTGCAAATTGTATTGCTGACTGCTTGAAGGAGGTGGTTGAGAGATACATTTTTTTCATTTAGACTTCTGTTCTAATGAATGATGGAGTAGGATAATGCTGAGAGAGAGTAGAGAATATATTTCTGGTTCTAGGACTGTGAGAACCAGGTAATCACATGTGGAATATTCTCATTAGGTTAGAAAAGGAAAAATGAGACACGCATTTATATCCCAGAGACCATATGCTCCAAAAATTAGTTTTGTTTCCATTGCCCCTTATTCAAAGAGATGGTTACTTCAACAAGCGATATTACTTAGCAGAGCCTGAGAGACAGACTGAAAACATATATTTAAAATGGAAAATAAAATTTTAAAAATATGATAAATGGTTTGCTCTACATCTCATTCACATTCTGTGGCTACAGAAATCCAAATCTCACTTAGATATTCCTGCTAATGCAAAAGCACACTAGATGGAAGTAAACCAAGAAATGAGAGAAAATGTTTATTTATTGGGTGTGTGTTGGTTCACCCAGTTTATTCACCTCTGGAGTGGCAGTATAGGGAAAAATAAAGTCTGCTTATAATAGTCAAGGTCTATACAGGAGCCTTGAAGTTGCTCTCCCCAAATAACGAGTTTGATTCAAGAGAAGGAAAAAACATGATGGAAAACATCTCATCACACAAAGCTTGCTGATGGTGTCTCTGACAGTCACTGGCCAGTAAGGGAAAAGGAGAAACCCACCTGCTGACTTTAGGATTTATTGAAGGCTGCCAGCACAGCCCAGATCATCTCTGTGGCACTGTGCTTTGTCCCCTCTACCTCAGGGTCCAGTTCCACTAAGTCCTTGGCCCGATTCATTGCCACATCATACTTGTCATCTGTCAGAGAGGAGAAGACATTCTCTAGCACGTCAGAGGAGTGGGCTAGCACCAGTAGTGCTAGTGTTCGCTTGTCCATACGCTGAGGGTCATTTACCCACCGCTCTAGGACACTGTCTTGAAGCTTTTTCACTAGTCGCTGCTTCTCTGTTGTATTGGTCACTGGGTGAGTAGTCATGTCAAATAGAAGGAAATTCTGCTTCTCAGTGGTTAGAATACCCTTCTCTACTAGGTTCTTTGCAATTCTCTCTCTTACATTTCTCAGCTGGTACTGTAATTTGAAAGGGTTCCAGGTCTCACCTATGGGAAAAATAAATAGAAGGCTTGAACAACATTATAAACCAACTAGACCTAAGAAGACATCTATAGAATATTCTACCCTATAACAGTAGAATGTACATTCTTCTTAAGTGCATATGAAACATTCTCCAGGATAGACCATATGCCAGGCCATAAAACAAACCTTAATAAATTTAAAAGGACTGAAAACATACAAAGTATGCTATCCAATCACAATGGAATTAAACTAGAAATTAGTAACAGAAGGAAATTTGGGAAATTAAAAAATATGTGGAAATTACACAACACAATCTGAAAGAACCAATGAGTCAAAGAAGAAATCACAAGGAAAATTTAAAAAATACTTTTGAGTTGAATGAAAGAAACCCCACAACATACCAAAACTTATGGGATGCAGCTTAAAGCAGTACGAAGAGGGAAATTTATGATCCAAATGCTATATTAGAAAAGTAGATGTCAAATCAATAACCTAACATTCTATCTTAAAAAACTAGAAAAAGAAGATCATACTAAACCCAAAGCAAGCAGGAGAAAGGAAATAATAAAGATTAGAGAGGAAACAGAGAAAATCAAACCAAAACTTGGTTCAATGAAAAGATAAAAAAAAGGACAAACCTAGAGTGACCAAGGAGAAAAGAGAGAAGACTCAAAATTACTAAAATTAGGAGTGAAAGAGGAGACATCACTACTGACCTTACAAAAATAAAAAGAATTATAAGGAAATACTATGAAAAACAGGATGCCAACAAATTAGACAACCTAGAAGAATGGACAAATTCTTTGAAATGCAGAAATTACCTAAACCAACTCAACAAGAAAGAGAGAGTTAGAATATATAACAAGTAAATAGATTCAATAGTAACTTTAAAACTTCCCACAAAGAAAAGTGTGGTCAAGATGGCTTTACTGGTAATTCTACCAAACGTTAATGAAGAATTAACGCCAATCCTTCACAAATGCTTAAAAAAAAAGAAGAGGAAGAGGAGGGAACACTTCCTTAGTCTACACAGTATTACTCTGATAGTAAAAGGAGACAGACTTCATAAGAAAACTATAGACCAATATCCCTTATGAATATAGGTACAAAAATGCTCAACAAAATACTAGCAAACAAATCTAGCAACATATAATAAACACTATGTAGGGAATTTCCTGGTGGTCCAGTGGTTAGGACTCTGTGCTTTTACTGCCAAGGGTGTGGGTTCAATCCCTGGTCAGGGAACTAAGATCCTGAAAGCTGTGTGGCGAGGCTGAAGGAAAAAACAAAAAAAATGGGACTTCCCTGGTGGCTCAGTGGTTAAGAATGCGCCTGCCAATGCAGGGGACACAGGTTCATGCCCTGGTCTGGGAAAATCCCACATACTGTGGAGCAACTAAGCCCGTGTGCCGCAACTACTGAGCCTGCACTCTAGAGCCTGCGAGCCACAACTACTGAGCCCGTGTGCCACAACTATTGAAGCCCGTGGGCCTAGAGCCCATGCTCCACAAGAGAAGCCACTGCAATGAGAAGCTCATGTGCCACAACGAAGAGTAGCCCCCACTCCACAACTAAAGAAAGCCTGTGTGCAGCAATGAAGACCAAATGCAGCCAAAAATAAAATAAATAAAAAAATTAGTTTAAAAAATTTTTTAATTAAAAAAAGAAAACAAATAGTAAAATGGCAGAATTGACTGTCTCCTTATCAGTAATTACTTTAAATGTAAATGGATTAAACTATTTAATAATAAGAAAAAATTGGCAGAATGGGTTAAAAAACATAATCCAATTATATGCTGTCTATGAGAGATTCACTTTAGATCAAAGGACACAGATAGGCTGAAAGTGAATGGATGGAAAAAGATATTCCATTCAAATAGTAACCAAAAGACAGCAGGGGTGGCTATACTAATTTTGGACAAAATAGATTTAAAATTATGTAAGGTAAGAGAGACAGAGAAAGACATTATATATTAATAAAACGTTCAGTACAACAAGAAGATATAACAAGTATAAATATTTACACTCCTAAGAACAGGCTCAAAATATATGAAGCAAAATGGGCAGAACAGTCAGAAGTAGACAGTTTTATAACACCCTGTTTTCAATGAGACTTAGATCAAGTAGACTGAAAATAATTAAAAAATAGAAGATTCAACAGCATAATAAACTCACTAAGCCTAACAGACATATACAGAACACTCCACCTAACAGCAGAATACACATTCTTCTCAAGTGTACATGGCACATTCTCCAGGACAGACCACTTGTTAGGCCATAAAATAAATCTCAATAGATTTCAAAAGATACATACAAAGTATCTTCTCTGACAACAATGGGATGAAATTAGAAATAAGTAAAAGAGGGAAAATGAAAATTTGCCTATATGTGTAAATTAAACAAGCTTAAACAACCAATGGGTCAAAGAAGAAATTACAAGGGAAATTAGAAAATACTTAGAAATGGATGAAAACACAATGCACTAAAATGTATGGGATATAGTGAAAGCAGTGCTCAGAGGGAAATTTATAGCTGTAAATGCCTAAATTAAAAAAGTAAGTCTCAAATCAATCACCTAACTTTACACTTTAATGGACTAGAAAAAGAAGAGCAAAGTAAACCCAAAGCTAACAGAAGGAACGAAATAAAGATTAGAGAAGAGATGAACAAAAAGAGAGATCAGAAAAACAACAAAGAAGACCAAAGAAACAAAGAGTTGGTTTTTTGAAAAGATCAACAAAATTCACAAACTTTTAGGTAGACTGCCAAAGAAAAAGAGAAAAGAAACAAACAACTAAAATGAGAAATTAAAGTGGAGACATTACAACTGACCTTGCAAAGATTAAAAAAAGGATTATAAGAGAATACTATGAATAATGGTAAGCCAACAAATTATATAACCTAGAAGAAATGGACAAATTCCCTGAAACACTCAAATTATCTAAACTGACTGATGAAGAAATAGAAAATTTCAACAGATTTATAGCAAGTAAAAAGATGAAATCAGGGCTTCCCTGGTGGCGCAGTGGTTGAGAGTCCGCCTGCTGATGCAGGGGACATGGGTTCGTGCCCCGGTCCGGGAAGATCCCACGTGCCACGGAGCGGCTGGGCCCGTGAGCCATGGCCGCTGATCCTGCGCATCCAAAGCCTGTGCTCCGTAACGGGAGAGGCCACAACAGTGAGAGGCCCACGTACCACAAAAAAAAAAAAAAGATGAAATCAGTAATCAAAAACCTCCCCAAAAAGAAAAATCCTGGACCAGATGGCTTCATCAGTGAATTCTACCTAACATTTAAACAAGAATTAACACAAATCCTTCTCAAAGTCTTCCAAAAAACTGAAGAGGGAATGCCTCCTAACTCATTCTGTGAGGCAAGGATTATCCTGATACTAAAGCCAGATAAAGACATCACAAGAGGACTTCACTGGTGGCACAGTGGTTAAGAATCTGCCTGTCAATGCAGGGGGACATGGGTTTGAGCCCTGGTCTGGGAAGATTCCACGTGCGGCGGAGCAACTAAGCCCAGCTCGTGAGCCACAACTACCGAGTCCGTGTGCCACAACTACTGAAGCCTGTGCGCCTAGAGCCTGTGCTCCACAACAAGAGAAGCCACCGCAATGAGAAGCCTGTGAATCGCAATGAGGAGTAGCCCCCACTCGACATAACTAGAGAAAGCCGGCGCACAGCAACAAAGACCCAATGCAGCCAAAAAATAATAATAAATTAATAAATTAAAAAAATACATCACAAGAAAAGAAAGTTACAGACTAATAAGTCCTATGAATATAGATGCAAAATTCTTAATAAAATATTAGCAAATTGAATCCAACAGCATAATAAAATGATTATTCACCTTGATTAAGTAAAATTTATCCCAGGAATGTAACAGAAAATCAAATGGGCTGAGGACCTGAATAGACATTTTTCTAAAGACACACAAATGGCCAAAAGACACATGAAAATGCACTCAACATCACTAATCATCAAGGAAATGCAAATCAAAACCATAGTGTGATATCATTCCACATTTGTTAAGATGGCTAATATTAAAAAGACCAAGAATAACAACTGTTGGTGAGGATATAGAGAAAAGGGAACCCTTGTGTACTGTTAGTGAAAATGTAAATTGGCCCAGTCACTACAGAAAACAGTATAGGACTTCCCTGGTGGTGCAGTGGTTGAGAATCCACCTGCCAATGCAGGGGACATGGTTTAATCCCTGGTCTGGGAAGATCCCACATGCCGCAGAGCACCTAAGCCCATGCGCCACAACTACTGAGCCTGTGCTCTACAGCCCATGAGCCACAATTACTGAGCCCGCATGCCACAACTACTGAAGCCTGCGCGCCTAGAGCCCGTGCTCCACAAGAGAAGCCACTGCAATGAGAAGTCCACGCACTGCAATGAAAAGTAGCTCCCACTCACCACAACTAGAGAAAGCCCACGTGCAGCAATGAAGACCCAATGTAGCCAAAAAAATAAATAAAATTAAAAAAAATTTTTTTAATTAAAAAAAAAGAAAACAGTATAGAGGTTTCTCAAAAACTTAAAATTACAACTATCATATAATCTAGTAATTCTACTTCTGAGTAGAATTGAAAAGATATATGCACCCCATGTTCACTGCAGCATTATTTATAATAGCCAAGACATGGAAGCAACTTAAGTATCAATTATGTGTGTCCTCAAGAAATTAAAAACAGAACTACCATATGATCCAGCAATTCCACTTCTAGGTATTTATCCAAAGGAATGAAAATAGACGATTGAAGAGATATCTCTATTCCTGTGTTCATTGAAGCATTATTCACAATGATAACCAAGACATGGAAATAACCTATGTGTGCATTGACAGATGAATGGATAAAGAAAATGTGGTATATGTATATACACACACCACACACATACATATATGCACACATATACATACAACAGAATATTATTCAACCATAAAAAACAGGAAATCTTGCCATTCATGACAACCTGGATGGACCTTGAGGGCATTATGCTAAGTGAAGTAAGTCAGACAGAGGGACTTCCCTGGTGGTACAGTGGTGAAGACTCCGTGCTCCCAACGCAGGGGGCCTGGGTTCAATCCCTGGTCAGGGAACTAGATCCCACATGCATGCCACAACTAAGAGTTACATGCTGCAACTAAGGAGCCCTTGAGCTGCAACTAAGGAGCCTGCCTGCCACAACTAATGAGCCTGCGAGCCGCAACTAAGGAGTCCTCCTGCTGCAACTAAGGAGGCTGCGAGCTGCAACTAAGGAGCCTACCTGCTGCAACAAAGACCCGGCACAACCAAATAAATAAATAAATATTTTTTAAAAAATAAAATAAAATAAAATAAATAAGTGAGGCTGAATGCCTGCATAAATCTATAAAAAAAGAAGTCAGACAGAGAAAGACAAATACTATTATGATCTCACTTGTATGTGGAATGTAAAACAAAAACAAAAAATTCCAAAATCATAGATACAGAGAACAGATTGGTAGTTGCTAGGGGCAGGGAGGGGGAGAATGCCAGAATGGGTGAAGGAGATCAAAAGATACAAAATTCTAGTTATAAAATAAATAAATCCTGGGGATGTAATGTACAGCATGGTGACTATAGTTAATAACACTGTATTATATATTTGAAAGTTCCAAGAAAACAGATCTTAAAAGTTCTCAGGACTTCCCTGGTGGTCCAGTGGTTAAGACTCCATGCTCCCAACACAGGGGGCCCAGGTTCGATCCCTGGTTGGAGAACTAGATCCCACATGCCACAACTAAAGATCCTACTTGCCACAACTAAAAGGTCCCGTATGCCGCAATGAAGATCCTGAATGCAGCAATGAAGATCCCGCGTGCTGCAACTAAGACCCAGTGCAACCAAATAAATAAATATATTTTTAAAAAAGTTCTCACACAAGAAAAAAAAAACTACCTATGTGTGATGATGGATACTAACTAGAATTATTGTGGTGATCATTTCATAATATGTACAAATATTGAGTCAATATGATGTACACCTGAAATTAATATAATGTTTATGCCAATTTTAACTCAATAAAAAGTCAAACAATGTAATACATCATTTAACAGAATGAAAAAAAACCCCACATGATCATCTCACTTGACTCAGAAAAGCAACTTGAGAAAAACAAACACCATTTCATGATAAAAACTTCTAGGAAACTAGGAGTAAAAGAAAAATTCCTCAACATGATAAAGAGTATTTATGAAAACCTCAAAGCTAATTGTAAAAGATCCCCCAAAGGTCAAGGAACAAGAAAGACAAGGACGCCTGCTTTCACCACTGCTATTCAACAATTTACTGGAAGTTCTGGCCAGAGCTAGTAGACAAGAAAGAAAAAATTAAAGGCATCTAAATTGTAAAGGAAAAACTAAAACTATCTCTGTTTGCAGATAGAAAATCCCCCAAAGTACACAAAAAGCTACTAGAGCTAATAAACTCAGCTAAGTTGCAGGGTACAAGATGAACACACAAAAAATCAGTTATTTCTATATATCAGAAATGAATAATCTGAAAATAAAATTAAGAAAGCAATCTCGGGCTTCCCTGGTGGCGCAGTGGTTGAGAGTCCGCCTGCCGATGCAGGGGACGCGGG
>NW_020175391.1:15289-72628 GCF_003031525.2 Neophocaena asiaeorientalis asiaeorientalis | reverse complement strand
AGCGGGGGGGGGCCCCGTAACCAAAAAAAAAAAAAAAAAAAAAATTAAAAAACAAAAACAAAAAAAAGAAAGCAATCTCATTTGCTTTCTTAATAGTGTCTAAGAAAATTAAATATTTAGGAATAAGTCTAACCAGGGAGGTGGAAGATTTGTACACTGAAAAACACTGCTGAAAGAAATTAAAGAACACATAAATAATGGAAAGACAGACTGAGCTTCTTTTAATGGACAGGAAGACTTAACACTGTTAAAATGGCAATACCACCTGAAGAGATCTACAGGTTCAATACAATCCCTATCAAATTCTAACAGTCTTTTCCACAGAAGTGGAAAAGCTGATCCTCAAATTCATATGGAATTGCAAGGGACCCAGAACAGCCAAAATAACTTGAAAAAGAAGAATAAAGTTAGTGGACTCATACTTTCCCAACTTCAAAACTTACTACCAAGCTACAGTAAGTAAAACAGTATGGTACTGGCATAAGGACAAACATACAGATTAATGCAATAGAATAGAGAGCCCAGAAATAAACCCTCACAGATATGGTCAACTGACTTTTCAACAAGGCTGCCAACACCATTCAAGGGGGAAAGAACAGTATTTTTAACAAATGGTTCTGAGAAACTGCATATCCACATGCAAAAGAATGAAGCTGAACCTTTACCTTACATCATACACAAAAATTAAGTAAAAATGGATCAAAGAACCAAATTTAAGAACTAAAACTATAAAACTTAGAATAAAGCACTGGGGAAAATCTTTATGACATTAGATTTGGCAAAGATTTCATGGATATGACACCAAAAGTACAGGCAACAAGTAGATAAGTTGGACTTCATCAAAATTAAGAAATTTTGTACATCAAGAGTTATTATCAATAAAACGAAGAAATAACAGAATGAGAGAAAATATTTGCAAATCATATATCTGATAAGGGATTACTATCTAGAATATAGAAAGAGCTTCTAAAACTCAAAAACAACAACAGAAGCCAATTCAAAAATGGGCAAAGTACTTGAATAGACATTTCTCCAAAGAAGATATATAAATGGCCCATGAAAAGATGCTCAACATCATTAATCATTAGGGAAATGCAAATCAAAACCACAGTGAGATACCACTTCACACCTACTAGGATGGCTATAATTAAAAACAAAACAAAACAAAACAAAAATTAGAATATAAAAAGTGCTGATGAGGATGTGGAGAAACTGCAACCTTCACACTTGGCTGGTAAGAATGTAAAAGAGTGTAGCCTCTGTAGAAAAAGTTTGGTGGTTTCTCAAAACATTGAACTATCACATACCCAGTAATTCTACTCCAAGATATACATCCAAAAGAATGGAAAGCAGTGACTTGAACAGATAAATGTACAAAAATGTTCCCAGGAGCATTATCCACAATACCCAAAAGATGGAAACACCCAAGTGTACATCAACAGATGAAATGAACAAAATGTGGTATACGCATACAGTGGAATATTATTCAACCATAAAAAGGAATGAGATTTTGATGTATGCTACAAAATGAATGGATCTTGAAAACATGCTTAGTGAAATAAGCCAGACATAGAAGGAGAATATTATATGATTCCACTTATATGAGTTACTTAGTACAGGCAAATTCAGAGACAGAAAGTAGATGGAATGAGGGGAGGGAGGAAGAGGGGTGTTTGCAATGATATGAAAGCTTTGAGTGTAGAGAGAAGTGATGGTTATATAACACTGTGCCTGTATTTAATGTCACTGAATTGCACACTTATGATTAAGATAATAAATATGTATATTTTACCACAATAAAAAGTTAACTATATACCCCCCCAAAGTTAAAACATGTCCACACAAAAACTTGTCTATGAATGTTCATAGCAGCACTATTCATAATAGCCAAAAAGTGGAAATAACTTAATTCATCAACTGATGAATAAGTAATTAAAGTTGTATAACCATACAATGAAATATTATTTGGCAATAAAAAGGAGTCAAATTAAAACGGGAAATTCTTGGGACTTCCCTGGTGGTCCGGTGGTTAAGACTCTGCACTTCCATTGCAGGGGGCACAAGTTTGATCCTTGGTTGGGGAACTAAGATTCTGCATGCTATGCAGTGTGGCCAAAAAAAAAAAAAGGCGGGGGGGGGAAATTCTAATAAGATTGGTGGATTGTATCAATTTCAGTATCCTGGTTGTCATATTTTAAAATTTTGAGAAATGTTACCAGTGGGGGATTCTGGACAAAGCATATAAAGGGATCTTTCTGTATTATTTCTTG
Source organism: Neophocaena asiaeorientalis asiaeorientalis (assembly GCF_003031525.2). Lineage (NCBI taxonomy): Eukaryota > Metazoa > Chordata > Mammalia > Artiodactyla > Phocoenidae > Neophocaena > Neophocaena asiaeorientalis. The sequence goes on along the minus strand of NW_020175391.1, from coordinate 70,358 downwards.
CAACTGCATGTGAATATACAAATGTCTCAATAAAAACTTCAGTTAAAAAAATTGTTCCAGGTCTTCCCTGGTGGCGCAGTGGTTGAGAGTCCACCTGCTGATGCAGGGGACACGGGTTCGTGCCCCGGTCCGGGAAGATCCCACATGCCGCGGAGCGGCTGGGCCTGTGAGCCATGGCCGCTGAGCCTGCGCATCTGGAGCCTGTGCTGCGCAACGGGAGAGGCCGTGGCAGTGAGAGGCCCGCGTACCGCCAAAAAAAAAAAAAAAAAAACAAAACTGTTCCAGAAGGTGACACTGGCTGTGATCTCAAAGTGCCCTGTGGAATATTCTCCTAAAATATTATGCCTTAGGCTTGATTATTCATATTAAATTTTTTGAACTTGCCCTTGAGAAAAAAAGGAATGAAGTGCTAATACATGCCACAACATGGATGAACCTTGAAAATATTATCCTCAGAAGTTAGTCACAAAAAACCATAAGTTGTATGATTTCATTTATATGGAATATCCAGAATAGGCAAATCTACAGAGATAGAACGTAGATTAGTGGTTGCCTGTAGCTGGGCAGGAGGGTTGGGGAAATGTGGGGAAAACTGCTAATGAGTATGGGGTTTATTTTGGGGATGATGAAAATGTTCTAAACTTAGTTTGTGATGATGGTTGCACAATTGTGTGAATATACTAAAATCCATTTAATTGTATACTTTAAATGGGTCATCTGTATGGGATGTGAATTATACATCAACATGGTTGTTAAAAAATTTCTTGTGAGCTTATGAGGTGGACAGAGGTAAGATGAAGCTCTGGAAAACTTTACGTACTGATTAATCATGTCTTTTGTGTCCCTCATTAGTACAGTTAAACAGTGAAGCATATATATCTTACGCAGCACCCTGACCTTCTATACTTCTCCCAACCTTAAGAGTAGGATAAAAATTATAAAATGTGGGGTTTTTAAATCATTCTGAGTCATCTTACCAGTGAGTAGCTCTATCCATGTTTGGACAGTTTCTGTGGGTTCAGTTGCTTTGATGTGTTTGAGAGTTTCATCCAGTAAAACATCACCCGTTGGGCTGTCTGACTTCAGTAGTACCTTTCAGAAAAGAAGAAACAAGAGACCCTGGTTGATATACTTCATTCAAATTAAAGTTATTCAATATGCTATACATATATTATTGGTTAAGTCATAGGAAATGCAAAGCAGCATAACATATTTTCTCTGTCCTCAGAAATTTAAAATCTAGTATGGGGTGATAATAGGGAGATAAAAAAACATTTGAAGTGGGCCCCAATGACAAACTGGATATAAATGATAATGGAGAAAAGATTCAATAACTCTTTGAGCCTGGAAAACCAACTTGTGAAACAATTAATAAAGATAGGAAAGTCAGGAAAAGTTGATGAAGTTTGGTTTTAACTGATATGGGATAGCCAAGTTGAAATGTCTGGACAATACTTAACTATGTTCCTGGGGGTGGAAAAAGAAGACAGGCCTAGAAATTTGGGAGTTAATATATCATGGGGGTGATAGATGAAGCTGTAAAAGTAAATGATATCTCCAAAAGTTATACAAAGTTATACAAACTGAGACTTAGATGTTAAGGAATGGAAAAGTAAAGGAAATAGGGTACAGCCAGAGAAGCCAGGGGATGTAATATAACAAAGGTCAAGAACAGATGGGACTTTCCTAGCGGTCCAGTGGTTAAGAATCTACCTTCCAATAAAGGGGATGCAGGTTTGATCCCCGGTCGTGGAACTAAGATCCCACATGCTGTGGGGCAATTAAGCCCGTGCACTGCAACTACTGAGCCCACATGCCACAACTAGAGAGAAGCCCATGCGCCACAACTAGAGAAGCCCGCATGCTGCAATGAGGATCCCGCATGCTGCAACTAAGACCCGACGCAGCCAAATAAAAATAAATAAATATTTTTTTAAAAGAACAGAAAGTTTCAAGTAAGAGGTAGTCAAAAGTGTTGAACACCACATATAGGTTAAAAGAGAAAAATAAATTGAAGCCTGAAAATTAGCTGGTGACACCTAAGAATGTAGTTTCAGTAAACTGCTGAGTATGACAGTGAAGTTGTGAGTGGAAAAAATGAGTAGTAAGAAAATGGAGAGAGCGGTATACCTCATAGGCTAGAGAGAACTTGCAAAATACTTGGAAGGAGGGAAACTGAATGGTTATCTGAGGATGACCAGAGTTAAGTAAAGACTGCACCTGACGCACATGTTTGCCTCTTCATATACAATACTCTATTTCATAATATTATAGGTACAGATATATAGAGAAAAATAATCAACACCATTCTAAATGTGATTTTTCTGCATAAAAATGGAAGACAAAATCATGAATTTCTTATAACTCTTTTGACCATGGATACTTGGATTTCTTTCCCTGCTACAGGATAATTAAACCTGCTAGACAATGGGACAACTGAATAAGTAATATTTATATTGTCTCACTACTCAAATCTTCCTATTCATCCAAAATGGACTGTTGATATCTGCCCTTTCATAAGAGGATGTTCGCAGAGGACGCTCTACCTTTCTGTCTAGTAGTCGCTTCTTACGCATGGTGGGGGGTTCTAGATAGATTCGACCTCGCATGGCCAGCTCTATCAGGATGCCGCCTCGCAGGCCAGATGATATGCAGTCATTCCAGAAAGATGTGTAACCCTAGGAAAGGGGAAAAGAGAAGAGAAAGAATGTTCTGAAAGGGATATGGACTTGCGGTAAGCACCCAAAGAATGGTCCACTTTGTTGTGTGATTCATTTCACTTCACATTACATGAACTCAAGGCAACGTATAAAATAAATGAAAAAAATCTCTTTAAGTCCCTTAATCTAACCCCCCTACCCCAAAGTATGACTTTCTGTCTAACTTCAAGGTCTTCGTGAATTCCTGTGGTTTGGCTGTTAGTTAACAATTGGCATGCCAAATTTTAATTTTTGAGAAGACTTTTGGTTTCTTTGAAATCTGTTTCCATGACACTCTAAATTTCAGAGTGGGATACAAATAGGTCAAGTAGAAAAATGTATAAATCATTTGAGCCTTTTACGCCTCCAAGACATGTATTATTTGCAAGCTATTTTGATGGGTGGTGTAGTCAGCTCTGCCACTGACTAGTTAAATGCCGTGGGTATGTTACTTAGCCTTTCTCAAGTGCAACGTCCTCATCTGTAAAATGGGGGCACTGATATCTATCTTCATAAGTTTATTGTGAGGAATAAGTGAGATATATACAAGAAACCATTTAGTATAGTACCTGGCATATCATAGGCACTTAAATGTTAGTTTCTCTTCCCTAGGAACTATAGGGAATACAAAGGTATATAGTTAATAGCCACTGTCTTAAGGAGCTGAAAATGTAGCTGGAAAGACCATGCAAACTCCAGGAAAATTTTCTGTGATAATATAAAATTTAAATAAAAGCTCAACCAAAAATGGAGTAGAAGAGACAGGCATAAATCACTATAGGAAATTTGGATTGTTTATTTATTTTTAATTAATCAATTTATTTATTTATTTATTGGTGGCATTGGGTCTTCGTTGCTGCACACAGGCTTTCTCTAGTTGCAGCAAGCGGGGGCTGCTCTTCGTTGTGGTGTGTGGGCTTGTCATTGCAGTGGCTTCTCTTGCTGTGAAGCATGGGCTCTAGGCACGTGGGCTTCAGTAGTTGCGGCACGCAGGCTCAGTAGTTGTGGCTTGTGGGCTCTAGAATGCAGACTCAGTAGTTGTGGCTTGCAGGCTCTAGAGTGCAGACTCAGTAGTTGTGGCGCACGGGTTTAGTTGCTCCAAAGCATGTGGAATCTTCCCTGACCAGGGCTCGAACCCGTGTCCCCTGCACTGGCAGGTGGATTCTTAACTGCTGCACCACCAGGGAAGTCCCGGAAGTTTGGTTTAGATGATAGTTTTTCAAATTATAAATCACTTTTGGGCTAGAGTAGTCAGAAACTCTTATGGGACTTGAGCTAGGGTTTGAAGAATAGGTTGAATTTAGCAGAGAAGGTGGATTTTCCAGATGAAGGAAGTCATCCAAATTTTACCTATTCTTCAAAAGGGCGTTCCAAGTAAAAGTGTCAAGGAAGCAGACCTCAAATATGTTTACAGATTTAACTCAAGAATTTAAAGAGAACTCATGAGATCAAGTTGGTTGGGCTAGGCTGTGGAAAGCCTTGATGCTCTGAACTTTTTATTGGAAGGCAATATTAAATTCTGAAGGTTCTGAACAAGGAGCTATGATTAACACAAGGAAGACCCATCAGTGTTATCAGAACTGTTTAACACTCTTTAGCTATCTTTGTGTGTAGCGTTCCCTCTCACTGGAGAGAAGGTGGGTGTGATGTTGGCAGATTCTAGCATGGCTTTAAAGCATCACCAAGACTAAGTCACTAGTAATAACAGTAATGTCTAATATTTATTGAACACTTATTATGTAGTAGATTTGTGCTAAGCTTTTGTGCATGCATTATATGATTACATCTTCACAACAATCTTATAAGGGAGGTATTACTATTATCCACATTTTAAAGATGAGGAAACTAAGGCTTATGGAGGTTATGTAATATGATAGAGGTCACAAAGCTAAGTGGTGGCAAAGAATTAAAAAACATCTTTTAAAAATTCCAGTTTTCCACTTTATTGATTTGGAAGTTGTACATTCACTTTTCTTTAGGAAGTTATTTTTGAAATTTTAACATGCATGATCATTTAAAATTCATACAAGATCGAATTTATTTTTAAAACAAATCAATATATTAATCACTCTCCTAGTTTGCCAATATTTTATCTTTTTTTTAACCTCACAAATTAGACATCATTATTAGCATCATCGTTATTTTATACAGGTAGCCCTTGTTTAGATTTACTCGGTTGCTTACCAAATTCTTTGCTGACCATTCCTTCGTGCATCTCAGACCTCCTTTCTGGTACCATTTTCCTTCCTCCTAAAGTAGAATTTCCTTAAATGAAAGTCTGTTGGAGGCAAACTCTGTTTTGTTTATATGAAATGTCTTTATTTTACCATTGTTTTTAAAATACTGCTTCTCTGGACATAAAATTCTAGGTTGATCGTTTTCTCTTTATCATATTGAAGATATTATGCCCTCCTAAATTCCACTGTTACAGTGAGAAATCTATCACTCTTATTGATTGTGGTAGGCGATTTGTCTTTTTTCTTTGGTCCTTTAAGGTCTTCTCTCTTGGTGTTTTGCAGTTTGACTACAACAAGACTGTGTGTGAACTTACGCATCCTATTTGGTAATATGCTTCCTGTGTCTGTACGTTCATTTTTTTTTTTTGCGGTACGCGGGGCTCTCACTGTTGTGGCCTCTCCCGTTGCGGAGCACAGGCTCCGGACGCGCAGGCCTAGTGGCCATGGCTCACGGGCCCAGGCGCTCCGCAGCATGTGGGATCCTCCCGGACCGGGGCACAAACCCGTGTCCCCTGCATCGGCAGGCGGACTCTCAACCACTGCGCCACCAGGGAAGCCCTGTACGTTCATTTTTTACTTCTCAAAAATTCTCAATTCTTATCTCTAAGAATTTTGGCTTTCCTTCATTTCCTTTTTTCTTTCTTTCAATCTTTCTTAGTCTAACCTCCATGTTTTTTAATCTCTCCTTTATATTTTCCATTTCCTTTGTCTCTAAATTGATTTCACAAGAGTTAGTTCATATCTGGCTTCCAATTTACTCTCTCCATTTATATTTAATATGTTAAACTATCCCTAAGATTTTGATTTCAACTATTTTTCATCTCTAAAAGTTTTATTTAGTTATTTTTCACATTTGCCTGGTCATTTGTGATCATTTCTTCTTGTTCATTTTGTGATTCTTATATTTCTTTAAAAATATCATAGATACTTCATATTGGTTGATCATTTTAATATCTAAGGTCCTTTATTATTTGTTATTTCTGCTGATTCTTTCTCACGTGTATTTTTCTTTGTATGTTTGATGATATTTGATTAAGAGGTCCATATTTAATTTTTTTTGAATCTACGAGATTCTGGAGGCCTAAATTGAGGATATTTTCCTCTAGAGAGGAAGATCTGCACTTGCTTCTGCTGAGAGTAAGGCATGGTGGACTGGGAGACTGCCACACAACAGGGACACATTTAAACCTAGCTTCTACATTTTATTTCAACCCAAAAGTTTATTCCTGACCACCTAATTGCTGAATCTCTGTACTGATCTGGTAATTTGCCCCAGAGCAATCTGGTTTTCATGTTTGTTTTTTGCTCAAGTCTAGGATTTTAATTTTGGTGTTTGTTTGGGGGCTCTGAAGATTTCCTTTCCATTCCAAAGGCCCAACAATACATTAAAAATTAAGTCTTACCACTACACTGCCAGAAGTAGAGGTCTTCTAATTCCATTTTCCCCACAGCCAGGATAATCTTTAAGCTCAAAGCTAATCATATAACTCCCTTCCCTTCTGCTTAAAAATCTTTCAAATGCTCCTCCCAGTCAAATCCAAATTTTTTAGTAATAGCTCTTAAATCAGGAGGCTGCTTACTAGTCTCTCTCTGGCTTCTTTCCCCTAGAACACTATGCCCCAGCTTTCTGGAACCATTTTAAGTACTCTTAATGCATCATTTTTGCCTACTGGCCTTTGCACACACAGTTCTCTCTGTCTAGAAGAACCAATATTCTTCTTTACTCAACTCCTCCTTGTTCTTAAGGATTGAGTACAAGGGTCACATCTTCCATGTCACCTTCTCCAACATTAACTTTCCCTCCACTCCATCCTTTGGGTTAGATTCCTCACCTGGGTGTATGTGTGTGTGTCTACTTCTCCCCTATCATTTATTATATCACACTGCAACCAACTGCTTGTCCTCAGTAGACTATAACTTCCTTAGGGAGAGAGTATATGACTGATATACAGTATTTCTCAATAAATGTTTTTTGAAAGCATAAATTTATGATTGAGAGTAAATATGTTAACCTGGCAAAAGGTCAGCTTGAATCATAAGCATCCCTAGACATATCCAAATTTCCTGAGGGCCTGATCTTAGACTAAAACCTGGGATTAATTCTCTCCACTGCCTGCCTCGTGGCTACTTCAGGAGTAATACTTGTAACTCCTCTTTAAGGAGGGAGTAAGCCTTTTATTTCCCAATTAATACTTGGTTTATACAAGTTAGCTGCCTCATTAAGGTTAAACTATAACTTTACTTTATAATATATAATATACTTAGGCATAACTTTTATATAATCCTGATGACTTTATGAATCTCAACAGGTGTGCAAACATTTCAGCCAGTATTAAAGCAATTAGAGGAAAGTTTTTCTTGTTTTTTCATTTCTGCCTGACCATATAACTTCTGTTTCAGTAACAATGATGTCAGGTTGTCAACAGAACCATAAATGAGAATCCCTGAGCCCGCGTGCCACAACTACTGAAGCCCACACGCCTAGAGCTTGTGCTCTGCAACAAGAGAAGCCACCACAATGAGAAGCCGGCGCACTGCTAGGAAGAGTAGCCCCCACCTGCTGCAACTAGAGAAAGCCCGTGCACAGCAATGAAGACCCAAGGTAGCCAAAAATGAATTAAAAAAAAAAAAAAAGAAGCAATGGAGACCAGGATGTATAAACTGTATGCTTTTCAATAACACCCTTTCCCATAATAGTATCTCATATTATATAAAACTCTTCAAATGTTTTTTAACTTTCTTTTTCTTGAATCATATGCCATAATAGAAAAAAGTATAAAAATACACATGAAGAGTTTTAAAAATGATTATAACTGTAAGTCCATTTTGCTCTAAATATATGGAGCTGTCCTGGTAAATTCTCAAACCATCTATAATAAAGATGCTGTGTTAAAGGGCCACTGCTTTAGTATGCAGGATGATCTAGCACATGTATACTGAAATTCACCATTCAGACATTAGATTTAATTACCAAAGGCTATATACATGAGGGAAAAGAGAAAAAGAAAAATTTTAGGATCTACTAAAAATACCAAAATTGCACACTACTTCATGACCAACAGAGACTATTGGAGAATTGGCAGAATGAGATCTTTGGATAGTAGATTTTTTTGTCTTGATTATAAACGTAATAGATGATTGTCAAAAAAAAAAAGAAAAGATCATATTTTAGAAATGTATATTTAGAAAGTAAAAGTCTCCTATAATCTTATCACCTCCACATAACAGTTTAGTGGATATCTTCTAGATTTTACATATAGTCTATTATATATTTGTTAATATTACATACAGAAATAAGATCATATTGAGTGGCAACTTTTCCACTTAGTCATTATTTTGGATATCTTTCCACAACACTAAACACAGAGCTACGTCAATCATTGTTATGACTGCACAGTATTGCATTTTAATTTTTATTTTTTTTAACTTAAAAAATTTTTTTTGCGGTACGCGGGCCTCTCACTGTTGTGGCCTCTCCCACTGTGGAGCACAGGCTCCGGACACGCAGGCTCAGCGGCCATGGCTCACGGGCCCAGCCACTCCGCGGCATGTGGTATCTTCGCGGACCAGGGCATGAACCTGTGTCCCCTGCATTGGCAGGCGGACTCTCTACCACTGCACCACCAGGGAAGCCCAGTACTGCATTTTAGATGCACTATAGCTTTTTGTTTTTGTTTTTATTAGTAAATTTATTTATTTATTTTTGGCTGCGTTGGGTCTTTGTTGCTGCCTCTGGGCTTTCTCTAGTTGCGGTGAGCGGGGGCTACTCTTCGTTGCGGTGCGTGGGCTTCTCACTGTGGTGGCTTCTCCTGTTGCGGAGCACGGGCTCAAGGCGCACGGACTTCAGCAGTTGGGGCTCGCAGGCTCTAGAGCGCAGGCTCAGCAGTTGTGGCGCACGGGCTTAGTTGCTCCATGGTATGTGGGATCTTCCTGGACCATGGCTCAAACCTGTGTCCCCTTCATTGGCAGGCAGATTCTCAAAAACTGCTCCACGAGGGAAGCCCCTAAATGCACTATAGTTTATCTACCCAAGTCCTTACTGATGTATGTATCGGTTGTTTACAATTTTTTGCCATTATAAAAAAAATGCTATAAAGAAATTCATTTGTATGTATATTTCTGTTGAATAAATTCCTAGAAGAAATTTTTGAGTCAAGGATTACATATAGAAATTTTTGATAATGCTATTTTATTCTTGTAAAAGGTTGGACAATAAGATTTCAATAAATTCAGACAGTCAACACTTTGCACTGAATTTCTGCCTAGTGAAGTATTCAAACCTCTTTATAGACACACCTTAAAACAACAATGAAGGTTAAAGATCTTAAAATTGCCTGCTTGGGGTAAAAAGAGGAAAGAAAGCAAAGAAACTTAAAGCATCATTAAAAGGAGATTTTAAAAATATAGTTCGAAAATCCTTATGATAAATTTGAATGAAAAACAGGCAAATACATAATTGTATATTCAGGATTATCACAATTATGTAAAATAATGTCTACAAACCAACCAAAAAAGTGGTTTTCTAATTTTTCCAAATTATCTACACTGAAAAAAAAATCTTTCTCCCCGACCAAATCTGAAGATTCAACATAAAAATTGCTTCACTTTCCATGAGAGAAAGAATTTTACTGTGTCTTCTTGAAGCCTTTTCTATATGCCCAGTTCCAAAGCCCAATGTCTGCATGATGATCTCCAGTGTTATCAAAACTTATACAAGAAAAAAAAAAGTTTTACAAGCAAAACGAATTTTATTTCATTTTTTTCCTCTAAAAAATTCCTTTAAGAAGAGTTAATTTACTATTTTCCTTTGAAGTGCTCTATAAAAAGAGTGGCTTCCAGGATTTGATCTAAATTCCTCTTTTATAAATTAATGTGATTCATTCTAACTCCAATTAATATTTCTATGTCCACAGAGCCAAAAGAGACATTTTATTTATTTATTTTTATTGGAGTATAGTTGCTTCACAATATTGTATTAGCTTATACTGTTCAGCAAAGTGACTCAGCTATACGTATACATATATCCCCTCTTTTTTTTTTGGATTTCCTTCTCATTTAGGTCACCACAGAGCACTGAGTAGAGTTCCCTGTGCTACACTATATGTCAATCCCAATCTCCCAATTCATCCCCCCACCTTCCACCTTGGTATCCGTACATTTGTTCTCTAGGTCTGTGTCTCTATTTCTGCTTTGTAAATAAGATCATCTATACCACCTTTTAAAGATTCCAAATACATGCATTAATATATAATATTTGTTTTTCTCTTTCTGACTTACTTCACTGTGTATGACAGTCACTAGGTCCATCCATGTCAAAAGAGACATTTTAGAAAAGAGATTAAGCATTAATAAAAGCTCACTCTGCTTAATCATAATGGAGAATAAGGAACTGTGACCTGGATGTTATTCTGGTTTAACAGATGATTTCAGCATGATTGGGAAGAATGGATTATAAACCTAGACAAATGGATACAATTTCTCACGCCGCAAAAGCCAGGAATCCTAATCACTAGGCCATCAGGGAACTCTCCCTGCACCCTTTTTAAAATAAAAACCACTATCAAAAGTTCAGAAAATAAAAACAACATGGAAATGCCTTGTCAGTGAAAAAATACAAAATAAAGGAAAGCAACTGGTAATCTTTGAATATTCCTACATAAGCTTTAAATCTCATTTTGGCCAGTAAAACTGTCCTCAATTTTTTATTCTAAAAAATGTTTAAATGATTGTTAGCACCAAAAACAGTAACAGTAACTTACATGCCTTTCTTTTCCCACAATCTGTTACTTATGAGAAAATGGAATTTTCATTGCTACACACCATCCAAAGAAAGTTGAAAAGGGGGAGTAAAAAATCTGAAAATGTGTCTAAGGTGCTAAATCTACTTCCCTACAACTCCTCAAATGATTTAAAATAGATTTAGAAACACATAAAGGCATTTATGGTATGTTCAAACCTCAGAAGAGCCAAGCTAGGTAAATGCAGATATATCTTTTGTCTTCAAATAGATCTTTTCTCCCTGATTAAAAAGTAATATACATATATTTTAGAAAATATGGAAAGAAAAAAAGAATCATAAAAAATAAAATAAAAATTGCTCATAATTCTATCATCCTATTATCATTTTGGTATATGTAAAACCAGATTTTTCTTTATATATGCAATACACATATCTTCTCTCATACCCACCAATTTTCCCATCTGCTTCTCCCCCCACCCTAGTTGTGGGGCTTCCCTTCATAGAACAGCTTTGTGTAAATTATGGAACAGAACATATACATTATAAATTTTCACAAAATATTGGGAAGTAGAAGTAAAAGAAACTGTGAAAGAGGTAATTTCTTAATCTTTCATAACAGGGAGTCAATAGGATATTGCCTAAATTGGAATCATGTGGTTTAAGAAAACATGACCCCAACACCATTTTCTAAACACATTTTTGGTTTAACATTTCCAAACATACACAAACTATAGAGATTATTAACCTCTATGTATCCATCATCTAGCTTCAATAGCTACCAGTACAATCTTTCATCTATACCTCTCACCCCAACTCCAGATTATTTCAGTGCAAATCCCAGCTGCTGTAACATATCATCCATAAAATATTACAATACTTTCCCCAAGAGATGAAGGGAAAAAAATGCAATACTTCACACCTAAAAAAAATTAATAGGGGCTTCCCTGGTGGCGCAGTGGTTGAGAGTCCGCCTGCCGAGGCAGGGGACACGGGTTTGTGCCCCGGTCTGGGAAGATCCCACATGCTGCGGAGCGGCTGGGCCCGTGAGCCATGGCCGCTGAGCCTGCGCGTCTGGGGCCTGTGCTCCGCAACGGGAGAGGCCACAACAGTGAGAGGCCCATGTACCGCCAAAAAAAAATTAATAATTCCTTAATATTATCAAGTATTCAGTAAGCATTCAAATTCCATCAATTATTTAATGCATTTTTAGAATACCTGGTTTGTTTGAACTAGGAGCCAAACAAGGTCCACACATAGTCTTATTTTTTTCATAAGCTCTTTTTTAACCTTAGTGGGGCCTTTTAGTAAGTGATATCTTGTTTTGAAGAAAAGCAATATTCAGTTTAACCTCAATTTCCCTTTTATGTCAAATTCAAGTAACATTACACTCAACTGGCCTCTCACTGTTGTGGCTTCTCCCGTTGCAGAGCACAGGCTCCAGACGCACAGGCTCAGCGGCCATGGCTCACGGGTCCAGCCACTCCGAGGCACGTGGGATCCTCCCGCACCAGGGCACGAACCCGCGTCCCCTGCATCGGCAGGCGGACTCCCAACCACTGCACCACCAGGGAAGCCCTACATGTGCTATTTTTAAAGTAAAATGTAATAAATATAATTATACTTAAATTTAACATAAAAAGAAAATGAACTGAAACTGAAGGAATTACTGAACTGCAAACATTTCCTTATTACATGAGATTTTCCTAAAAGACTCATTTCTAAGGTTAAGAAAATAGATTAAGAGGTTGAGTTTTTTGTTTAAAGTAAATGTTTCAATATTAGACAACATCTAATTGACTTCTCACTATAAAAAATAAAAGTTAATATTTCTCCTATGCCTTCTCCCATCTTTATTCCTTTACTTCTCAATTTTTAAATTATAAATTTATATGGCTATTATTATTTTTTATTGATATAATTGACATATAACTTCATATTAGTTTCAGGTGTACAACATTATTCTATATATGTATATATTGTGAAATGATCCTCACAATAAATCTACTTAACATCCATCATCAAACATAGTTAATTACAAATTTTTTCTTGTGATGAGAACTTTTAATATCTACTCTCTCAGCAACTTTAATATATACAATACAGTATTATTAACTATAGGTATCATGCCAAAGATTACATCTCCAGGACTTATTTATTTTATAACTGGAAGTTTGTACCTTTTTGATTACCTTCACTCATTTCACCTACCCACCCCCAATCCCTACCTCTGGCAACCATCAATCTGTGCTATGTGTCTATGTGTTTTTTTTTTTTAATTCTTCATATAAGTGAGATCATACAGCATCTTTTGACTGACTTATTTCAATTCAGTTTGGTTATTATTTATTGAGTATTTATATGTGTCAGGCTGATTTAAACATTTTATAGAAGTCATTTAATTCTTACAATAGCACTATGAAGTCAATATTATTATCTCTATAAAATGAGTATAAGGAAATAATGTGGAAACTGAGGCCAAGTCAAATATTTAGTAAGTGGTAGACTTTGCATTTTAATGTAGCTATGTCTGCTTCCAAAGCCTGTGTTTTGTTTTGTTTTTTTTAAAATAAATTTATTTATTTATTTTTGGCCACATTGGGTCTTCGTTGCTGCATGCAGGCTTTCTCTAGTTGCAGCGAGTGGGGGCTACTACTCTTCGTTGTGGTGCATGGGCTTCTCATTGCAGTGGCTTCTCTTGTTGTGGAGCACGGGCTCCAGGCATACGGGCTCAGTAGTTGTGGTGTGTGGGCTCAGTAGTTGTGGCTCGTGGGCTCTAGAGCACAGGCTCAGTAGTTGTAGCGCACGGGCTTAGTTGCCCCACGGCATGTGGGATCTTCCCGGACCAGGGCTCGAACCCATGTCCCCTGCACTGGCAGGCGGATTCTTAACCACTGCACCACCAGGGAAGCCCCCAAAGCCTGTGTCTTTAAACACTGCCTATAAGAAAATTAGAAAATGCAGTAACTAAGCACATTGAGATGTATGATAAATGCAAGGGAATTTAGAGAATGCAAAGATCACTGTTTGATTTGTGATAGGATTTGAAAGGAAATGTAGAATTTAAATTAAAACAAACTATGGGGATGGTAACATGGTAGGAATATATAAAAAACAAATGTGGGGATTCTGGGAAGTTGCAGAGTAAGAAGCACCAGAAATTTGTCTTCCCACCTAGACAACAACTGTATCAGTAGAATCTGTCTGACATAACTATTTCGGAACTCTGGAGGCTATTGAAGGCTTGCAACTTCCAGGGGAAGACGTGGATCATAAATTACAGTTAATTCCAGTCAATTTCAAATCTTAGTTTAGCAGAGGCTACCCATCTTCCATTCCCTCACCCCATGGCAGGCAGCCATGCATGTGTTCTTAGAGCAGCTTACATGCCCCTTACTAGGAGTTAGGGTGGGCAATAAGGACTCTGTCCTCCAAATATCAGATATCAGGGATCTGCATTCTGATCATGGAGGTGCAGACACAGAGGCCATTATTGTAACCTCCCTGGTTGCTGCAAGCCTTTCCCCTTCTGGTGACTTCCAGGTGATTTAAAGGGCTTATGCCTTTTCCCTCCTCTTCATTTTCTTTTCCCCTCTTTTTGGAGCCAGATACCAAAGACTAGGACATTCAAAAGTAACTACATACACAGGGGAAATTAGAAGGTTATTGTAGATGCCCAAGGAAAGGCAGAAAAGACTTGAGAAGACCTTAATTTTACACTTTAGGCTGATCCTCAGCACAAAAATAGCCTACAACAATTAAAAAAAAAAGCATTACACCATACACAAAAATCAACTCAAAATGGATTAAAGACTTGACTGTAACTTCTGAAACAGTAAAACTACAAGAAGAAAACAGAGGGTAAGCTCTTTGACATTGGTCTTGGCAATGTTGTTTTTGGACTTGACACCAAAAGTACAAGCAACAAAAGCAAAAAAATCAACAAGCAGAACTATATCAAACTAAAAAGCTTCTGCACAGCAAAGGAAACCATCAATAAAATGAAAAAGCAACACATGGAATGGGAGAAAATATTTACAAACCACATATCCAATAAGTGATTAATATCTAAAATACACAAGGAACACACATATTAATAACTCAACAGCAAAAACCAAATACCCAATTTAAAAATGGGCAAAGGACCGGAACAGACATTTTTCCAAAGAAAACATATAAGTGACCAACAGGTATAGGAAAAGGTGCTCAACATCACTAATCATCAGGGAAATACAAATCAAAACCACAATAAGATAATGCTTCATACCTGTTAGGATGGTATTATCAAAAAGATAAGAGATAACAAATGCTAGCAAGAATGTGGATAAAAGGGAAACTTTGTACACTTGGTGGGAATGTAAAGTGGTATAGCCACTATGGAAAACAATATGGAGGTTTCTCAAGAAATTAAAAATAGAACTACCATATGATCTAACAATCCCGTTTCTGGGTGTACATCCAAAGGAAAAAAGTCATTATTTCAAAGAGATATCTGTATTGTCATGTTTATTGCAGCACTTTTCACAGTAGCCAAAGTATAGAAACAATATAAGTATCCATCAATGGATAAATGGATCAAGAAAAAAAATTTTACTCAGTCTTTAAAAAGACAGAAATCCTGTCATTGTGACAACATGGAAGAATCTGGAGGGCATTATGCACTGGAGATATTTCACCTGGAGGTGAAATAAGCCAGAAAGAAAGCCAAACATTGTATAGTATCACTTAATGTAAAATCTAAAAAAACTGAGCTCCTAGAAACAGAAAGTAGAAAAATGTTTGCCAGGGACTGGGGGGTGGGGGGAAATAGGGAGAGGTTGGTAAAAGGGTACAAACTTTCAGTTACACGATGAATAAGGTTTGAGGGTCTAATGTACAACGTGGTGACTATAGTTGATAACACTGTATTGCTACCTACTTTTTTTTTTTTTAAGTAGAGTTGATTTACAATATTGTGTTAGTTTCAGGTATACAACAAAGTGATTCGGTTAGATAGATTGATATAGATATAGATAGATATATTCTTTTTTTCTGATTCTTTCCTATTATAGGTTATTACAGATGCTGAATATAGTTCCCTGCACTGTTACAGTAAATACTTGTTTATTTTATATATGGTGATGTGTATCTGATAACACTGTATTGTACAATTGAAATCTGCTAAGAGAATAGATCATAAATGTTCTCTCTCACACACACACAAAGGTAAATATATGTTAGGTGATGGATGTGTTAATTAACATGATGGGGGGAATCTTATCGCAGTGGATACATATATCAAATCATCATGTTGTATACTTTAAATATTTTACAATTTTGTCAGTTATACCTAAATAAATCTGAAAAAATAAAAAACCCCAGCAAACTCTGGGTAAGGGGCATAATCTGATTTCCAGAGTTACCATATCATTAGATTCAAATGTCTAATTTTCAGTCAAAAAAATCATAAGACGGGCTTCCCTGGTGGCGCAGTGGTTGAGAGCCCCCCTGCCAATGCAGAGGACGCGGGTTTGTGCCCCGGTTCGGGAGGATCCTGCATGCCACGGAGCGGCTGGGCCTGTGAGCCATGGCCGCTGGGCCTGCACGTCCGGGGCCTGTGCTCCGCAACAGGAGAGGCCACAGTGGTGAGAGGCCTGCGTACCGCCAAAACAAAACAAAACAAAACAAAACACGTAAGACATATAAACAGTTCAGTATGCTGACTCAAAGGAAAAAAAAAAAAGACAGAAACTGCCCAGAAAGACCAGATCAGACCTAGTAGACAAAGACTTTAAAACAACTATCTTAAAGATTCCCAAAGAACTAAAGGAAGATGTGGAGAAAGTCAGGAAAATGATGTATGAACAAAATGGAAATATCAGTAAAGAGGTTGAAAACTTAAAAAGAAATCAAAAAGGAATTCTAGAGCTGAAAGTATAATAACTGAAATTAAAAAATTTACTAGAGGGATTCAAAGGCAGATTTGAGCAGACAAAAGAATTAACAAACTTGGAGACAGGACAAATTGAAATTATTGAGTCTGAGGAACAGAAAGAAAAAAGATTGAAGAATAATGAACAGATCCTAGGGAACTGTGGGATATCAACAAAAGTGAACCAACGTATACATTTTGGGCCTTCCAGAAGAGAAAGCAAAAGGGGCAGAGAGATTATTTGAAGAAATAATGGCCAAAAACTTCCCAAGTTTGATGAAAGATATACATATAAATATCCAAAAGCTCAATGAACTCCAAATAGGATGAACTCAAAGAGACACACACTGAGTCACATTAAAATCAAACTGTTGAAAGTCAAAGACAAAGAGAGACCTTGAAAGCAACAGAAAATAAGCCACTTGTCCCATACGAGAGATGCTCAATAAGATTATCAACAAATTTCTCATCAGAAACGTTGGAGGCCAGAAGACAATGAGCTGATATATTCAAAGTGCTAAAAGAAAAAAAAACAACAAACCTGTCAACCATGAATTCTATATCTGGCAAAACTATCTTTCAAAAGTGAAGGAGAAATTAAGACATTCCCAGATAAACAAAAGCTCAGGGAGTCTTTACCACTAGGCCTGTCCTGCAAGAAATGCTAAAGAGAGTCCTACAGGTAGAAATGAAAGGACACTGGACAGTAACCCAAAGAAGTATGAAGAAATAAAGATGTCAGTAAAGGTAAACATATGGGCAATTACAAAAGCTAGTATTATAGTAAAAATGGTTTGTAACTCCATTTTTTGTTTTCTACATGATTTAAGAGACTAATACACTTTATTATTTTTTTTCCCAATGAGGTATATACTTTCTTTTTTTTGAGACTAATACACTTTCAAACATTAGTCTAAAAATGAGTATTAGTATAACTTTGGTTTGTTACTCTACATTCTGTTTTGTACATAATTTAAGAGACTAATGCATCATAATTAGTTTAATTTTCGGGGCACAAAATGTATAAAGATGTAATTCTGTAACATCAAGAACTAAAAGGGGTGGGATAGAGCTATACAGAAGCAGAGTTTTCCTATTTTATTCAAGTTAAGTTGGTATAAATTCAAATTAAAGTGTTATAACTTTAGGATGTTAAATGTAGTCCCCATGGCAACAACAAAGAAAATAGTTACAGAATATACAGAAAAGGAAATGAGAAGAGAATTAAAACATTTCAGTATATTTATGTTTGGTTTGAACATAAATTCCACAATTTATTGGCCAGTTTAACTTTGACTCCCATAAAGAGAGGATAATATTTGCCTTACAGGATCAAGCAAGAGAAAGTGCAAAATGTTTTGAAAACTTTATGTTATACTAATAAAATATGAAGAGGGAGACAAAAGAGATGAAATGGCTCCTATCAAGTTTACAGAGTCAGTGGTTACTGCCAGAAGTCCAAATTTAAGTGGGTGGGTTTTGTCTTAATATCAATACCAGATATTTTAGAAGACAACAGTGTGCCACTGGTGGTTGGGGGAGCATAGAGAGAGGCAGGCTCTCAATGAAAACAGCTTAAACTATATTTTCCTACTGTTAAAATAGGACATTGGTCTCCCAGTTTATTTCCTTTTGTACCAAAAGTAAATAATTCTTTGTGGTTATATGACTAGATATAATTTTTAAAAAGCAAAACAAAAGTTTTTCTTTTTTAATAACAGCCTGTGTTAATAAAAACCACAAAACCTGACAAACGAGTCTTTCTGATACACTTGCCCTATTCACAATGGCAATACTAGTGACGAGATTTATTGTTCATTTTGTGCTATCAGGAAACTAAAAGACCAGGTCGTGACCTAAATTATAAATTACACTTTCAATCTTTTGATTTTAATAAAATGTTTTAGAACTGAGCAACTTTCAAAGAGGAGCAATTTTCTCCCTCTATAGCCATTCATCCACAAGTTGTTTACTGACTTATTGTGACTGATTTTTTTTAACTTACTGATTGTTCACTGAGATTTTTTTACCAGCTTTAAAAATGTTTGCACTTCCAATCTCCCATTGCTAATAAATTACAATGAGTAAATTATAACTGATGAAGGATCATTAGTAAGCTTGAAAAGCTTAGCATTAACATATTTTATAATTTAAAATGAAAGTTTTATTCAGTTTGATTTATCATTTTTATATACGTATGAAGAGTGACATTGTTTGAAAGAACATAATTAGTAAGTACAAGAATATTGTTAGCAGCACTATTCATAATGGACTCCTGAATGTCCATCTACCAGTAGAATGAATGGTCATATATTCATATAATGAAATACTATCTTGCAATAAACTGAATTAAATTATATGCAACAACATGGATGAATTTCAAACATATTGGACAAAAGACTACATGACAGTATTAATCCCAAAACATAAAGTTTAAAAACAGGCAAAACTAAAATATATTGTTTAGGGATATATACACATGTTAAAACTACAGGGAGGTAGGACAGCATGTGATTAGGGCACAAGATGATGCCTCCAGGATTCTTTTAATGTTCTATTGATAGTGGTTACATGAGTGTTTGCTTTAAAATTGCTTGTTAAATTTTACATATGTGTTTTATACACTTTTTTGAATGTGCTATATTTCACAATTTTTGAAAAGTTAAACAATAAAACACACAACTGGATGTCCAGCTCTGGTACTTGTTTCAAAACATCTGAGTTCATTTAAAGGAGATGGGATTTTTTTCAAATATTTGTGATTTTTCTAGCTGCAAATCACTGAAATTATTACAAACATCCAGCTCATGTTCTTTTTCCTAGAAACTCTCTTCACAGACTAATTCTTGCTTATCTTCAGAATTCAGGTTAAGAGTTATCCCCTCCCAGAAGTCTTTCCCAGTATATCTTCTCCTTCCCTCTCCCACCTACTACTTTCCACACCCATCCAAGTTAGATGTCTTTCTTTGTTCCCTCAGTACTCAGAACATAGTTATGCATATATCGCACTGTACTCCAACAGTCCACTGACTTTCCTGACCCCCTCCTAACTTCTCCAGCCATTCCCAGGCCACTAGACTATAAGTAATCTCAAAAGCAGGGACTATTTTTGTTCTCTTCTAATATTCAGCACTTGACATATATGAGGCATTCAATAAATTTTTGGTGACTAAACGAATGAAAATATATTTCCCTAATACCAATGAACAATACTTCTTGTCGATTTTTACTCCAGTGACATGAGAAATATGGTGAAAAGCTTTTATGTCACAGTGCTTAGTAAGCACTCAATAAATGGCATTATTAAGCAAGAGCTTTGCAAGGAAGGGAAGAGGGTTAAAAAACACTATCCAAATTTAAAAGATTATGGCCAAAAGTCAAAAGCATTAGTAGGTTCACTCCTCTTACAGGTAACTTAATTATAAAGATTTTCATAAAGAAGTTTTAAATATATTAGTAATTTAATTAAAGCATTAACTGTCCATGAATCAATACAAATATCTATATCAAAACTCTTAATAAAGGCAATAATGACAAATAAACAGGATCTTGATTTCAACAGGAAATAAATCTATTTTATTTTGGTCAGGCTGGTGCTCAAGTTTAATTTTCTCAGTTGAGGTCAGTGTTATTGAACTGAGGTAACATCTAATTTTAAACGTATTTGAAAGGTTAGACTCTTCAACATAAAAATTTCTTGATTATTTCACAAGACAATGAAGCTTAATATTTTAAACTAGTCTGTGGCAGCTACTACTCAGAAGACTCTTAAGAAAGGATGACAGTAATATTTCACAAGCAATCTGACTATATGACCTGCTGTCATTTTTTTCTAGGCCTACAATTCTTGAAATATTAGTCTCATATGTTATTTTCTACATATAGGCTTTTTAAAACATAATTTAAAAAATTATAGCATTAGGTTCTATACTTTAAACTTTATGAAACTCTTCAGCAAAAGTTAACTTTGAGACATTGGGATGCAAAGTTTAACATCTGGCAATTTTTTTTTTGACATGTCACAAATAAACCATGAAAAAACAAGAAATTACATACATACCAAAACATATACTCACAAAGAACACAGAGCAAAAATATCCTTCAATTGTATACAAAAATGAAATGGACGTTGCTGTTTTCATCAGGCTGATCCTCTTTTACTTAAAGGAAAGAGTCTAAGTCTTGCCTGGCACTTAAAATCATTCCTACTCTGATCTGAGTCTAATTTGTCAATTCTGAATCTCATGGTTTTCTAAAAACACCATCTACTTCAGTCATACTGGTACTCAATTATCTCCCAAATTCATCAAGCTCATGAAACCTTTGCTCACTCATCCAGAATGTGTTCCCTTCCCTTCTTCCATTTATGTAAATCCTATCCATTCTCACAGGCCCAGCTGGTTTTACTGCCTTCTGTTCTTCCCCAGATTATTTCCACTTATGATGATCTCTCCTAGCTCCAACTTCCTCTGCTCTTACTGTTCTAACTTGGAAACACTTGCTGTTTTTTAGTTGTTGTTTACTTCTTTAAAAATCTTTTGAATTGTGAAATATAATGCACACACAGAAGAGTACACAAAAGTGAAAAGCTCAATGATTTATCCCCAAGTGCATATCCATGAAACGTTCCCCAAGTAGAGAAATAGAAAACTGTTAGCACCCAGAAACCCCTTCATGCTCTTGTCTAATCACTAAAACTCCCCTCCTCCCATGCTCCTCACTACCCTAACAACTATGGTAATCCCCTTCTTGCTTTTCTGTATGTTTTACCACCTAAATATGCAATCCCAGATACCATAGGTTAGTTTTTTGAATTTTATATACACATAATCATACAATATGTATTCTTTTGTGTCTGGCTTCCTTTGTTGAACATATATGAGAATCATACATGTTTTGTAACAATGTTCATTTTCATTCTATATAAAAATATACTTATACTCATTTAAATAAATGAATGACTCTTTTTTTTTTTTTTTTTTTTGCGGTACATGGGCCTCTCACTGTTGTGGCCTCTCCCGTTGCGGACCACAGGCTCCGGACGCGGAGGCTCAGCGGCCATGGCTCACGGGCCCAGCCGCTCTGTGGCGTGTGGGATCTTCCTGGACGGGGCCACGAACCCGCGTTCCCTGCATTGGCAGGTGAACTCTCAACCACTGCGCCACCAGGGAAGCCCTGAATGACTCATTTTTATCCACTCTTCTGTTGATGGAGCTTTGGGTTACTTAATTTTTTTTTTTTGGGTTACTTAATTTTTAAAAAGACGTATTATTTGTTTCCCCAGCTAGAATGCAAGTTTCTTGAGGACAGGGACAATATATTATACTATTTTATATTTACCTTAATATTTGTATAATGCTAAGCACATTAAACATTGATTAAATAAATCAACAAGTGGTTTGAGAGATAAGAAGAAAATAAGTTGAGCTGGAAATCAATGTAGTATTTTTTAGAGAAAGTTATGTAACTGGCATTTTGGAACAACTATTACTACTTTAATAAATCAGAAGGTTTGACCTCTCCTATTTATGTACGCCTAAGGATTTATCATTTCTCATTCTTTCTGAGCCAACTGAAAGTTAAAAACTTAATTTATCAGCTATCTCCAAAAATAAAATTCAAACAATTCAAAAGGTGGATATTATCTGCCCATCTTTATACAGTATTTCACCAATATGTTGAATATGCACTATGATCATAGCGCTAAACAAGCTCCTTTTTTTTTATCCTATTTCCTTAAGTTTATATTAACTATTATAAATTTAGAAACACACAAAGACAAGTCCGAAGGCAGTTTTGCTACAGAACAGAAGCAAACATTCTAGTACCTAGGTTCAGCAGGAAATTAATCATTCCTATTCAAAACTAAAACAAACAGAACAGCTTTTTAGATCTAATATGCTCTTCTGTTTTAGTGATTGAATGTTTCCTAGGCACCGTGTAAACATCTCAAAATAGTATTTATACCACCTAATCTTCAGACCTACTCTGACTTTCTCTTAGAAAGTCAGTTTTGCTTTTTCATTTATTTGACTTTTATAAAACTAGACCCTCACCAACTTTCTCAGCAAACAGGAATATATTCTTCCGGGCAAGATTTTATGATATATTTGCATCTTGGCCAAGTACACATGGGCATGTCTCTAACGTTAGTTTTAATAATACACAGGCTATAACACATCTTTTAATTTCTGTTCAAGTTGGTAATTTGACATGACAAAAATCAGAGAAGGGAAAAGTGGTAAAGAAAAACTAAACTAAACTAAAATAAGGGTATTCTCAAGTTGAGGAGTCAATGTAGAAAAGAACAGATATTACTAGATGTATGTAACCAATTCATTTCTAAGAACAACAATCAAAGCCACATTTAGTATTTTTTTAATATAAAGTAACATTTTAATTTGATAAGTTTTCAAAACTGAGGCCAATAATAAATATGCCTCTTTTTGTACTCACCAAAGTCTTCTTAACAAGGAAGTAGATTATTTAAAATATTATTTGTATATCCTTTTTTTTTTTTGGCTGCACTGCACAGCATGGGAGATCTTAGTTCCCCAACCAGGGATCAAACCCTCGCCCCCTACTTTGGAAGCGTGGAGTCTTAACCACTGGACCACCAGGGAAGCCCCTATTTGTATATTTTTATAACCTCTTCATTAGCGAAGAAAGTGATGGGAAAACACAATAAAAAGTTAAATTACAAGTGAAGGATAATGTATACTACTAATAGAAAAGCCAAGAAAATATTTGGTTGTATCACAAGATTTGCTATCTCGACTAATTTCATTATAAAATAGATGTTCTGTTAATAAGGGAAAAATTAGAAAAAAGGGAAAGCTGTAATTAATTTTAAAACATTTTCTAAAATAATCCTCATCAATTGTTGATATTTAACTTCTAAAAATCCACAGAATAGAGGGACTTTCCTGGTGGTCCAGTGGTTAAGACTCCTCGCTCCCAGTGCAAGGGGTCCAGGTTCCTGGTCAGAGAACTAGATCCCACAGGCCACAACTAAGGTTTTCATGCTGCAATTAAAGATCCCACGTGCCATCAACTAAAGATCCTGCACGCGGCAACAAAGATCCCACATGCTGCAGCTAAGACCCGGCGCAGCCAAATAAATAAATAAATATTTTTTAAAAAAATAGCTGTTCTGCTTGTCCAAAACCACTAATAAAAATAAAGATACACAGAATAGAATAAAAGTTATTCTTCTGTATTATAAGAAACCAACCCCTGTTTATTTTTGTAAGACAGCTAATCATACATGTTCCTTGTCTTCTCATTTAAAAGACTTTTCTCCCCAAAGCTCAAGAAGACTTCAATGTGTGAGCCCTCTTTCTTAGTTTAATAAGAGGTTATTTCACCATCAATCTCACTTGGGAAACTACAAGTACAAAAACTTTATACTGTGTGGCATCTTCTAAAATTCTGGAGTAATTTTGTAATTAAATTATACTTCAAGAATTATACTTCTGGATTTTACCCTCCAAGTATCAACCATCCTCCCAAACTCCCCCATCCCCCAGATGGCTGAAGCACAATTCTAAGGCCAATTTAGTATTAATGAAAATATTTTATCAGATTACTTCCTAGAAACATTCCAATATTTAAGTCTTTGAGACAGCCTAGCAAATCCAATTGCATTACCTCTTTATCTTTTAGTCCCAGGAGCAATACTTCTTCCATAAGCGTGAGGCGGATATCCTTAGAGTCTTCAGTGTCCTCATTGTCTTGACTTCTGTCTTGATTAGTGTCTTCCTCACTTTCCACCTTCTTTTCAGAGTTCTTCCCTCCTTCTGTACGACGGGCCCGGTGAGTTAAAGTGGTCATTCTTACCTGTCTCTGGAGGGGGTGATGAAAAAATATCTATATGTGTGCTTATGTAAATAAACATCTAGATATTCATACATGCATACTAAAAATATATACAGGTAAGAAATATTTACAAACTTAAATAAAGGAAAGAGTAATGACCAGAAAAAATTAGGTGGATAACAATATCTTTTCCAAAGTACAATAGGTTGAACTCCACTGGAGGCATTGACAAGAAATCAAATCATTAATTCTAAAGACCAGTAGAAAGGACTAACTTTTTTTTTTCTTTTTTTGTGGTACGCGGGCCTCTCACTGTTGTGGCCTCTCCCGTTGCGGAGCACAGGCTCCGGATGCACAGGCTCAGCGGCCATGGCTCACGGGCCCAGCCGCTCCACGGCATGTGGGATCTTTCCGGACCGGGGCACGAACCCGTGTCCCCTGCATCGGCAGGTGGACTCTCAACCACTGCGCCGCAAGGGAAGCCCAGGACCGTCTTTTAAGCCTGCTGATTTCTTGTGCATAACCTAATCACATAATCATTGTGATTCCTTTCACAAAATGGATTCTCCCCAAGTTAAATAATATGGAACAGCAAAAAATTGTGAGCATCCAGCTCCGAAGAGCATACAGTAATTTATGTGCAATTTCTATAAATATTCAACAGTTCATTATAAAACATACAAAAAAATAGTAAAAAAAAATTAAGAAAAACTAAATAGAAATATATGTTCTAATATTTCCTTCCCAAACCCTAATGACTCATTTCATGCATTCACTTTGGAGATTACCAGTCTAGAGAATAACACTCAGAAGATCATGTGTAGTAATTCCATATGGCTAGAAAACTTTCATCTCTATCCCTAGGCTAGCCACCTTGCAAATACACAAACAGCTGACAACAAAAAGCACTGGCAAGAGAATGTTAAAAGATTAGCAGATTCTTTCTCAAGTACAAAAAAAATCAGAGCACGACCCCTTTTATACCATGCACTATAGTTGTTTTAAAAATCTACAGTCAAGAGAAATTGCACTACCATGTGTGATAAAGTTTAAAGTTAGCATACTTTAGATATATCTAAATGTCAGTTTTTAAGATGAAATACAATAAATATTTTAAATCAGCAATTACTGAAAATAGCTTTTTCAAGATCAAAAGAATGCATTCAAGAGACTGGATCCCATTCTATCTTCTAGCAGTATCTTCCATTACTCCCAATTATGTACTGTTAAACCATTTCTCAAACATGTCCATGCCTTCCACCTCTCTCCTTTGTACAGGCTGGAGTTCTCTCCCTTTTCCCTTCCTTTCTAAATTCTACACATTCTTCAAAGTCCTATTGAGGACCCACTGTAAAGCCTTCAGTGAATCTGCTTCTCCATTACCCCTATGTCCCATAGCCAGAATAGGTCTCTCCTCAGCTGTACTTTCACACAACTTTATTTATACTTACTTCCTTTAAAGTATTTATTATAGTCTTTCTTTTGGTATGGCTGTCTCTCAACTGTAAACTTCTTGAGGGCAGGGATATTGTCTTCTTGGGTTTTTATATTCTCCATAGCAACTAGCACAAGGTCTTTAACGTTGTAACTGCTCGATAAATATATACTGATTAAAATGAATACTCAGAAATGCATGTAAACGTTTAAAAAAGAAATACAAATGAAGTGACTTACAAAAGATTCTTTGTACAACGCTATATTTCAAGTAATTCTTGGCGGGAGGTGGGAAGAAGAGTGAAAGAAGAAGAGAAGCATGAAATAAATGCTTAAAGGCACTAACCCTATCTGGCACGGTGAATAGAGCTCATATCCTAATCCAATCCAAGAAACTTTAAATCTTCAGGGCAAAAAAATAATGGGGCATTTTCTTTGAAAAATTAATCGCCCTTGGACATTTACTAGTTAAAGACCCTATTTGAAAAAAAAAACCCAAGGGCCCCAAAATTAAATAAATAAAAACCTCCCTCTCCCCACAAAATGAAAAATTTGGAGGTTTTTTTTTTTTTCGACGTTAGAAAATGTATTGATATTTCCCCCGTTGCTTACCTGACGTTATTTCCTGGGTTACGGCCAAACTCAGGCTGCAGCTTCTGCTCTCGTCCGAGTAGGTGAAAAACTTCTCAGCCACGCAGAGAGAACAAACTTCCTGATCCTTCGATGCACAGAAGGAATAACACATCAGCTTCCTCAGGATCACTAGGCAACCTACCTTGGTTTCTTCATTGGACCAATCAGAAACCTCCAAGGTTGAGTTCAGCCAATCGGAGCTTACGAGGGGAGGCTCTCCCCCCGCCCGGCTATTGCGTTGCGATCCAGACAAACACCACCAAAAGGAGGCAGGTTTGGGCTCAACCTGACAGCTGGTCAATCCAATGAAGGAACCTTGGTAGAGAAAGGAAAGAGGGCTGCGCTCCCCACCCGCCATTAAACAGGCCAATCAAAGCGTTCGGTGAGCTATCACCAGCTGCCGATCTACAAAGGTTTCTGTTGGTCAACCTCAGTGTAGCAGGTGTGTTGCTGTAGCAGTGTATACTGTACTGTGACAATTAGGTGAGATGGGTTGGGATCCAATAAAGCTAAGAATACATAAACATTTAAAAATTGGTTGTTTTCGACAGTTAGCTTATCCCTAACTTTCCTGTTCCAGAAAAAACCGATCTGGGTCAGTTTGTGGACGTTTACTTGGTTTACATTAAACAGAATAGGCACATTTCTACCATAGCATTCATTCTAACATTCGCTATTAGTGCTTGTTACTGGCAAGCCCACGGATAATATATGTTTTTAGAATATGGCTGCTGAAAATGCAAGAGGCAAAACAGACTAAGTTTTAAGCTTTTCTTTTCTAGAGCACAGAAAACAGTCAAGTCTGGAACCGGGTCCCAGGTTTCTCACTAAAAGCACAGTATCTTTCACTACCACTCAAAAGTTCTAGAAAGCGTGCTCAACTCTTGCAAAGTAACATCTACTGAAATGATCTCAAAATTAGTGCCTAAAAATTTTCTGCTATTTAAATAAAAATTAGAAGCCATGAAAGAGTCTAGATGCTGAACAATATTTTATTTATGCTGCCCAAAATGGCAGACTTTAAAATCATTTTGTCTTGTAGTAAAAAATGTTAAAAAAGTTAAAGCACCGATTTTTAATTGTACATTATATATTATCATGTTAATACACTATATCAAAGTACTGAAGAACATTGTTTTAATAACATGACAGACATAGCCAGTTAAATTGTATAGTTTTAACACAAGTAAAAAGTGAATTACTATCAAAATTTAATACCAAAATAAACTATTTACTTCAAAAAATGGCTTTAGAGGACCTTAAACGTTAATATATGTTAAAAGAAAGTGTCCACCAAAATGGAAGATAGATCAATATTGAGTAGATAATTAACATAACAAATTATGACACTGGTACTTTTTATTCAAAAGTTCTCCTGAGTTTGTCTCAGATAAGATTAAGGATCACAATATGATAGTCAGCTAAGGATTAATTTTAGTGTACTAACTGCTTAAGACTACGTGTAAGTTTTTAGAGGTAGGGCAAACACACCTTAAAACAGTAATATAATGTCCTTTAAATGTTGTGAAGAACTTTGCAAACATGCAGAAAAAATTTTTTTTATGTATTTTTCTTTGGTTCACTAAGCTTTCTTCTTTTTGGCACTGACTCTTGACTAGAAGAATCAAGGTGATGAAGGACCTGTCAAAAGAAAACAACTACTAAGAATAGATACTTTGCAGTTTAAATGTCTTTAAGTTTTGAGCTTTTTCATGTCTCTGAGGTCCCTTCCTTCCTTCCTTCTTTCTTCTTTTAAAAAATTGTAACTAACATACCATATCCTAAGATAGGATAGCTGGGTTCTCTAAAAGTAGGTAAATTTTATTATTGACATATTTATATATCCTGATGGCTGCTGAAAGTATAGCCTTACAAAGTATAAGGTTTTCATTAGGGATGTTGGAGTAGTTAGATAGATTTGACATTATGTTCTCAAAATAGTAAAATATTTTGAGGGGAATGAGGGGGGAGAGATTAAAAAATGAGCTGCAAATAGAGAAACATTCCACCTAGGCATCATGTAAGATTTAAATCATGTTTTGTTTTTGTATATGGTGCTTAGCAGTGCCTGATAGATTTTAGAAATTCATTGCACCCTTGAATGAATGGGAGGGTGAATTAGGAAAATTGCTAACAAGATTCTGAGTTATCAAACTTTTATTTTTCTGGTAAAACTCACTAATGATACAAATCGGATTATGATTTTGCAGAAAAAATCAAGGCTTAATACACTGGGGGAAAAATTAAAGAACCTAATATATCAGGCTATTCCATTCCCTTCTTAAGATATATAAATTGAAAACAGTATTAACCAACTAGTATATTTTTGAGATTACCCCTTTAACACTTGATTTCTAAAAAGAATCTTAAGTTTTCAGTTATCTAATTTTAACCTACTACTAATAATAAAAATTCTGGTTGAAAAAGTATAAATATTTATCTCAGAAATGACAAATACATTACCTGATTTGGTAAAATAAGGTTCCAAATATAAGACAACTGTTACAAGATTTAGGTCAGGAAAATTTTCTTTCTTCTAAGGTACTAGGAGGAGATGCTATATTTTTAGAGAACATGTGGATTTGGTAACTTACCTTGTTTCTACTTTCTCTAGAAAGCTCAGATCAAACCTGTGGCCCAATTCTAATTCTATATAAATAAAATGGCCTGAATATTCTTGTACTCTCATTTTCTCATTCTATTCATATTTTTCCTGACATAGATCTTTTAAATTTTTATTTTATTTTAATTTATTTTTGGCTGCATTGGGTCTTTGTTGCTGCGCGTAGGCTTTCTCTAGTTGCGGTGTGCGGGCTTCTCACTGCAGTGGCTTCTCTTGTTGCAGAGCATGGGCTCTAGGCACGCGGGCTTCAGTAGTTGTGGCACGCGGGCTCTAGAGTGCAGGCTCAGTAGTTGTGGTGCACGGACCTAGTTGGTCCGCGGCATGTGGGATCTTCCCGGACCAGGGATCAAACCTGTGTCCCCTGCATTGGCAGGCGGATTCTTAACCACTGTGCCACCAGGGAAGTTCCCTGATGTTGATTTTTATTTTATAAATTCCTCCAACTATTTCAGATCATTCATGGAATAAGACAGTAAATGTTTACATGGAAAAATTAATAAACCACATAGCATATTTTATTTTAAAATCACCCCATTTTTTAGAATCAAATATATTTAAACAAGATTTAGATACCAGAGCTCTGAGGTATATCCAGGAATATAATCATATTTATCATTAAATTTAATCTATAGTAATGATATTCTGATACTTGCTATTTTATTCAGCCTATATATTATTATAAGACTTACCGTTTTTGCAGATTCAAGCTGACTTCTCTTCCGATTTTCCTTAGAAGATTTTACTTGTTGATTTCCATTAGCCTCCACAAAGATAGAATAATTACTAATTGGTTATTTCTCAAAGAACAACAAACATGCTTTTTCAACCGCAGGCAGCTATATGCGGTTTTTAAAAGAACAACTTTACTGCGATATAATTCAGATACCATACAATTCATCCATTTAAAAGTGTACAAAATTAAGTGATTTTAAGTATATTCACAGAGTTGTGCAACCATCACCACAGTCAATTTTACAGCACTTTCATCCTCCAAAAAGAAATCCTGTACCTTTATAGCTATCACTCCCCTATTCCCCCATCCTCCTGCCAGCATTAAGACTTTCTGTTTCTATACAAATCCCTATTCTGGGCTTTCATATAAAGAGAACCATATAATATATATGTATATATATGTGTATATATAGTGTGTGTGTGTGTGTGTGTGTGTGTGTGTGAGAGAGAGAGAGACTGGGTTCTTTCACTTAACATAATGATTTAAGGTTCATCCAAGTTGTAGCACGTACTGGTACTTCATTCCTTTTTATGGCTGAATAATAATAGTCTACTGTATGAATAACACATTTTGGGGCTTCCCTGGTGGCGCGGTGGTTGAGAGTCCACCTGCCGATGCAGGGGACACGGGTTTGTGCCCCGGTCTGGGAAGATCCCACATGCCGCGGAGCGGCTGGGCCCATGAGCCATGGCCACTGAGCCCGCGCGTCCAGAGCCTGTGCTCCGCAACGGGAGAGGCCACAACAGTGAGAGGCCCGCGTACAGAAAAAAAAAAGAATACCACATTTTGTTTATCCATTCATCTGTTACATTTAGGTTTTTTCCCCCACCTTTTGGCTATTGTGAATAATGCTACATATGCGGTTTTTAAAATGAATATTAGATAGTGACAAATTATTAGCTGCCATAGTATTATTCTCTAAAAGTACATACTTATTTTCTGATGCTTGCAATGTCCTTTTCAATGATAACTTCCTTAGTATATATATTATTAAATATTTTCATTTCCTGCCCTTTTCTAACCATAATTCAGTCATTATTCTCAAATACAGGAGTACTTTGGTGGAGTAAAGGATAGTAAAGGATACTCATCCTAAACAGAAGCTGCCTAGGAAGAACATTTTGCTGCTAGAGGTAGTAATTTTTGAAATTCTTTTATCTCTTGCTTTTCTCAGCACACTAGTTTGAACGCTGCCTTCTACCAGTTCTTAACTTCCCATCGAGAATGTGGAAAAAAAGGATACCTAAAAATGGCACTATCATCAGTGGTGTTCTGGTAAATGTTTAACAACCAGTTCTCCGGGAGAAAGAAATCCTGAGTTGAGGCATTTGCTGATTTCCATGCTATGAATACTCTCATCATGTCCAGTTTCAAGCTGTCAACATGATGTCACTGAATAAAGAGTTGGAAACAAATGCTCCAGCATACCACTATTAGAGTGTGCTATTTGTTTCCTTACATTTTACAGAATGCTTTTTCTTCACCTCTGAACCTTTGAGAGTAACTTAAGGGTCTAAATAAATACAAATTTCTATTCAGTACAACTCATAAAACAGTCATTTTTAATGTCTTATTAACACGATAGTCCATTTACAAGATAGAACATGGGAACAGTTTGGTGTTCTAGGAAATTTCCTTGGGAGTCTGGATGATAGCATCACTTCTCAAAGCCTTTCCTGGATTCCCCTTTCTATTTTTTTTAAATAAATTTATTTATTTTTGGCTGCGTTGGGTCTTCATTGCTGCACACGGGCTTTCTCTAGTTGGGGCAAGCGGGGGCTACTCTTCGTTGCGGCACGCAGGCTTTTCATTAGGGTGGCTTCTCTTGTTGCAGAGCACGGGTTCTAAGCGCGTGGGCTTCAGTAGTTGTGGCACGTAGGCTCTGTAGTTGTAGCTCACGGGCTGTAGAGCATAGGCTCAGTAGTTGTGGTGCACGGGCTTAGCTGCTCCAGGGCATGTGGGATCTTCCTGGACCAGGGCTCGAACCTGTGTCCCCTGTATTAGCAGGCGGATTCTTAGCCACTGCGCCACCAGGGAAGTCCCTCCCCTCTCTACTGTACCTTCAGTAAAATTAACCATTCTTTCCTTTGTGCCTCTATGTAGCCTATTCAGACTGTTACTATGGCCCTGTATCACTGCTTGTTGACCTCCAATTACTACATTTTCATCTAAGAACAAGTTATACCTCCAGCACCTAGTAAAGTACCTGAAACATAGTATGTGCTTACCAAACGTTGGTCCAATAAATGAAGTATTAAAAGCAAAATAAATATGGGGGGAAATTACAAGGTTAGAATGGTAAACAAATCTAAAGAGATGCTTTTACTACCATTTTATTCTGAAAGATTTTTCCACTTCTTGTTTTGCTTTGAGACACATCAAGTTCAGATGTTTTACTGACTAACTGCTCAACCTAGAAAAGAAAATAATTACACAAAACCACATAAAATAATATAATAAAAGTTTTTCATAACAATAATGGGGGTCAAAAATTCAATCACATAAAATTTAGGGTCTTGCTATGTTGAGTTAATGAAAACCAATAATTTTGTGTTGGTTCTTACTGTCATAAAAAGTGCAAAGGTAAAGATAGTGAAACTGACACTGTACACAATTGACCATTCACTGAATTCAGAAAGTCCCAAATTATCACTAGGCACCACTCTTCCAGAAGATAAGAACTTCAGCCCACCCCCATTGAAGAAGGGCTGCACAAAGGAAGGCAGACAATCATCAGTCCCATTATTTTCATGTTGATTTTATCTAAATGTTATTTCAGGATTTTACTGTGTGTAGAAAACAAAATTAAACATGTTCTGCTCCAAGGCAACAAAAATGTATTATATAGTCCATTTGTAAATACAAAGGGTTGTGGAGTTAATAATTGCTTAAGATTTTATTTAGCTCTGAAATTCTGAGATTCTCTGAACAGTATTTAGGTTCATTACTAAACAAATCAACCAATAAAATACTCAAAACTTTTCAATGTATAATTCTCGAATTTTATTAATAACCATTCTTAATACCTAATTTTCTTCTAAAAGATCTAGAATATAAGAAAATCTGAGAAATAACTAAATAAGCATATAAGCACCTGTCTTTTGAAAAAAATAAAATTAGAAGTGAGATAGAACTGTCAAATTTATACCTGAGAATGAGAAATTGAAAGATCTGGACTTTCTTTAGACCTCATAGTTTCATCTTCTTCACAAACTACACCTGGTTCTGTTAAAAAAAATAATAGTTAAAATGGTATAAAATTGAATTGGAAGTGAATTAATTTACATTTTCATTAACTCCTTACCTCCAACTTCAGAAGATCCAGGGTTTTTTTTCTGCTCTTCCATTTTAGTTTCAATGTCAAAATCATTCTACATAATTACATGAAGGAAAAAATGGACATATTTCAAAAAGAAACTAAAACAACTGGGTAGAATATTTATGAACAAATTTGTTTTATGTGAAGGTTAAAATATAACATAACACTACAACGACCTTACACTTGCTAGAAATATCGTGGCCCTATAATTACTATAATAAGGCAACTTATTTATTCAAAGTATAAAATCCTATTTTTTTTTTTTTACTTTGCAGGGTTGCTTTAAGGCAGATGATAAAAATATACAACTTTCTCAAAAATGTATGATGGTTCTAAGAACACTTAGATCTTACTATTGTTTGAGAACACTGAATTAGACATGGTCACACAACAAGCTACTGCTTCTGTAGCTCTGGAATTTCTGTATAGATATTAGCATAAACTCTGAATATGACCCAACCCTCTTTAGGGAGTTGGGGAAGGATAAGCACAGTTATGGTATGGTAGAAATAGCAAAGGTTTAATGTCTATAATTATTATTCCCTTTGTGACATTTGTCAAAGAGCTTTAAATATTTTAAAGAACGCTTCATAAATCCCAGCCATATTTGTTTATAAGGCAAGACTGGGATTTAGGTTTTAGGAAGAAAATTCCTTATTCTTTGACTGAAATGGTTAAAAACTGAATTTTCTACTTGTAAGGATGTGGCCACAGAACCTAAATCAGAATAGTCAATCTCTATACATAAGAACTGTGGTCATAATTTAGAATAAAATGAGACAGGAGAAGACAACAAAGATGAGATTAAAGAATAATTATATTAATGATGAAAGATTTTCTGGGAGTGAGGCTATAACAAAAAAAGCTTTTTTTATACTTCAATTCATCCATTCATTCAACCAATACTGAGAATGCATTCCGTAAATCTAAGTGTTAGGGACAGGAGGATTAAAAAGATAAGACACTTTTCCTGCCTTCCAGGAACTTCCAGGCTGCTTCAGGACACTGAATTTCCAGGCCCTGAAGAAATTCAAGCATGAGCACTTAGTAGGGGTGTTGTATGGTAGAAAAGATTCCAGCATTCGTTGGGGGATTAGAGTAGTTCAGTGGTCTTCTTTTCTTTTTTTTTTGGCCGCGCCGCAGGATCTTAGCTCCCCAATCAGGGACTGAACCCAGGCCCTGGCAGTGAAAGCGCTAAGTCCTAAACACTGGAGCACTAGGGAATTCCGTGGTTTTCAAATTACACTCCAGACCAAGGGGTTTCCTCAGAGTTCACCATGAGGGTAGATGAGGTGGTGAGTGGCTGGGCATCCAGGACCATTCCCTACTTCATTCACAGTAGTTGTGCTTTTAAATTTCTGAGAATAATGTTGTTTGCATCCAGGTAAAAAGTTTTAAAACCTTAACCTTCTTTAAGGTCCCTTCCAAACTCGAGTTTATGATTGTAATAAATATTTATAGCTATTAAAGTCCTCAGAATTGAATCAAACATTCATTACTCTTGTTCTTCATAACTCTTTGAATATACTTACACTTACATAATGCTCCTGTTCATCTTTGAAATCATCTTTGTCCATAAGAATTTTTTGAAGTGGTGTTCTTAATTGTTTTGGTGATAATACAGATGAATCAATATTTTCTATTCGTTCTTTCTCAGTGGTCACTTTTACTTTGAAGGTGTGAAAAGGTGTTGGGATTTCTCCCACATTTAAGTACATAGGCTCCCCTTCAAATATCACTCCTTCATAATTACCATCCTTAAAACCAGGAGGCTGGTAACCTGGGGGTGTAACTGCAGAAAAGTAAGTATAAACTGTGCTGTTCATGAAACTGAAGAAAATACATTAATTTTTATTATTATAAAATATATGCAGATTAAAGAAATTTCAAATAGTATAGAAGAACATATAATAAAAAGTAAAAATCACTCTCCTACTATCTCCAAGTTCCTATTTTATTCCTTAAAGGTAAACTTTTTTCCCTACTCTTGACTGACTACGTGACCTTGAGGAAACTACTTGTCATCCTTGATTTGGTTTCCTCATCTGTCAAGTGGGGCAAATACTGGTACCTACCTCATAGGGTCACTGTGGTATTAAAGTCTGTAAAATGCTCAGAACAGAACTGGCACAGAGTTAAGTGTTCAATAAATGTTAGTTATTATTGTTGATGCTTTATGTTCTTCTAGAAGATACGATGCATGTAAAGTATAAATTTTATATATTTATATAATAAATATATAATATTTAAATTATATAATAAATACATGTATATCTCTTTAAAAAATACAAATGAGATCACACTCTTCTGTACCTAGCTGTTTTTAACATCACCTTTTTTTAAAAATTTATTTTTATTTTTGGCTGCGTTGGGTCTTCGTTGCAGTGCGTGGGCTTCTCATTGCAGTGGCTTCTCTCATTGTGGAGCACGGCACGTGGGCTTCAGTAGTTGTGGTGCATGGCCTTAGTTGTTCCACGGCATGTGGGCCAGGGCTCGAACCCGTGTCCCCTGCATTGGCAGGCGGATTCTTAACCACTGCGCCACCAGGGAAGCCCTTTAACATCACCTTTTAATCTGTTTTTAATATTTTTTGGATAACAATTTATCAGCACATTCTTTTAAATAGCTTGCACAGCACTACTATATAGATGCACCATAATTTATTTACTCAGTCCTCCAATAAACAACTCAAGGTTGTTTCCAGTTTGTTCCTGGTTTAACCAATACATTATGAAAATCCTCATAAACATATAACCTTGCAAGGTTGTCTAAGTATATTCCCAAGATACTCTTCTAGCTACAGAATTTCTGGATTAAAGAGAATGTGCCAAATTTTGATACTGCCAAACTGTCCTCTTAAAATGTTACATGGCACCTATATACATTCCCTCAAGAGTATACAAAAGTACCTGCTTACTCCCACACCCTTGCCAACAATGATTTTACAAGTTTTACTGATCTGATAACTGAAAAATGGTATCTCATTGCTTCACTTCCTTAGTTATGAGGTTGAACTTCACATGGACATGTTCAGACCACTGGAGAAGTTGTGTATATTTTTTCAAATACTGATATTAAATATAAATTTTATAATTTCAAAAAATATATAACAATTTAGGTGCTTACAAACATTTGGGATGGAAACTGTTTCGATGACAAGAAAATATACAGATACCAACTGAAACAGGATGAACTGGAAATAGTACCTTCATCGTAGTAAAACAGTTTCATGGTCAAACAAACATCATTAGGTAAAGGTCCCAGATTTTGCATTAGAACATAAATCTTGCGAATGAGAAGAATACTTGCTTTCTTGGTGTCAGCAGGTGACGTACTAGATTCACCGCTTTGGTTTTTACTGGAAGAGAATCACACATTAATTTCTTTTATAGCACCCATGGCTTCTAATAACATAACTTCACATTTTACTACTTGAGATTCTTATTCCCATTAAAGCATTAAGTTGTTAAGAATTGTGATATAATGTGTTTTAATGCCACTATTATAAAAATTAATATCGCTGTTAATATTATTATAAACTATTTTACATATATTAAATTAATATGCATCTTATACAAGATGTTTAAAGGAAACGAATGATGGACTTTTATTGTATTTCTTTTATTTTAATTTTTTAAAATTTATTTATTTTATTTTTGGCTGCACTGGGTCTTCATTGCTGTGCACGGGCTTTTCTCTGGTTGCAGAGAGCAGGGGGCTACTCTTCGTTGCTGTGCGTGGGCTTCTCATTGCGGTGGGTTCTCTTGTGGAACACGGGCTCTAGCCATGCAGGCTTCAGTAGTTGTGGCACATGGGCTCAGTAGTTGTTGTCCACAGGCTCTAGAAAGCAGGCTCAGTAGTTGTGGTGCACGGGCTTAGTTGCTCCGTGGCACGTGGGATCTTCCTGGACCAGGGATCGAACCTGTGTCCCCTGCATTGTCAGGCAGATTCTTAAGCACTGCGCCACCAGGGAAGCCCTTTACTGTATTTCTAATAACTTAAGCATACAGTGGCTTTCCTACTCTTTGGCTCTGTTTCACAATCAAAACAGTATATAATTAGCCACAGAATTCTGGCTTGCAGCCACTCCAAGAATATTCTGTATCCTTGATGGTTAATTGGGGATGCTTGAGAAATTTCAGAATTATTCCTGAAGTTTAGCTATATAGTATTAATAAGTGGTAACCTGTAATACAAAAAGAAAACTATAGAACAATACCTTATGAAGTCCATGATTGGTCCATTACTGGTGTACTTGAATTTAAACTGGTAACATTCTGAAATTGTCTTAAATAGAAAATACTGCAGTTATGAATCTGATATACAGTACTGGTGGCCAAGTAGCTATATATAGCTTTTGTATGACTCACCATTTATTTAATAATTTTTTCTGCATGTTAATCCCTATTCGTCCATTGAAACTTTCCAGTCCTAATAGTCAATTCCCAGGGTCTGGGATTCGGGGCTTCAGTGTTGGAGAGATAGTTATTCCCTCGGTCATTGCAATGTATGTTTTACATACCAGAGGGAAGGAACTCCTTAGCAGGCAGGTGAGGGAGGCAGCACATCTCTTCCTCTAACAGAATGACTAAGCACAGGGCTTCAATCCTTGGTAACCACAAGCAAGTCATTTAAGCCCCCTAAGTCTCAGTTTCCCCAGCTAATAAAAGGGGTTGAAAATAGTACCTATCTCATTGGTGCCTATGAATATTTATCAAATGGGATAATTTATATATTTTATTTATTTTATTTTATTTTATTATTATTTTTTTTTTGCGGTACGCAGGCCTCTCACTGTTGTGGCCTCTCCCGTTGCAGAGCACAGGCTCCGGACACGCAGGCTCAGAGGCCATGGCTCACGGGCCCAGCCGCTCCGTGGCATGTGGGATCTTCCCGGACCGGGGCACGAACCCGTGTCCCCTGCATTGGCAGGCAGACTCTCAACCACTGCGCCACCAGGGAAGCCCTGGGATAATTTATATAGAGCCCTTAATAAAGTATCTGGCACACTAAGCATTCAATAAATATTAGTGCATCAGCAATGTTGCTCTTTTACTGAAAGAAAAAATGTGCAACTATAAAACATCTTCAGATGTACATTTTCTGTACATTTTCTGAACAGTTAGTTTTTGAGCAATCAAATAATTCATAGCCTTTGCCCATATGATTTCATCACCATGGGCATATATTAAGCATTAATTGTAGGCTTAATTTGTAGTATCAAAGAAAAAACATTCCTAGCTCTCTTGAAGCTCTAATACTTTTATTGCTTTCTTTATATTC
This sequence comes from Neophocaena asiaeorientalis asiaeorientalis, assembly GCF_003031525.2. Lineage (NCBI taxonomy): Eukaryota > Metazoa > Chordata > Mammalia > Artiodactyla > Phocoenidae > Neophocaena > Neophocaena asiaeorientalis. The sequence goes on along the minus strand of NW_020175391.1, from coordinate 31,931 downwards.
CATTGCTCACTTAGGAATGGGGTTAGCTTTCTCTTTCTTTTTTAAAAATCTGCTTCTCCATGAGTGAAGGAAACACGATATTGTAACAGCTATAGTGTAATGGGTAAGCACTCAGATCATGAACTGGCCTTCTTAGGTCCAAATTCTGGTTCTGCCACTATGACCTTACACAAGAAACCTTGTGTCTAGGTTTCCTCATCTATAGAGTGGAGATGATAATGATATATTACCTCATGATGGTTATAATGAATAAATGAGATAATGCACATGAAACCCCAAAGAACAGAGCCTAGGAATAGTAAGCACTCAGTAGATCTTTCCCCTTTGTTTCTTGTCTTCTGGTTTTCCCTTTCATTTATTATAACCCTTTCTTTCCTTTAATTGTCAGATGAACAGGTAGATGTGACTGGATTGGGGTGAATATTCAAAGATTAAGGATGAGTATCTTATTTTTCTCAAACTCAAACATTTTATAATTCTAAAAAAAGAATATAATTAAAAAATATTGCAAAGAACCAGAAGTCAGGAGATTTAGGTTATTTCTAGTGGTTTGTCTTTGTGGCCTAGGCCCAGTCACGTAATCTCTCTTGTAGTAAGTGTATTAATCTGTTTAAATATAACAATACAAGCCCTGTCTTACCTCAAAAAGGTCTTTATGAGGCTCAAATTTTGAAAATATATGTGAAAGTGCATTGATAAAAGCACAGTTAAAAGCACTGGATATTATTATATTTTTATGTTACTTATAGATATTAGAGGCATTATGGGGGTTTTTTGGCATTATTTTTTTTAATAACTTAAGCATACTTACCTGAGGGTCTTCTGGATTACTATATACCTATTTAAAAATAATTTACAATTTAGTAAATTGTAGAGGCTAAGTATTCAAGGAGAACTAAATTGGATGTTTAGACTAAAATATTAAATGAATTCAGTAAAACAAAATACAAAACGACCCCCTCAAAATATTAGCTACTTTTCCATTGAATAGATCAGTAGTTTGTATCAAGTGACATGATCAATAGGTGGTTTTAATGTTATTTAATTAAGCAAGGCTGAATTTGACAGTCTTTAAAAAAGAATATACAATTTAAAAATACTTACAGCTAGAACAACCAACCTTAGCTGAAACAAAACAAAGAACAAAAATCTTATTTTTTAAAATTAATTAAATTTTTATTATCATAGTTTAAATATTATGTTTCAGGTGTACAACATAGTGACTCACAATTTTTAAAGGTTATACTCCATTTATAGTTATTATAAAATATTGGCTATATTCCCTGTGCTATACAATATATCCTTACAGCTTATTTATTTTATACACAGTAGTTTATAAAAATCTTATTTTTATTCTATAAAATATTTGTGCATGATGGACCATAAGAATTCTTTGTCCTATTTCAACATTTATTCCTAATAAAAATAATCTTACATTAAATAGACTTCATATGATGCATGTAAAGCAATACCTCAGATATCTTTCTCTATTCCCCAAAATATCTATTTCTAGTTGACTTACTGAAAGTTGAAATTCATATCACTAACTTAAGCAAACAGGGGCATTACTGCCAGTTACAAGGAAAATATGTATTGTGAAATAACACATTAAATATTACCAATATGAGAACTGATTCTGAAAAGAGAAAAAGAGAGTTCAGAGCCCTGCTCATTTAGTAAAGGGAAGAGGCTTTGGAGACTATAGGAAAAGAGAATCACAGGAAATCATTCACTCAAGTAATCTGCCAAAATCTGAGTCATCCTTGATTTGGATCTTTTCCTTATACTCCAGAACCAATCGTCAACAAGTCCACTCAGTTCTGCCAGATATATCCTGAATCTTCTCATTTTTCTCCTTTGCCATCCTGGTCTAAGCCACCATTATTTTTTATCGGTACTGTAGTAATGGATTAAGTGTCATTCTCCTTAATTCCAATCTTATTCTCCTTGTACAGTTCATTCTCTAAATAGCAGTTCAGAGTGATTTTTCTTTTAATTTAGAATATAAATCAAATGATGTTACATTTCTACTCAAAACCTTCAAATGGCTTTTATTTACACCTAAAATAAAATCCAAACTCTTTTTTTTTAAAGACTTTTTTTTTCTTTTTTTGATGTGGACCATTTTTAAACTCTTTATTGAATTTGTTACAATATTGCTTCTGTTTTATGTTTTGGTTTTTTGGCCCTGAGGCACGTGGGATCTTAGCTCCCTGATCAGGGATTGAACCCGCACCCGCTGCTTTGGAAAGCGAAGTCTTAACCACAACCACTGGACCTCCAGGGAAGTCCCAAAATCCAAACTCTTTACCTACACAGCTCTGAATGCTCTGGCCCTGTCCATCTCCACAGGTTCATCTGCTGCTGCTCTCTTGCACTGCTCACTACACTCTAATCATTCTGGCCTTCTGTTTGTTCCTTGAACTCTCCAAACTCCCCTCCAACTCTGCATTTGCTGCTCTGTCAGGAATATTCTCCCAAAATCAGTGCCTAGCTGGTTTCTTCTAATTCAAGTCTCAGCTTAAATATCATCCCCTCAGAGAAGCTCCTCAGACTACTCTATCTAAAGTTACCCCATCTCTCCATTTGCCACATACTTTTTCTTAAAATGTTAATGGCAGTTAACACTATTGGATGTTATCTAATTTCCTTGTTTTATTGACTATTTTCCCATTATAGAAGGGACCCTCTTTGTCTTGTTGACCACTGTTAGCTTACCCAGCTCCTACCTAGAATACGTGCCTAGCACAGAGCAGGCACTCAATATTTAATGAATATTAAATACATTATGTCTTAATGAGGGAGGTTGGTGACCATGGATAAAATTTTATCTTTTTCATAATTTTTTTTAGAGTTGGACTTCTTTGTATATATTGATACAAACATAAGCTAAGTAACTATACAAAAAGGCTTGTCACAATTTAACCTAGACTACAAGTAAATTTATTTCTGAACTCTCATGAAGAAATAACTTATTAAATTATTAGTATAAACATGATTACGGAAGGCATGTGAAACTAATGAATAAACTATTTTAAAAGACTTTTTAATTCATTAAGTTTTTGTAAGTTAATATGTGTTATTAATACAAATGAGTGTTAACAACCAAAACTTGGCAAAATTCGTTAAGTAGTAATTCTGTTTGCTTTAAATGAGTTGAAAATCAGTCTTTAAAATATTCAAATTTTCAGCTTTGGACTGGCCTATGCCCAAGTTAGTTTAAGTTAATCTTTTACTACATGTAACGGCTGTTACATTTGTAGAATATAAACTGTAGAAAAAAAGGATAAAGAGATACCGACTTACATATTTTTTCTGTAAAGCATCATAGCATCCGGACATCCTAAAAAATAATCAAGGATTCATTTTTAGACTGAATGCACTTCCAGAAAATAGTTCTTTTAATAAGTCTCCATATTATCTCATTACTAAATAATACACGGTTTTATTATTAAAGCTTCCTTCTTATTAACTAGCTTAAAATAATAAAACAAAACAATGTGGCAGAAATATAAAATGTCAATAGCGGATGGAAGGAAAGGAAGATAGAAAATATCTGGCAGCTATTTGTGAGGAACAATAATAGGAAAGTGAAGCCTGCTCACATGGAGCATGAAATAAAGTAAAATTTTAATGCAAAAATCCAAAGACCTGCAAAAATGGTATACAGTTAAAGAGGGAATCACTAAAACTGGGTTAAACACTTAAAGGTATCCAAGGCACAAAAAAATGTGATTTAAGAAAAAATAATTTTCTTTCATTAGGTATTTCACTTACCACTTCAATAACTGTGTAGATCCTGGACAATTCTTCTGTTCTCTCAGAATTTTGACACACATATCTAAATGCAAAAATAATGATATAAATATAGAGCTACTTAAGATTAGCAAACAAATAGAAATTTAAATGAAGATTATTTTCTTCAGCTGTGTATTACAGGTTTATTATTAATGGTAATTAACTTCCAGATGATTGATGTTAATATAATTAAAGGAAGAAAGTTTACATGGAAACAAATAATCTTTTTATCCTTTTTATAAAATTGCGTCATAATGATTAGGATGTATGTTGATGGGTAGAAAAATTCTTCCATTTTCAAAGCTATAGAAACTTAGATATAACACTTTCATGCCATTGTCATCCAAGAGTCTTAGCATATTTGCTATGGACTCTTATCCCAGTAAAATACTTGTAAAAGGCCAAGACGTTAACAGGCTATCAGATAGAGCCCTGTAAGGAAGCAATAAGTAATATAGTGGAAAGGATGAGGTCTCTCAGTCTCAGGTTCCTTATCAGAAAAGTAGGAATAATATCTAACTCATAGGTCTGTAATGTGAACTAACAAGATATCATACATAACATGGTGCTTAACATATTGCCCACAGAGTTGGTGTACAACGTTAGGTATACATTATGTGCTAGGCAATAAGTTATTATTATAGTATAAACTGGCTCTATTTTACTTCTTTAAAATAACACAAGAACATACACTACCACTGTAGGAGGCTATAAATAGGATGTTTTTGCTATTTACTTCATCATTATAAGAATAATGTCAGGTGATATTATACTTGAGAGATTAAGGGAAATTTTTATGATTAAGTGCTTTCAAAGGTATTGAATATACTTAAAAAAAAATCACTTAGATGTCCACACAAAAACTTGTACAGGAATGTGGCATTATTTATAATAGCCAAAAAGTGGAAACAACCCAATGTTCATCAACTGGTGAGTGGATAAATAAAATGTGGTATATTCATATAATGGAATATTATTTGGCCATAAAAAATGAAGTACTAATCCATGCTACAAAATGGATGAACCTTAAAAACATTATGCCAAGTGAAAGAAGCCAGTCACAAAGGACCACATATTGTATGATTTCATTTATTTGAAATGGCTAGAATAGGCAAATCCATAAAGACAGAAAGTAGATCGGTGGTTGCCTAGGACTGGGAAGTGGGGGAAGTGGAAAGTGACTTAATGGGTATGGGGTTTCCTTTTAAGGTGATGAAATGTTCTAAAACTGACTGTGGTGAATATACCCAAAATCAATGAATTGTGCACTTTAAATGAGTGAATTGTTAGATATGCGAATCATATCTCAATAAAGCTGTCATTATAAAAACAAAATCTCTAAGTCAAAAATTATCATTTTAGAGCAAGCCAAAATAAAAATAACATCTTTAAAGAAAGTCTTTAAATAAACATTATATTACCATATAGATATCTTGTTCCATAAGCACATTCTGGGAATATTCCTCTCAAATACGTGATGCAGGATATTGAAACTGCTAGAAGCCTCTTCACTAACACTAAAGACTGCTGCTCAGTTGATATCTTACTGGGAAGTACAAACGCACTCTAAATTCAAGGGAAATTAAAACATTTTATTTAGATTTACTAAAAATACAGTCTTCCTGAACTTAAAAGTAGATCTAATTTTTTGCATAAGCATGGTACCTTCCCAAAGAATTCTTAACCATAGCAGTTAGTAATCCCCCCAAAATCAGAGTGGCTTCTAAAATGTGAGGGTGTTTGCAGGGTAGCAGCCTAAAGGTAACATGCAAAAAGTGCTTAAGAATCGTGTTAGAAATCCCTGCACGTTAACTGTCTGTAACTGCATAATACATGGATAGATAACATTGATTTTTCTCTTTAGTCACTGACTGGGTTTAACACAGGTAACTGTAATGCAAGATCTGTGAAGGGAAGACAATTTTATCTTTGTGGGGCACAAAAATTCATTTTCTAGAAGCGGACTGCTATTAGTGATAATTTCATCAAAGGAACCTAATAGCATTCACTGATACCTAATGTGAACTGAATTTGAACCAGCAATTTAATACAATGCATCAAGCATCCAATAGAATTCTCCATTAATTCAACTTAGTTTAGCAAATATCTTCATTCTTAAAACATTGAGTTTACTGATATCATTAAACCCTCAAAGAGTTGACTCTAACTTTCAAACATAAAAATAGGTGAGACTTCAAGAAACAATAAAATTAGCTAAATTAAAATACATTAAAATACAAGATCATAAAAAAAAAATACAAGAAATCATACCATGGAGGTTCTCTGCAATTGTGCAGTGGCCATCCTCTGATAAAGTATTTTCTTTAATTCAACCTTGTGACACAAATACAAGCTTTAACTTCAGATCTTATTTTTATCACTAATTTCGTTTACTATATGTAAAGTCAGAAAGAATTTTATGTGACTAAATGACAGGATTTTCACTGATACCTAATGTGAACTGAATTTGAACCAGCAATTTAATACAATGCATCAAGCATCCAATAGAATTCTCCATTAATTCAACTTAGTTTAGCAAATATCTTCATTCTTAAAACATTGAGTTTACTGATATCATTAAACCCTCAAAGAGTTGACTCTAACTTTCAAACATAAAAATAGGTGAGACTTCAAGAAACAATAAAATTAGCTAAATTAAAATACAAGATCATAAAAAAAAATACAAGAAATCATACCATGGAGGTTCTCTGCAATTGTGCAGTGGCCATCCTCTGATAAAGTATTTTCTTTAATTCAACCTTGTGACACAAATACAAGCTTTAACTTCAGATCTTATTTTTATCACTAATTTCGTTTACTATATGTAAAGTCAGAAAGAATTTTATGTGACTAAATGACAGGATTTTTTTTTAACTTAGAATCTTCGAAAACATTCATTTTTCTATAGAACTCTTTTGAGTAAAGTGCTAATTTTAAACCATTTGACTAGCAACCCTCATATAAAAGGGTTATTAATAGAGCTCTTTAGAGCTTCCCTGGTGGCACAGTGGTTGAGAGTCCGCCTGCCGATGCAGGGGACACGGGTTCGTGCCCCGGCATGCGAAGATCCCACATGCAGCGGAGCAGCTGGGCCGTGAGCCATGACCACTAAGCCTGCACGTCCAGAGCCTGTGCTCCGCAACGGAGAGGCCACAACAGTGAGAGGTCCGCGTACTGCAAAAAAAAAGAGAAAGCTCTTTAAGAGACCTTGTGTGTGTGTGTGTGTGTGTGTGTGTGTGTGTGTGTGTGTGTGTGTGTGTGTGTGTGTGTGTGTGTGTGTGTGTGTGTGTGTGTGTGTGTGTGTGTGGTACGCGGGCCTCTCCCCGTTGTGGCCTCTCCCGTGGGAGGTGGGAGGTAACAGGAAAAGACATTAAAAAGCAAAAGAATAAAAGAAAAGGGAAAGAAAGGAAACAAAGAAAACAAAAACGAAACAAACATGTATTACGTAAGGTCTGAGGGTCTGGCGGCAGCGACCAGGAGAGAGGCATGACGTGGCATGCGCTTTGCCCGATGCGCTTGCGCCTTCCTTCTACGGTAGCCGGCAGAGGCGACTCAGTAGCCTTTTGACCTTTGGTCGGTGTCGCCTTTCCCGCCAAGAGCAGCGCAAGGTGCGCTGGGAACACCGAGAGCCTGAAAGACTCCTCTCAGCCAGAAAAGCCGCACGTCAGCGGGGGAAGGTTAACAGCATGTGCTAAGAATTCCCGATATACATAGCCGTCTTACAGTGACCAACGTGTTCTCAACGGCCATTTAATTAGTCAAATTAATTTCTGATTGTTTTCTAACTTTTGATTTTGTTATTGGATGTACCACATACTGCTTTCACGCTTTACAGTTCCTGTGTCTTCAGGAAACCAGCTGCCCTAGCAGTCTCCTATCTAGATGTTTCCACTGTGCTATGTCTGTGGGGACAGTGTTAGCTTTACTGTAATTAATGTCTCATTTAGAAGCAAAATAAAACTCAGAGCTGGTAGGTAGTTGGAGATTGTTTAGTAATACAAACGTCTTAGTTTGCAGATTGTTCTACATGCACATAAGTTGTGTTAGTCGTGTAGATATATATTAATTTCTCATAAACTTTGGTATGTCTGCATTACCAGTTAGAAAACAGCCACCCCAGATATGAAAAGATTTTCGCAGAGTCAATTAGGAGAGGAATGAAGACCAGAACCCTGTTTTCAGGGTCAAAAGTAGTGAAAATCCCCTGGTCTATTTATTTTGCTTCATATTTCCCTTACACTTAAAGTTTTGTAAATAATTAAACAGAAACCTCAATTAAATAGAGTTGGGAGATCAGAATGGGGAGTTCTCATGCCCTGAGAGGGAGCAGAGTCCAATAGGAAGGACTCCAAAGAGTACTTCCCAGGACTTCTGCTGCCAGTGTCCTTGTCCCCATGGTGAGCCACAGCCACCCTCTGCCTCTGCAGGACACCCCCCAACACTAGCAGATAGGTCTGGTTCAGTCTCCTATGGGATCACTGCTCCTTCCCCCTGGGTCCTGATGCACACACTACTTTGTGTGTGCCCTCCAAGAGTGGAGTCTCTGTTTCCCCCAGTCTTGTCCAAGTCCTGCAGTCAAATCCCACTAGGCTTCAAAGTCTGATTCTTTAGGAATTCCTCCTCCCGTTGCCGGACCCCTAGGTTGGGAAACCTGACGTGGGGCTCAGAACCTTCACTCCAGTGGGTGGACTTCCGTGGTATAATTGTTCTCCAGTTAGTGAGTCACCCACCCAGTGGTTATGGGATTTAATTTTATTGTGATTGCGTCCCTCCTACCGTTTCATTGTGGCTTCTCCTTTGTCTTTGGATGTGGGGATCTTTTTTGGTGAGTTCCAGTGTCTTCCTGTGGATGGCTGTTCAGCAGTTAGTTGTGATTCTGGTGTTCTCGCAAGAGGGAGTCTCATATGTTTTTGTTTTTTAATTTAATTTTATTTATTTTTTTATACAGCAGGTTTTTTAAAAATTTAATTTTATTTATTTTTTTTGTACAGCAGGTCCCTATTAGTCATTAATTTTATACACATCAGTGTATACATGTCAATCCCAATCTCCCAATTTATCACACCCCCACCCCCATGCCCCACGGCTTTCCCCCCTTGGAGTCCATACATTTGTTCTCTACATCTGTGTCTCAATTTCTGCCCTGCAAACTGTACCATTTTTCTAGGTTCCACATATATGTGTTAATATATGATATTTGTTTTTCTCTTTCTGATTTACTTCACTCTGCATGACAGTCTCTACAAATGACCCAATTTCATTCCTTTTTATGGCTGAGTAATATTCTATTGTATTTATGTATATACCACATCTTCTTTATCCATTCGTCTGTTGATGGGCATTTAGGTTGCTTCCATGACCTGGCTATTGTAAATAGTGCTGCAATGAACATTGGGGTGCATGTGTCTTTTTGAATTATGGTTTTCTCAGGGTATATGCCCAGTAGTGGGATTGCTGGGTCACATGGTAGTTCTATTTTTAGTTTTTTAAGGAACCTCCATACTGTTCTCCACAGTGGCTGTATCAATTTACATTCCCACCAACAGTGCAAGAGGGTTCCCTTTTCTCCACACCCTCTCCAGCATTTATTGTTTGTAGATTTTCTGATGATGCCCATTCTAACTGGTGTGAGGTGATACCTCATTTAGTTTTGATTTGCATTTCTCTAATAATTACTGATGTTGAGCAGTTTTTCGTGTGCTTACTGGACATCTATCTGTATGTCTTCTTTGGAGAAATGTCTATTTAACTCTTCTGCCCATTTTTGGACTGGGTTGTCTATTTTTTTAATATTGAGCTGCACGAACTGTTTATATATTTTGGAGATTAATCCTTTGTTTATTCGTTTGCAAATATTTTCTCCCATTCTGAGGGTTGTCTTTTCCTCTTGTTTGTAGTTTCCTTTGCTTTGCAAAAGCTTTTAAGTTTCATTAGGTCCCATTTGTTTATTTTTGTTTTTGTTTCCATTATTCTAGGAGGTGGATCAAAAAAGATCTTGCTGTGATTTATGTCAAAGAGTGTTCTTCCTATGTTTTCCTCTAAGAGTTTTATAGTGTCCGGTCTTACATTTACATCTTAATCCATTTTGAGTTTATTTTTGTGTATGGTGTTAGGGAGTGTCCTAATTTCATTCTTTTACATGTAGCTGTCCAGTTTCCCCAGCACCACTTATTGAAGAGACTGTCTTTTCTCCATTGTATATCCTTGCCTCCTTTGTCATAGATTAGTTGACTGTAGGTGTATGGGTTGATCTCTGGGCTTTCTATCCTGTTCCATTGATCTATATTTCTGTTTTTGTGCCAGTACCATATTGCCTTGGTTACTGTAGCTTTGTAGTATAGTCTGAAGTCAGGGAGTCTGATTCCTCCAGCTCCCTTTTTTTCCCTCAAGACTGCTTTGGCTATTCGGAGTCTGAATAGCCCCAAAGAGTCGTATATATTTTTAATGGCATTGTCCAGTGGACTCCTAGTTCTGGAATGTTTAAGTCCTCTTGTTTCTTTACCTTTTTTTTTATCCAGTTAAAAGTTTTGTCAACTTCTATGGTGTCTCCCAGACTTGCTCTTTGTTTTTGATTTGTTTGTAATTTTTTTCCTTTATTCACAGTTACAAATTTTGTCCAGAGTTTTAGCACCACACATATACTTGCTGTAGTACCTTCAAGCTAGTATTCTTTTTATTTTCTTCAAATCATCCTATATACAGTTTCCAGAGTAAGACTTTTTTAAAATTTCTTTTTTGATTTAACATTTTTATTTTATTTTATTTTTTGTGTAAACTATTTTATTTTTAAAAAAAGGCTTTTTATTTCTGTAAGTTTGAAATTATTATGGCTAAAAATTTCTCCTTATATTAGACATACAATAAAGATTTTTGTTAAATATTTCATTGTTCTACTTACTAGTTCAGAGGTTCTTCACCTGGGATCCATGGATTCCTAAAGGATCGATGGATAGAATTCAGAAAATCTGTGGATTTTTATGGGGAAAACAATAACATCTTTATTTTCATCAACCTCTAACTGAAAGCATTTCCCTCAATTCTGAACATAGTTCATAAAACACAGTAATATTAGCAATACTTGTAATTCTATCACCCAAAGAAAACTCAGATATTTTTGTATCACATTACAGTTTTTTCAGGTATCTTGAAATATCATTTATACTTGTCACTCTTTTAAATTTAAGATAGTTATTAACTCTTGTTATTTAATGCATTTTTAAAGAAGCATGTTTATGGTGAACTTCCTAGGATCCTTCTCAGTGATGTAAGTTGCTGAGCCAAGTGTTATTTTAGCCATGATTGTGCCTCCGGTTTATGTAAAACACACACACGTCACTTAACCCTGTTTGTATGAAATGTCTATATCTTGAGTATATCAAGAAAAATAAAGGTGAAAGCATTCTTGAAAAAAAAAGAAACATGTTTATTACTATAGCACAAAGTTATATTTAAAATTTTTAATAACTGTATTTCAATATAATCAGCATCCTTTGTAATTCTATGTATTTTATTTTATGGATTTAAAAACATTATTCTGAGAAGGTGTCCATAGGCTTAATGAGACTGACAAAGGTTAAGAACATATGTTTTTGTTCCATTTACAGTGCTTGAAAAATTGTGGGCAAAATAAAAATTAAAGAATAATCAACTAAACACTTTTTATTTTAATTTAATTTAATTTATTTATTTTGTCTGCATTGGGTCTTCGCTGTGGTGCATGGGCTTTCTCTAGTTGTGGCTAGTGGGGGCTACTCTTCGTTGTGGCGTGTGGGCTTCTCATTGCAGTGGCTTCTCTTGTTGCGGGGCATGGGCTGTAGGTGCATGAGCTTCAGTAGTTGCGGCACGTGGCCTCAGTAGTTGTGGCACACAGGCTTGGTTGCTCTGCGGCATGTGGGATCTCCCCAGACCAGGGATCGAACCTGTGTACTCTGCGTTGGCAGGCAGATTCTTAACCACTGTGCCACCAGGGAAGTCCAACTAAATACTTTTTAACTACAATATTTCTCTACACTTTTGATAATATTCATATATTATTACCATGTTTTTATAGTGAGCAATTCTTGTTCTTTAAAATGTACTTTGTGGAAAGGGAACCAAAGATAGTAAAATTAGTTTAAGTTCAGTTTAATATATATTAATGACATCATCCCATACATTTTTCATGTCATAGACATGAACTTATAAAATTTAAAATTCCTGCTACCTCTTCAGAACCTGTCTACTAATCTAGAGCAGCAATCTAATTACTCATAAAAATGTGAGTAATGAAATATTTTTAAAGAAATGCAGTTTGGTTATTTTTTCAGTATGACTAATAATTTGTCCCCAAAAGCTACTGGCCCATTGCTAATGACTAGGTAAAAATAATTTGAATTAGTATAATTACTGTTGATCATTAAAATAATTATTACAAAACGCTTGAAAATAGATTGTCTCTTTAGCATGTGTCTACTTTGACATTATTTATTTTAAACCATTTACTGAATCCTTTTATGTGAAAAGATACAATCTCAGGACATGAAGAACTTAATAGTTTCTTCCATTAAACTTGCCATAGTGCGCAGTGGTTAAGAATCCACCTGCCAATGCAGGGGACATGGGTTCAAGCCCTGGGATGGGAAGATCCCACGTGCCACGGAGCAACTAAGCCCGTGTGCCACAACTACTGAGCCTATGTGCCTACAGCCCATGCTCCGCAACAAAGAGAAGCCACCGCAATGGGAAGCCCACGCACTGCAATGAAGAGTAGCCCCCGCTTGCCAAAAGTAGAGAAAGCCCGCGTGCAGCAACAAAGACCCAATGCAGTCAAAAATAAATAAATAAACGTATTTTTTTTTAAAGTTGCCATAGCATGTGATGTATCGCATTGATTGATTTGTGTATATTGAAGAATCCTTGCATCCCTGGGATAAATCTCACTTGATCATGGTATATGATCCTTTTAATGTGTTCTTGGATTCTGTTTGCTAGTATTTTGTTCAGGATTTTTGCATCTGTTTTCATCAGTTATACTGGTCTATAATTTTTTTTTTTTGTGATGTCTTTTTCTGGTTTTGGTATCAGGGTGATGGTGGCTTTGTAGGGAGTGTTTCTCCCTCTGCATTTTTTGGAAGAGTTTGAGAAGGATCAGTGTTAACTCTTCTCTAAATGTTTGGTAGATTTCACCTGTGAAGCCATCTGGTCCTGGAATTTTGTTTGTTGGAAGATTTTTAATCACAGTTTCAATTTCGTTACTTGTGATAGGTCTGTTTATATATATATTTTAAGATATATATATATTTTTAATGCTTTTCTTTTTTTAAAAAATTTCTTTTATTTATTTATTTGGCTGCATTGGCTCTTTGTTGTTGCGCGCAGGCCCTCCCCAGTTGTGGCGAGCGGGGGCCATTCCTCCCTGCGGTGGGTGGGCCCCCCATTGCAGTGGCCTCTCCCTTTGCAGAGCACAGGCTCCAGGCACATGGGCCTCAGTTGTTGTGTCACGCAGGCTCAGTAGTTGTGACGCACAGGCTTAGCCACTCCGCGGCATGTGGGATCTTCCCGGACCAGGGCTCAAACCTGTGTCCCCTGCATTAGCAGGCGGACTCTTAACTACTGCACCACCGGGGAAGCCCTGTTTATATTTTCTAATTTTTCCTGGTTCAGTCATGGAAAACTGTACCTTTCCGAGAATTTGTCCATTTCTTCATGGTTGTCCATTTTATTGGCATATAGTTGTTTGTAGTAGTCTCTTATAATCCTTTGTATTTCTGCAGTGTCAGCTGTGATTTCTTTTCTTTTTTTTTTTTGCGGGGAGAGGGGTACACGGGCCTCTCACTGTTGTGGCCTCTCCCGTTGCGGAGCACAGGCTCCGGACGTGCAGGCTCAGCGACCATGACTCACGGGCCTAGCCGCTCCACAGCATGTGGGATCTTCCCGGACTGGGACACGAACCCATGTCCCCTGCATTGGCAGATGGACTCTCAACCACTGCGCCACCAGGGAAGCCCCTATCCTAGCTGCTTTTAATATTTTTTTGAATTTAATTTTTATTAGTTTGATTAATATGTGTCTTGGTGTGTTTTTCCTAGGGTTTATCCTGTATGGGATTCTCTGTGCTTCCTGGACTTGGGTAACTATTTCCTTTCCCAGGTTAGGGAAGTTTTTGCCTATAATTTCTTGAAATATTTTTCAGACCCTTTCTTTTTCTCTTCTTCTTCTGGGACCCCTATAATTCGAATGTTGGTGCGTTTAGTATTGTCCCAGAGGTCTCTGAGATTGTCTTCAATTCTTTTCATTATTTTTTCTTTATTTTGCTCCTCAGCAGTTATTTCCTCCATTTTGTCTTTCAGCTCACTTATTCATTCTTCTGCCTCAGTTATTCTATTATTGATTCCTTCTAGTGTATTTTTTGTTTCAGTTATTGTGTTGTTCATCTCAGTTTGTTTGTTCTTTAGTTCTTCTAGATGTTTGTTAAACATTTCTTGTATTTTCTCAATCTGTGCCTCCATTTTATTTCTGAGATTCTGGGTCATCCTTACTATCATTACTCTGAATTCTTTTTCAGGTAGATTGCTTATTTCCTCTTCATTTATTTGGTCTTGTAGGTTTTTACCTTGCTCCTTCATCTGTAACATATATTTTTTTTTTGCTCTCTCATTTTTCTTTCTTTCTTTTTTTTTCTTTTATGAGTGGGATTGTGTTCCTTTCTTCCTGGTTGTTTGGCCTGAGGCTTCCAACACTGGAGTTTGTAAGCTGTTGGGTAGAGCTGGGTCTTGGTGCTGAGGTGAGGACCTCCATGAGACCTCACTCTGATGAATAGTCCCTGGGATGTGAAGTTCTCTGTTAGTCCAGTGTTTCGGACACAGAGCTCCCACCACAGGAGCTTCGGCCCCACTCCCAGCTCATGAACCAAGATCCTGCAAGCCATGTGGGGCAGAAAAAAAAAAAAAAAAAGAGAACAATACCAAAGTAAAAAATAAAATTAGACTAGGAAACTAACAGATATGTTAGAAACAATATAAAAATAAAAATATAGATGAATCAAAAACAAGAAGGTAAAACAGTACCACAATAGTAAAAAAGAGGAGGAGGGGAAAAAAAAAAGGTGGGGGGAAGGCTTGGCAGGGCCTAAGCAAGGGTGAGGTTTGGGTGGTGGGTGGGGCCTATGCTTGGGATCCACAAGGCTGGAAAAGGCACTGGGGGCTGTGGGGGATAGGGCATAGGCTCAACAGGAACAGAAGGGGCCCAGGTGTACCCCCCACCCCTGGTCTCAGAGGGTGGAGGAACCTCACCTGGGAGCCCAGCAGGCTTCCTGGGCTCGAGTGGGCGGGGCAAACACCATCTACTCCTCTCCTGCTCCTCCCAAAGGGCCCCTTCTGCCTGCCTCTCCTGATCTCCTCAGCCTCCCTCTTATGCCCCCAGGACCCATGCGGCCTGGAGGAGGCTTTGGAGGGAAGACCGATATCACTCATGAATATAGATGCAAAAATCCTCAACAAAATACTAACAAACAGAATCCAGCAACACATTAAAAGGATCATACACCATGATCAAGTGGATTTATCCCAGGGATGCAAGGATTTTTCAATATATGCAAATCAATCAATATGATACACCACACTAACAAATTAAGAAATAGAAACCATATGATCATCTCAATAGATGCAGAAAAAGCTTCTGACAAAATTCAACACGGATTTATGATAAAAACTCTCCAGAAAATGGGCATAGAGGGAACCTACCTCAACATAATAAAGGCCATATATGACAAACCCACAGCAAGCATCATACTCAATGGTGAAAAACTGAAAGCATTTCCACTAAGATCAGGAAGAAGACAAGGATGTCCACTCTCGCCACTCTTATTCAACATAGTTTTGGAAGTCCTAGCCACAGCAATCAGAGAAGAAAAAGACATAAAAGGAATACAAATTGGAAAAGAAGAAGTAAAACTGTCACTGTTTGCAGATGACATGATACTATACGTAGAAAATCCTAAAGATGCCACCAGAAAACTACTAGAGCTAATCATTGAATTTGGTAAGGTTTCATGATATGAAATTAATGCACAGAAATCTCTTGTATTCCTATACACTAATGATGAAAAATCTGAAAGAGAAATTAAGGAAACAATCCCATTTACCATCACAACAAAAAGAATAAAATACCTAGGAATAAACCCACCTAAAGAAGTGAAAGACTTGTTCTCAGAAAACTATAAAACACTGATGAAAGAAATCAAAGATGACCTAAACGGATGGAGAAATATACCATGTTCTTGGATTGGAAGAGTCAGTATTTTGAAAATGACTATACTACCCAATGCAATCCCTATCAAACCATGGCATGCTTCACAGAATTCTTTAGTATTCTTCATAGAATTAGAACAAAAAATTTTACAATTCGTATGGAAACACAAAAGACCCCAAATAGCCAAAGCAATCTTGAGAAAGAAAAACGGAATTGGAGGAATCAGGCTCCCCAACTTCAAACTAGACCACAAAGCTACAGTAATCAAGACAGTATGGTACTGGCACAGAAACAGAAATATAGATCAATGGTACAGGATAGAATGTCCAGAGATAAACCCATGCACATATGGTTACCTAATTTACGACAAAGGAGGCACGAACATACATGGTCGAAGACCTAAATAGACATTTCACCAAGGAAGACATACAGATGGCCAAGAGGCACATGAAAAGATGCTCAGCATCACTAATTATTAGAGAATGCAATTCAAAACTGCAATGAGGTATCACCTCACGCCGGTCAGATGGCCATTATCAAAAAATCTAGAAACAATAAATGCTGGAAAGGGTGTGGTGAAAAGGGAATCCTCCTGCACTGTTGGTGAGAATGTAAA